>NC_041711.1:8897985-9207645 GCF_900700375.1 Denticeps clupeoides
CGTTGTGCTCCACAGCAGTGGAAAAACAACAAACCCAGGCCTGTTCCTCAGTGCGCGGGAGCAGTGGAGAAAGAGGCGGGGCTGTGTGTGTGTGTGTGTGTGTGTGTGTGTGTGTACATGATGTTCTTGTGCCACATTAAATACGCTAGCCGGTGGCTCCACGGCACAAGGCCAGCTCCCCTGCCATTCACAGCACCGGCGGTGTGATATTTAATAAACCTGTCACAGGCGACCCGCAGCCCACCAGAGGCACAGGGCAAATGGGTGACTGGGACGACGCATGGGGCAAACCACAGACGGACGGGGGAAAGGGGGGGAAATATTTGGCACGACGCCTGATAAGGCTGCTCGCTGATCAACTGAGTCCACTACATTACTTAGAACTTTAAAAGAGGGAAAGGTATATATCAGCATAGAACCCAAACTGAGCATTACAATGACATTAGTTTTCATTCTGCTGTGGAGACAAGGTAAAAATACATGCATATCAATAAATAAATAACTTCTAAGGACCTTGTAAGGAGCAAAAAAATGTGTATTTATTAACACTTGGTCTCCACAGCTCCACACATCATTTACTCCTCACAGCCTATTACTATAAAAGGGATGTAACTTTTCCTGCAATTTACTAATTTAGCAATTTCCCTCGCAATTGCATGTTTGGTTAAAAATTGGCTGAAATTCTATGGACAAAAATCTTTTTGGTCAGCATCGTCAAGCCCAAGTTTATGTGAAGTTGGATATTTTATTGGTAATTCAACAGAATAATCTGTATGTACTCAGCAGGATCTTGTTCAGAATCTATGGTGTAAAAAATGAAAATCAAGTATATAAATACGTTAAAATAAATCTAGTTTTAAATATTGCAACCATGAGCAGACGCATGGTCCACTGTGGCTATCTACTGATCTGGATAAAAAAAAGCTGATGTATGTAGCTTTTATTGATGTAATTATATTTCAATATAGTTATTTTTGTAAATACCTCTGGAAGCTAGAAATAGCTGTTCATGATGGAATATCTGCACAGAGAACTTTTTCAGCAACTATTAGTCTCGAGTTACAATGAAGTTCTATGTTCATTAACCAAAGTCTGTCACATTTTAAAAGCTTTATTGATTATTATAAATGATTATTTTCAATTATCTTAGCACATCTGAAAACAGTTGCCCTTATTAGAGCTAAACAGCTAAGCCCGACCCGGCCCGAGGCCAAAAATAATTTAAGATTCCGTTTTACCTCATCAGCATCCATTTTCACATCTCTCTCGCGATTATACAGAAAAAAAGTATTGCAAATCAAATGAACATTTCACACAAAAAAGAACTTTTAATAAAACTAAATTACAACATGCATAACACCAATCACCAAAACAAATTCACAAGCAGCAAATCATACGGAAAGGATAGGTATAGACCATTACTTTGTGTAGGTGGACTGCTCATTCACCGCAGTTGAGCCCGAACCCACCTAGTATAGTATCTAGTACATTAGCAGATACGGGTTTGACTTATTTCAAATAACCAAACCTGTCGGATGATGCGGTAAGGCGGGGTAAACATGTTTCCTCCATGTGCTGCGTGGACCTGACCATAATGTGTGGGATGACATATTGGTTAAACTATGTGATAAAGATCATATTAGGAAAAAGGGACAAAGTCAGTGCCCATGTAAAGCTTGTGACCCAACAACTTTAGCCAGTCTAGATTCAACATTCTCATACTTTCTGTTTATGCAAACAGTGCATATGAAAAAGATCTGTGGTGTTCAGCAAGGTTGGTGTCCAAAAAAAGGGTCAAAGCTACATTCACCAGCTGTTCTGTCCCCGAAAAAACATTACTGGCTTCTCCACTTCAGAACCGTGACCCGAATTTATCTTCAGGGTCCCTGTTGTGGCCATTGACTTCCTTCTTTTCACCATTTCACCCCCCCCTTGTCCAACACAGCTAAGCTGGGAGTCAATAGTGCGAGCTTGTGAGGCAGTTTAAAGAAAGCTGCCCCCTGAGAAGTAGGCTGTCATGGAGTTCATCCATCAAGGTGCAGCACCACCACTATCCACAAAGAACAAGATGGGAGTCGCTAGGGGTCTCAAGAAGTCTGAATTATCAGAAAAGTATCGCTAATCCAGATCAACGCCAGCTACCCACCCACAAAATATATTTTTCTGTATAGTTTCAAAAACACAACCTTTTAAAAAATTCAGTTATAATAGAGAACTGTCAGGTAATTCAATGCAAATCTTGGAGTCAGAAGGTTGCTGGTTCGAATCCCAAGCTGGCAAGGTGCCACTGAGGTGCCACTGAGCAAAGCCCCGTCCCCACACACTGCCCCCCGGGCACCTGTCATGGCTGCCCACTGCTCACCAAGGGAGATGGTTAATAACACAGGACACATTTCACCGTGTCACCGTGTGCTGTGCTGCAGTGTATCACAATGACCATCACTTCACTTTCCCCTTCATATCATTATCATGGACATGTTTTCTCGTAATTGTGGAATTTACAGGTATTCATCCAGGTCATGATATACTGTAAAACATGGACACTGTGTGTTACTGCTTATTGTTCATTGAGATCCATTTCAGATTTTGTGTCACAGATTTTGTGGCTCACAGCAAATGAGACTAAGTCAACGAATGAGTTTGCAGTGTCTGTCCTGGCAGCCGCAGTTTTATGCTGTGTGTTGACATTGGCGTGTTACACTTCCGAGTTGGCATGCCCGGTGGCCTGTCGCACACCCTCTGTTGACCTGCGGGCGAGCAAAAGCCATGACATTAGTGACACTGCCTCTAATGACAAGTGACATGAGAGGCAATTCAATAATTGTTTTAGTCCAAATCAAACCATACTACACATAAGTGTGCTATTCCGACTGAACTTAAACTCAAACCTCTCAAAGTCTGACCAGCACTCTGTGATGATGTGACTGAAAACTGAGCTTGTCCTGCAGGAACGATCAACAGGAGCCAAATTAGAATATGCATATGACACCTACAGACTCAGCAGGTTCAGCAGAAAAAGGCACTGCCATTTGTGTCATAGCAGAATCAATCATACATCAGTTAATAAAACTGAGTTAAAGGCCAAGTCCATGGTCACGAGTGTGCATGGAAACAGTGGTAGCTGTATGTTCGTACGACATCCCACACAATCCTCGTTTTTTTTTTCTTCTTTTGTTTCAGAATCCTTGGGATGAACTGCAGAAACTGGAGAGAAAAAGGATCAAACACATCTGTGTTCATGTAACAGGACAGAAGCCGCTAGTCACTGTGCATGGTGGGTAGGGGCAGACATGACACATGCCAAAAAAGAACAATATTTGTTTTTCAAATATTAAAAAAAACACACAAAAGCCTGCCAAGACACCCAGAAAATCTTGAGGTTAAAAGCTCATGCTTTTGAAACCTCCTCTCTCATACACCCTAACATATAAAATGCATACAAAGGGTTAAGGGGGGAAATTGGTGAAGATGTGCTTATCCGGAGAAATTTGTGCACTGCCTGAGTGGGAGTTACAATGACCTACTTTACACAGACACAAACACAACCAGCAGAAGCACATGAAGGGGAAAACAACACTCACACGCACACACACTGGTCGGACAAATAGTCACGCACACACGCACAGGTCTGTCGCACTTCCGGCAACGCGCAGCTCTGCAATCACACTGCAGCAGTCGCCGTGCCGCCGCTGTCAACAGCAGACAAATAACAGGACACGGCAGACGGTGGCGGCCGCTGCAGCCTCAGCCACTCATTACGTCACCGGTTTACAAGGGAAACCAGATTACAGGCCTCCTTCCTCTAACAACCTCCAGCAACACGCAGTAATGAGCACCAGACGCTCGCGGTTCTCTCTTCTGCAGCTCCAGACGGCACATTATTACCTGGGAGGGGGCTGGGTGACCCTTACCACCACCCACACGCTGTGCACCGATTGGTTAACTTAAAAGCTAAAACACATACGAGACGAAACTTCAGCTTAGTCTTTCATAACCTCTTCTATTCTCATGCACACACATTATTAAAAATGCTTTCTAAAGCTGAAATATGTCGTTTCCCTCCCAATCAGTCAACAGAACTACGTTAGAAAAATGACGAGTGGTAGACGGAGGGAGGGATGCGGGGAAGAAGGATGCGCCTCTGCTCAGGTGTGCCAGCGAACGTGTTCGCCCTCCAGCTCTGGTGCAAAGCTCTGCCTCAGTATTCTCTCCATCACTCATCGGGACACACACACACACACACACACACACACACACACACACAGCCTGAAGCCAGTTTATGTTGAACTTGGCAGAATTCTGAGGGCTGCCATACACAAGAACACAGGCGTATACTCACACAAATGCACACAGCCTACAGCATAACTGCATTGACTCTGTCTCATAACACACACACACACACACACACACACACACACACACACACACACACACACACACACACACACACACAGGGGATGGTGAAAATGACATAAGGCTCAAGAAATCTGAAGGTGTAGAAAGGGAAATAATGAATTTAGACACAAATAAATGCAATTAAACAAACTATCCATAAGCTAAAGATGATGGTGAAATCCCAGCATGCACCTGTGCCTGTGTAATTCAGCATTTCATGCTTCATCAGAATGAAAGAACACTGACTGCATTTCCACTTGTGAAAAATCTGGTATATATATGCTCAAATGTGAAATAAATTGATTAGAAAAAAACAGTTGCTTCATTGTTTTACCCAGATAACCTGAACAAGACCGTAGCAAGTCTGCAACGCAAAGCACGTAGCAGAAAGCACCTGATGCTCCACACAGGTTAAAAGCAGTCAGGGCACTTTTAGGGAAGGTAATGGGGGTCACAGAGAGGGCTAAAGAAAGGTCAAATAAGCTTTGAAGACATGCAGTGCAGCATTGAGTCACTTTCAGGGAGATTCTCACTTCAAGAAAAATAGCCCTCCACACCCTAACGGTACTAATCTCTCTCTCTCTCTCTCTCTCTCTCTCTCTCTGTGTGTGTGGTATGGACTCATGATTCTGCCACCTGCACTTGTGTCTGGCTGAATTCAATGGCAGCAGAATCGTTCCACTGACCACAGTGGGGGTTCCACCCTTGTCAGGTGCATTAACGAAAGGCGCCAAAAAAGCGCCGTGGCGGCGTGAATGCGCCCGAGACATATTCATTAAGATTTCATACGTCCCATTCACCACGCAGACCCCCACACCAATGACATTCAGCCAGATGTCTAAAGGGACCCCCTTTCCCCCCCAGTCAAAACAGGTCTGGCCCGGGAGAGAAAGCGCTCTCTCCAGGTAGGCTGGCTGGTATTTGAGAAAATGAAAATGTCCCGCTGTGAGACAAAGCCAGGCAGGGAAATTAAAGAATATAATGACATATTCAGCAGCACTTACAAAACGAAGCCTGTATGCATGGGAGACAGCGCTGGAGCTGGTGCACCTCCTAATTCAGCCTCAGTAGATGAGGCTGGTGGTCTGATTTCCATCCAAAGGACTTTTCACCACGACCAGCAACAACACATAACGTAAACGACGCGTAAAGTGAAACATTTTTTGCTCTGTGACTGATAGATCATGAAAATCTGAATTGCATTGTCTTAAAACAATTAGAATATCAGCAGTTCTGTCTCAGAAATCAAATAAGGATTCATAATACAGAATAGCTCATACAAACAACCCTCTTTCTACTATATTCCAATATTTCAAGAAGAACTAGTGCAAATACAACATGATTCTTTAAATGTTTGTGAGCTGAGAAACATTTATGACCAAAAAAAAAAAAAGGAAAAATCATGTACAGGGGTGATGCATGATGTCAACCAATACATAAATAGCAATAATAATAGCACACTAGTACTTCTTCTGCTACTAATTATTATTATTGCTTTGAGGATAACACATTGTATAGTACACAGAAAGAACCAGGTTCCTGCACGTCCCAGTGAGGTTTGCAGAAATTTTGAAGAAGAAGAGGCGTTTGCAGAAAGCCAGCAGAAGACCGGATGGAGGGAACGCTTGGCGCAGCGGATCTTAATCTTAAAACAGAATCCGAGGACTCCGGGGGGACTGAATCTATTTCTAATTTCCTGGAAGGCACTTCATACTTCCAGTTCTAAACCTCTTACTTGACCAACACCCAGCTGGAGGTATAATTATCAACTTGGTAAGAGTTCGCAGTAACCGTCCAGGACGTGTCTTAACGACGCGGGAGGCAATCCCAAGACATTCGCTTCCTGGAGCTTCCAGACAGAACTGCTGCAGAACCCCTGAATATGAGAAGGACGGTTTTTATTTGGTCGTAAAGAACAGCCCCTCGGAATGATTCACTGTTCGGTACTTCAGACAAAAAATGTGTCTTAGGAAAGTCATTCAACTCTTGAAATGTGTCTGGTCCGTGTGGTTAACTCTCACAGGAGGTGTGTGTGTGTGTGTGTGTGTGTGTGTGTGTGTGTAGGAGACAGATTTGGGGAGGGGTGCGGGGGCTGCGGCATAGCCAGGTGTCAGACGGGTATAATTATCGGTTCTCTCCAGAGAAGGCCCACACACAGCAGCGGAGAAAGAGCTGCCATCGGGAAGCCAGCCCTGCCGCGCTCTGAATGACATCTTGCGCCGGCGCTGCATACTCCGAGGCGGTGGGGTTTGCGCTCCATAAATGGCCACCCTGCGCGACACACAGGCGCGAAAAGACATCTACTGGACCTGAATGGCTCCGGGGGCCTATAATGGGGATAATTCAGACATCAACTGTACTGGTTATAGCCCATTACCACCAATACCTCCATCCATCTTCATTACCATCATTATCAGCACCCGGGTATGTAAATCTCAGATCCAGCGTGCTTTCAATGGGCCTCGTAAGAAAAAGGGACTGTGGTGGGGGTCGTGGTGTAAGCCCAGGGTGACAGAAGTCCATTCACTACTGTACCTTCAATTTAGTCCCACAACCCAATTAACTCCCCGACAATATCAAGGACAAATGGGCCAACTTCAAACGCAGGCCTGCAGTATCCGCGCTCCCTCCATGTGGCAAAGGGGGCCTACTTGTTTTTCACTGCCTTTTTTGTTTCGGCCTCCTCGCTCTTTTGAGTGAACCCGATTTCGCCCCTTGAAGGGGAAAAAAAAAACAGAAAGAGAGAAAGAAAGTCCAAGACGACTCCATTTATCCCCGGGCCTTTCTGTTTTATTATTTTTTTTCTTCCATGGGAGCTGCTCTTTGAGGGCAGCGAATGAAAGCGAAGGAGGAGACCTGTCAACTCTGTGGCTTTTAATGCCTTCAGCTGCATCATTACCTTCTACATATACTGGGGCAAATGTACTGGAGTCTGAGGGAGGAAGAAAAGGAGCGGAGAAAGAAAAAGAGGCCACAAGAGAGGAACAGTGGTTTGTGGCACATGCAGGACATCTTGTCACACACAAAAAAGGAGGGAGGGGGGAGGAAAGTAAAAGAAAATAAAGAATAATGAGGACAAGGGACCTCCCGCGTGGTTGCAATGAACTATCCCATAATTCCAATGCCTCCTCACAACCCTCACAGGTTTAATGACTGTCCAGTGTAGGTAGGACACGTTGGTAATCAGGCTGCTCCATATGACTATGGGAAAGCTGTGGGAAATCATAGTTCTAAAGATGTAGTAGGATGGAACAAAGCTCACAAAACACGCCAGTGTTTCCATGTTCATAATCATATGAAAATATGTGTGAAAGATCCAATGGGTGCATGCGTTTTTGAGATGTCTGAAATGTATTTAATTTATATAGTGTGATCCACATGCACATGCTTGGTTTTGTCAAAAAAAATAATCACAATTATTTTGGCAAAAACTGAAATTAATTAAAATTATTGCTCCTTTGAACCTTCAGTGCACTTTAACAATAACAGGAATTTCTTTATGTGTAAAAATAAATAGATAAATAAATAAATAAATAATGCAAAATACATGGGCATAATTTGTGACATGGCAAATGGAAGGAATCATTGCAAAACGGAAGGCAGCAAATTAAATTGATTGTCAATTTTGAAATAATTCGAAACCAAAATGGTAAATAAAAAATGTAAACTTGCTTTCTATGAATTGTTTAATGCATTACATATTCCATGTGGTAATTTTGTGGCGCACCCAAATCCAAATTTTGATTATTAAAAAAAGTCGGAAGACTATTTTTATTGACTGAAAAAAAAATCCTTATTTGCTAAGCTTGTGCAAATGACTTGCATGGCTCAGGCACCAAATTGCTTGTCCTTAAAAGGCATTCTTGCAAAACTCAGGTTCTTTAAAACATCAACATTCTTATGAGCTTCTTCTCTGGGTACCTTCTTTACACTTAATCTACCAATTCTGACTCCGTCCCTGAGACGATGAATATTCACTGCGTCCTGAAGAGGTGATGTCAGTGTGGAAACAAAGTTCGTTTGCATTTTAAAAACTAGCGAGCAGGATTAGGGGGGTAATGCCGCTGAGGACCCTTTATGGGAATCCCAAACTCAAACAAATTGATGCTGCTGCACTTCAGAATCAAAGTGTGCAAACACGGTCTTGGCCAGGCCAGCGATTCAACCTTGACCCTTCAAATGCCTTCAGAGCGCAGCACCAGCCATGAATGAGAGGATTACGATGCAGAATGCCTGAAATAGCGCGGAGGAGAGATGGGGATGAGACAAAAAGGAAGGTGAGGCTTTCCGAAGCAGATCAGACCATCACAGCGGGATGGTGGTCCCAGACAGGAGACCACCGCTGACCGAGACGCTGGCAACTAAACACGTCCAGCTGCTGTCAGGTTTAACCGACAGGGACGCTTTGAGAGAGATGGTTGGGTGTTAACCAGGGTGCCTGCAGGAGGACCATTGAAAGTCTTCAAAGCGTGCCGCAGGCTCAGGCCTGCTGAGGAGAAAGCCCTAAAAGCAAAGAGCGAAGAAAAGAGGGTGACAAAAAAAATCATGTTTATTCAATTCCTCTCAGATTGTCTATTTAAAATAATCCCTTAAACAGATGGAAATAAGAACGTTCTGAAGACAGACAACAGACAGACGGATCTACATATGAATGTGTGCACCAAAAATATCGCACTCTCTCCACCCCACAGCCCCCTCTTATCGTATCCCACACTGGCTTCTCTAAAAAACGCCCCAATAAGTGGGGTAACCAGCCCAACAAGCCAAAGGAAACCAATATTTCGCACCTCACTTGAATGGTCTGGCAACTAGATTTTCCACCCAATTGACCCCAGGAGTCACACAGGGAAACAGTGCTGCCAGCTGCAGGCCACAATTTGGGGTGGCGTTCTATCAGGACCGCCGATTTCAGGCTAATTACCCTCTGTGTTGAAAAGTGAAAGTGAAAGTGAAGTGACTGTCGTTGTGAAGCACAGCACACGGTGACGCAACAAAGCGTGTCCTCAGCTTTCAGCCATCACCTTTAGTGAGCAGTGGGTAGCCATGAAAGGCGCCCGGGGAGCAGTGTGTGGTGGACGGTGCTGCTCCACATGACTATGGGAAAATCATAGCTCTAAAGATGGCGCTTAGCGATATTCTGTAATTCTCACTCTTAAGCGGGGAGTCACAGAAAACCATCAAAATCACCAACTAGGATCAAAATGGTGCTTCAGATCAAGTGCATTTCATCCCTTAATCAAGCCCCCCCCTTCAAGTCCCTCAGCATTCCTTAACAGCAAACATGTGACGCTCTCAGCCTCGAGTGCGTTAAGTGCAGCGATAATGAACTCTGTTAAAACCCTGAACCCAAACTCACACAAGGCCGTCGTTTTCGTTCAGTTGACTTTACACAGTTGGCCCACGCATAATGAGAAGGGCAAGTTGCTGACAAAATTGTCCCCAGTCTCAGACAAGGGACACTCAAAGGTACAACTTACAGAGACACCGCATGTCAGGTCTCCTTATATTTGGTCACCCATTTATATTTCTGAGCTGTTGTCAGAATTTGGTTGGAAATAGTGAGCATTAAAAAGTGACACTGAGACCCACCCCAAGCTGCGGTTCTCATATCAAATCAAATGTTATCACAGACATAGAAAAATGGAATTTGAAGCTTAAAAATAGCTTCATCTGTGGGTGGAATGCTCCTTTAATAATTGACCATCATTTTAGTCTATCTTGCCCGGGTGCAGGGCTTGTTACTCGCTCTGGGTAAGAGCATCTGCCAAATGAATTATTCATACATCAAAAAGTTGAGCCGCCACAAAATCTGGGGCTGCTGCCAGCGACCGACACAGCCCGGCCTGAAATGGAGGCGCGAGCGTCCGCGGGAGCCGTACCGCCGGGGACTGACGGGCCCGTGTCGGGCAGGGTTCGGTGGGGTCAACAAGGACAGACGGGGCTGGGCTTACTGCAAGTCATGTTGGAGAAGCCACACTGAGATCCTGAGAAACTCGTCAGTCAGTCACCATGGGCCTTTGCAAACCAACGCTGATGCACGTTTTAAAAATAAATATGACATCATGTTGCATCAGTCACATTTACACCCCAACTTTGAAAACTTCTGTCATTAAAGCTTTCACTGTCTGCATTCTTTAGTTTTCTCTTGTCAGTGAATTTCGAAGCCTAGTGCACACAATATTACTGTCTTTCAATATTCATGAATGTGTGTGTGTGTGTTTTACACATACTGCCAGACTCTTCTTGCTTAAGGCTGCTTGGTAGGGTGTTATTTCCTGTTATAAAAGCACAACTTTTTTACAGATGTATACAGCGAGTGCACAAAAGTAGCACAGGAGGATGGGAACCGGGTTCTTTTTTTTGGAGCGTTAACAAGAGGTACAAATATGTCCTCCAGAAGGGCCCTCCACACTGCAGCTAATTGCTTTACATGTCAATGCGGGAAAAGGAGTCCGGAACAATGAAGCTCATGGACGTCCTCTGCTTCTTAGTCCCCCCTGTCCATTACTTTATCGTTTTGGACGTCTCTGTTTTGGCTGATTCATGATCATGTGACTCATTTATGAAAAAGAGAAGAACAGCGCTGTCTTCTGAATGGTCGCCGTCAGGGCAAAATACATCAGCCTGTGATGGAGCACCACAATAAAACAGTCCTTCAGACTGATGATCTCGCCTCGACAAGCCAGTTCTGGGCAGATTTGTCAGAAATATTACACAGTGCGCCCCAAAAGCACACACTCAACAAAAACACTTCTGGCTTGTGTTCATGTGTGTCTCACCAAATGTGTCTCATTTTGTGGTGCTGGTTATTGTTTGATTTCTAACCTTTTTACTTTTCCATATAACTTCAGGGAAATTTCTTGTGAGGTTTGGACTCCATAAGACATAAATGAATTGTGATTAGTGATTGTTAAGCGTCTTGTTACTGTGTCGTTTTAAACAATTAACAGAGTCCAGGGGAAAAACAGTACCGCTTCACATGACCTCCTCAAGGCATCCGCAAAGACTACCAGCATCTTCCCAGGCGGAAACGCTGATGACATCATGCCCCATGGGAGGGGCCTCGTCTAGTATAAACTTGTCCTCGTTATCTGGCTGATTCATTCATTTTGTGACGTTAAATCCAGTGCGCCGAGCCAACAAATCCCTCAGATATGTTAACAAAAAGTCCAGATTAAAGGTGCACCCCTGATAACTGTATATAGAGTCATGTAGATAACAGTGATGAATGACTACGTACATGTACGGTACATGAGAGTTATGCGAAAGCATGGCTAACGTCAAATATTAAAGAGTGGAATAAGAAGAGATAAGAGGGAAATGGAAACTTTATAAATGCACACACACAGACTTTGCTTGCAGGTCATTATGATTCATAGCAGAGCCTAACTGTAAACCTTTATTATCAAGTTTTATAAAATGGCCACGGTGGTGTGAACAACCCCTCAAATTAATTACAGGTCCGCTTAGAACCCTCTGTATAGCCAGACAAGACGAGGACGTAGATCAATAGAATCGTCTCTTCCGGCCCCCCTCCCCGCCCCCCACGGCGAACGTGGACAGCCACTTCCTCTTTAATGTGTGACAATGCGAGGGTCCTCCCAAAGTCGTGTCTCGCGCATTGATCGCCATTTAGCTGAAGAGCGCGGGGAGCAGGACGGGACCTGACCTCCCCGCCACTTAAGCCCGAGTTTCATTGTTTGTCCTGGGAGACCGTGGCTTCGCTCAGGCGCGCAGCGTCTAGACAGTATTCATGATCCATCTGTCTGGGCCAGGCACGGCCAGGAAGATGGCAAACTTGATTAGAATGGAAACGTTTCTTCTGCAGTCTGGACGCTCGCCCCCCGGCCGAGCAGCTTTTCTTCTCCGGCTCCCCCTCCCGGTCCGTCGTTCCACCTTCCTCCTACTTCCTGTGGACGGTCTCTGCTTAATGTTTGAGGGCGAGGGCAGGAACCTGGAGTATGATGATGATGATGAAAGGGACAGAGAGGCACCATTGTTTTCTGCCTAATTCCTCTGCTTTAATGCCATTTATCGGCACAGAGCAAGCGGGTAAATGAAGTAAGCGCGTCCAGCAAGAGGGACTGCAGGATGAAGTGAACGCCGGCATCAAAGTCTTGCTCTGAAGTTTTCCACCCCCACCCTCTCCCCTCTCCCCGTCCTCTGAGGTGTCCACAGAAACAAAAAGGTTTCCGCACATCAAAGATGTCGAGCAGGCAGCCACTGCATCCGCCTGGCGTCCTTCACCGTCCCATTCATCCGGCAGAAGAAAAACAAAAAAACTATGTCCTCCTGAATGGGAAAATTCACTGGTGACCAAACTCTCCTCCCAGTTAAACATTTCTGTTTTTAAGGGCGCTGTCACGCCTACAGGCTTTAGTCTGTATGAATCGAACTCAAGTTCGTTCCCCCCCATGGGGCGGTTCTTTTGGTCCGGCGTGAACAGGGACCCAGAAAAAGTGGAGGTCCGAATGAAATGTCAAACCCTGGTGGGGTGGTAGTAGCCTAGTGGGTAACAGACTCACCTATGAACCAGAAGACCCAGGTTCAAATCCCACTTACTACCATTTCGTCCCTGAGCAAGACACTTAACCCTAAGTTGCTCCCGGGTGACTGTCCCTGTAACTACAGAATGTAAGTCGCTCTGGATAAGGGTGTATGATAAATGCTAATAAAAAAAAAATGGTGCAGTCTGCCTGGTGAGAACCCATACCGAACACCATAAATCACATGATTTTAGAACAGCGAATTATGGGTACTTTTTTTAAAAAGTTATTTTGTTTGTATACTCAGCATCCTGTGAGATGAATCGTGGACAAACGTGGAGACGTGAGGTGGTGAAGTGCCTCATAGTCATCTAGTCCATAACAGATCTACTTCCTGTATTTACTGTTGCTGTTCCCATCTGACCAATAAGCAGAGAGAACGTTCTCCTGTGATTTCAAGCAACGCATTTTGGTTCGCTTGCATTTTTCCCTGTGTGAAAGGAAACAGAACCAAGAGGAAAATGACGAAGGTAAGACAGCGCCCTACATCTCAGCACCACACCGTCAGGCGGTAAAACTGCTTAAAATCATCTTGAAAAACAAATTTCCACAATTATGGACATATGTCACTAGCACATCAGACGGTCACCTAGAAAAACTAAACAGTCAAAACACAAGACACAGAGGAGTTTATAAAGCTGAAGAACACAGAACTGGGAATGTGTTTTTTTTTCAGCATTCTTTTCATGATAAAAACTGTGTTCTCAAGCTCCGCCCCAGCAGTCTTCCGGGGCAACTTGGAATCTTCCAGTGAGAACAACAAAGACACAAAGTCACAAAGTCAATGTCAGTTTGGACCGCATCTAATGACAAGACCCAAGAGAAATCTGCACACAAAGTCCAAGCGTAATCTCATCCCGAATTCTCTTCCTGTTCTCATTGGTATTTCACTTTTGTCTAGAGACAGATAAAAATGTGAAATTAATTAACCTTCAACCTCAACAAAATATCAATTGATAATAGGCAGGTAATATTTGAGGATTTCTGCCATGTCAGCCATAATAATCCAAATAATAAAGCATGTAGTGTATGACAAGGTTTAACTATTAGAATGAAATGATGAAAACTAAAAAAGAAGAAATGGAGGCGGGATAGAGCGCGAGAAAAACAGAGGAGTGAGGATCGAGTGGCCCTGTTCACTCACAGTTGAAGATGCCAGGTGGGGGGTGCTGGGTCACCACCGGGCAGTTCTCCTCATCACTGTTGTCCCCACAGTTGTTCAGCTGATTGCAGATTAGCGAGCCGGCGCGGAGGCAGTTGCCATTGGTGCAGTGGAATTTGCACTCTGCAGGGGGGGAGGAGAAGGGAAAGGAGAGGCGGCGTGGGTTAAAAAACACTGAAATCACAGAAAAACAAAACCGAAAAAAAAATTCGGACACCCAGAAGGTGAACATTTTTTTTTATAATCACGCCCACTTTAACCCAAGCATTTGAATTTTGAATATTCGTGTGAATATGACATTAGCAAACACTCCTTGTGTGCTACATCTTATAAAGCTCTTTAGAAATAAGCCCTACAGATTAAAGATGTGTCACAAATGAGACTTGTTTAATTCCACCATGGTGCTGCATGTCATTCTAAAATAAAGTGATTCTCATGCACTCTGACATGGTGTCAAAGCCATTTGATATGGCGAGCCTTCGGCAAAGTTGTTTAAACAAAACGAGCAGCTCATACCATGTTGGATAGCAGGAGGGATTGAAACGTGCAGGTTGGTACTGCGGGGGCTGGCGTCATCTCAAAAATGCCCGTGGTCTTTCAAGATGTCACGGGCCATTAATAACCTGCCCGATGAAATCGAGGAACCTGCTCCAGTAATTACGGGCTTTATTCATTTAAACCATTCCGTCACACAACTCTAGCCCCACCCCCTTCCCACTATGGTGTGGCGGGACCAGGATGGTCTTCAGGGAAGCGGGATAATGACCACCATCACGTACTTTTAGAGGTTGTGAACTTAAAAACGGATCGGTCGAAGCCATAAAGCTCCTCCGACTTGCATTATTTCCCACACGACACGCAGACAGTAAACACACGTTAACACCCCGCTGCAAAATCACTTACGCTCACGTTCACCAGACACCCCTGAGAACCTGTTGGCCTCCCGTATCGATCGGTGCCGCGCTCCGGCCTAATGACAACGCACATTTCTCCCCTCCCCGCCACTCACAAGAACACTTTGTACTTGTCTAGACAGTCGGGAGGAGCAGCGAGCGAGACGGAGCGTGAGCGAGAGAGAAGCACAACAGAGATCCGATTCAAAGAACAAACCAGCGTGAGCATTTCTGTAAAGCAGCCGGCTCAACCCCCCATTTGCGAGTGGCAATTAGTGCAGCCTGACTGCTCTGTACTGACTCAGCTCACCCAAGGGCCGCTGGGACACGAGTAACAAAAGATGGGCTCGTCTAATGCGGCCGGGCCCACACGGGGACCCCAGGGGATGGAGCGAGAGCCAGAGCAGGAGGAGGAGGACAGGACACTTGTGCTGTAACAGGAGGATCACACACTGGGCCTTCTGTTGTTCCAAAAATCCGCTATGAAAAGCTGTGATCAGGAAAGGGGGAAACATTGGTTTTGGTTCAGCCTGTCTGTTTCGAACTGGCTAGTCATGACATGGGACGTCCATTCTGTCTTTTTCCCAGCAAGGTTGTGTGATGCATGTTAGATTCTGCCTGAATCATGTCTAACAACACTATTTACCAACTGAACTTTCATTTAGGAGCCTTATTGAAAGCTCCAGACATGCTGAGCCTAAATTAGCCATTAATAACAGTCCAAATACCACAGGAAGGGACGAGGTCAGCAACTGCCAAAAGAACCACAGGCACAATACTGGGAATCTAAGACACCACAGATGATCACATGACTGATCACACAAGCTACATATCCCATAATGCAGTGTGAACTTTGCTGGCAAACGTACCTAGCATTTTTGCTAGGTAATTTGCAGGATTTACCATACATTTATGGCACTTATCCAGAGCGACTTACTATCAGTAGTGACTGGGACAGTCCCCCTGGGGACACTCAGGGTTAAGTGTCATGCTCAGGGACATTAGTAATTGGCTTTACGTTTGGTAAAATAGCACAAATGAATTTGAATGGCTTGCGCTCAAAAAAATCTGTAAAAACAGGTTTAGTAATTAATGATGTCTCGTACTGAACAGTTAATTACATTACAGAGAAAGTAATTTTTGCAAAGATTTATGCACATTTTCCCTTTTTTACCACATTTATGGATGGCAATATCTTAGGTCAATTGTCCAAGTGAATAAAAGGCTGCATAGGTTGCATGCATGTATGTAAATAATATGCTGCCACTGATTAATCATGCAGACTTAATCATCATCATTTGTGTTAGTTACAACAGAGTTCACCACCAAATTGCATATTATAATGTGCAGTTCACACTGAATGTGCTGAACCCGCTGTCATGCAATGAATCAAAGCCACATAAGACTTGACCCCCAAGATGAGGTGACGCACTTAAGGGACAGCAGGTGGGATTTAGCACCATTAGTCTGGCTGAGTGCGTTGGTGGTAACCAGATCAGACTTCTGCTTGGAACATTCATCCTGGAGTTTAAAGAGGAAGCTGAAGAGTCTTGGGGTGCAGCGCTAATAGCTACAGGCTGCTGGGGTTAATAATAATTTTACAGGGTAATGATGGTCATTAATCAATGAATATGTGACACGGCAGAACAAAATCCATCAGCACCCGTCAGTCAACCCGTCTGAAATAATTCTCTGCCTCTTTTTTTTTTTTTTTTACGCTCTGCAAAACCTGCAGGGGTTGAGAGCCACCACAGAGTCCGGCCGAGCTGAGAAATAAATTTGCTGCAAATGCATTTGTGAAGCATGAAGGATCAGGACATCTTTCCTCACCGTCGCCACCATCATCTGCATGCTTAACCAGGATAATTAAGCATGTTGGAATTGTGCTGAGGTCGCAGCACTGCCGCACAGAGAGAGCGTGACGCGGGGAGTGGGAGAGCGAGGGAGACAGGCACTGTGTGTGTGGATCTCGAGGCGCAGTCCCTTGTCTAAAGGAAACACAGCTGAGGTCCACAGGGACTTTGTTATCATGCAAAGCAGGCATGTTGGGCAGGAATCTGTGGAAGTGGGTTTTTCCAACTCCGATCCGGTTCTGGCTTTTAGTCTGGTTCATTTAATACCGACTTCTGGTTGGCCACACAGGTTTCTCAGCAGCTGGCGATCTGCAACGACATCAAAGCTGCGGCTTCATAAGCGTGACCAGGAATGTGAGAGATGTGGAGAGACGGCAAACCAGATCACAAAATGGATTAATTAGTCCTGCATCATGGTCCTCACCGACTTCGTGTGGTGCTGCACCCATGCAGATAGTCCTCAAACAACCAAACTTTCATAACGAAGCTCTCAGTCTGACTTTTGTGAGCCCACCCTGGGTGAGGCATCAGCCCACTGCAGAAAACATGAAACATGAAAGGTCTAGGCGCTACAAAATTCTAGGTTTGTTTTGTTTTTAAGTACTTTTGCAATCAACATAAAGACAAACTAACCACATAATTAAAACCACAGGGATGAGAAAAACATTACCAAAATGGTATGCAGTGGTACCAAAACTTGCCCAAAAAACACAACTGGTAAGCTGGAGAGAGGGACATGGGCCACTGTTTTAGACTCACAGAAGACACAAACTGCTGAAAACCATGCTGTGCATGCAGTTGTGCAGCTGCAGACCAGGCAGAGTGACCAGGCTGACCTCTCTGCACTAAAAAAAGTACCACTACTAGGCACTTAACTGTTAACTGGATCATGGAGCACCGGAGAAGGACACTGGAAAAGGCCTGGCTTACTCGTGGGTGGCAGGGACGGAATGACAATGTTCTATTGCATAATTTTTGCAAAAAACAGTCACAACTGTCCGACAACATCTGCTGGTGGCAGCTTTTCCAATGCACGTCAACAATGGCCAGCACGAAGAAGAGAGAAAAGTCCCATTTAGAGTCACCAGACGACCTCTTTTTCCAGGACATGTCCTCTTTTTGAGACCCAGAAATTGTGTCCAGCCGGGCTTTGAGAATTTTTCAGGTTTTTGAGCTGCCTAAACATTCACCACATCATGGGCCACATAAATACTTTCCTACGCATCTATTCACTTCCACTTGAGCTAGTGGATCCAAGAGTGAGCATGGACGGGGGGTTTACAGAGAGTTTGAGAAAACATGCCACAAAAAACGTGAAATCCTGGGGGGCCTGGAATATGTACACCCCTTAATTGGAACTGTGTTCCTGGTCCTGGGGGGCATTACCCAGATATTGAGTTGAATGAGGTAAAGATCTAAGCTGTGCAGGACTGGTGCCGCCAGGACCAGGGTTGGTGACCCCTACCCTAGACAACTGGGTTTGAGTCTGGATTGGAGAACGTGTCAGAGTTGAAAATATTTGGCTTGACCCGCTGACATACTGAGACACAAGGTAAAATCAAGCATTGCGGGATCTCCTGGTCTTGGGTCAGAGCTATTCTCACACAAGCCACAGCAAGAGGTCACAAAGAAGCACTCCTGTGCTGATAATGTTTTACTTTGACAGCCAGACAAAATGTACTTTTCACAGTGCTGCAGCTCTCTCTCTCTCTCTAATTTGAATAAAAAATTGGCCAAGATCGCAGAAATGTCTCTTGGTATTCAGAGGCTGAAATGTTGTCACACTTTCCACCTACAGACTTGATAACTGCACGTCCAGAAAATGTGTAGAGCAACGCGCTGGCTCTATCTGAGGGTGAAGTTCACAGGATGGTCAAACAAGCATTAGCAACAATCGATGGAGATTGACTCCAGCGGCCGGCCTGCCGAGGAGAAGAAAAAAGAAAAATCCAGACCTCTGGTTTAGTATGCAGCCCTTCTTCTGCTTCCTGCTCACGGTGCATTCCGTTCCAGGCGGGGGAGAGACAGGGCCCGAGGAATGAGGGCGCAAGCCTCAAAGAACAATGAACAACTGACTAGAATAAAATAAAAACACAAACCTCACAAACACGAGAGATAAGGAAACACACGGGGGGCTTGAACTTTGTTTTTAATGAACACGTTCCAGGCGAAGAGAAAGAGAAAAATAAGACTAAAACCAAAGTAGAACAAAGGTTCTGGCAGGAGAGAATGAGACATGCTAGAAAAACCCTCCAATCAATTCTTCAGAAAAAAAAAAAAGGCTGTTGGCATCCTCTAGATCCAATTCGCTCACGCTAACCGACATCAAACCGGCCCGGTGTGGTTCACGGGCTGCGAATTCGGCCGCTGACCCTTGGAGCTGGCAGAAAACAAAGACCACATGCCTGTACACGAGTCAAAGGTTTACTCGAGGACAGCGCAAACAATGTCGGCGCGCTGCGCTACGCTAACTGCCCATTTAGGGAAGAACGGGGCCCCAGGTCGGCGCGGTTCAAGCCGCGCGGCTCACCTGAAACGACCCCTGTGCGGTAAACAAGACCTTCTGCGCTAACCTTGCCTTTTATTGACCGCACTCCTCTTCCTTGCCGCGTGCCCGGGGCCTGACATTACTCTGTAAGCCATGGCCGCCACGCTCACATTAACCGGGCCTCGGGGGGCCTCTTTAAATAATCTGAACTGGAAATCCCCCTCCCTGGTTCAGGGTTCAGAGCATGGGCAGGGTATACAGTAGCCACACCCACCAGAGGTCGTACCTGTGAAAGCATTCGTGGCCGGCAAGTCAGCCTCCTGCATACTGCTCCTCCGGCACTGCCTGCAATCCCGACGTTAACCAGTCCGAGCAGAGAGGGGCTGCTGGGGGCCTCCTGGCCGTTTCGTGTCCATTTTCTGCTCACGAGTCCATGTCCTCCTCCCGGTCACCTTCTCAGGCGGGCTGGCTTCAAAGCGGCTTCGCCGGGTCAAAAGTCCGGGGGGGCCAGCAGGAGAGAGAAGAAGCAGGGATGTCTGTCACAGGGAAGAAGTCACCACTCTGCAGAGGTCAGGGTGGCGGCGCGGGGAAAAGCTGCGGTTATCCTCCCAGCCAAAGCCATCCAGCCATGGCCGAACAGCCCGGAGCGTCCCGGACAGATGGGAATGGCGAGGCGCAGGAGCAGGTGCGGCGCACCTTGCCGGCTCCCGTCTCAGAACCCCGAGCTCTTCTGAAGAGCCCTCATCAACATGCCGCCCCGTCCTTCGGATTGCAGTTCCCCCCCACCCCCTCTTTTCTGCTCGGCTCACTCAGAGGGCGCAGTCACTTCAGTCGACACAGCAGTGCGCAACCTCGGCCACGGGAGCTAGAACAGAGAGATGGAGAGAGGGGAGGGGAGAGAAAGAGAGAGAAAATGAGAAACAGATGCACCAAAAATTTTACAAATAAAAAAAAGAGCGCCAGCCATGTTTTTCCCCCATTGGGTGCTTAGCAGCACAGAGGGAAGAAGACGGTGGAGGTGGTGGTGGGTGTCCCTTCACCCTGATAAGTCCGCATTAAAGCAAACTTTCCAAAAAGGTGCCGACCCTGCGACTGGAGAGGCCAGATATCCCACTTCATGGAACTCACGGCGCAACCCGCATGCTGAGACCACGTCCAGCATTTTCATTGGCCACTAATATTTCAACATCAAAACCCGCCTTACCCGAACGGAGCACTGGCGCGTGCTTCTAGAAGCCGGCAGCCGAGTGGAGAGCAGTGAAGGCCTCATCCAGAGTTTAAATATGCATCTTGCAAAATATGTAACCAAGGAGGACAGAACCACCCTTGTCCGTCTGCAATGTTCTTTTTCCTGTCGTGTGACACGCTCCGCTCGAGTGACATTTTTAAACCATCAATCTTAAATATCATGACCACGACGTAAAGAGCTACGGTGTGAATTTTGGCCACTGCGGCCCGCCGTGCGGGACCCAGCTTTCCCGCTAACAAATGCAGAGAAAGGGAGGGGAAAAAAACAGTCAACAGTCAGCTATGGCGTGGAAGACATGTCGTCCTTTTGAACCCCTGAAATTGCGTCCTGCCATGTTTCTGAAGGTTTCTGGAACATTAGTCACGTCTAGCCTACACGCCCATTCACTTACACGCGCAGTAGTGGACAGGTCTCGCGTCCACTCGAACAGAGATGGACGCAATGAGGCTTACAATCATGTATTTCAATGGCGATGTCTGTAAAAGACGGAAGAATTAAAAGTGATTACGCTTCCAGGTCGTTACGTAAGTGCGCACAACGTGTCTGTATTCCAGGTCTTCCCAATGTTAGTTTATTTCAGACATTTATTATGTGGATTTTAAAGGTGAAGCACTTTTATTTTACAAAACATTGTTTCTTTATTCTAATGTGAAATAGTTATAATAGCAGTAAATGTTCTGCTGAACCCCAGAACTTTGTTGAAGTTGAACAACAGTCATATTTTTCTAATTGCGTTTTTAACTGGTAACCTGTCCCACATCTGTTTGCATCGCGTCACCCTACCTGTAACTGTGACCCTCCCCGATGTTCAAGGGGAGTTTTTAAAAGCACGGGCAGAAAACATGGTAGGGCGGTACTTTGAAGTGTAAAGATAAACGGGGATAGAAGGTGGTGCGTATCAAGCGACACAAAAATCATTTACATTTCAAAGAGCCGCCCTCCCCTCAGAATAAAAAAGGCCTTATTTTTCATGAAACATAACATACGGATTTATTTAAAAATGATCAAATATAAAGACTAAAAAATGAAAGTGTACAGAAAAGACGACGCAAAGCTTAAAAACGGAAGGATAAAACCCGCCGAGGGGCGGTTTTCCCAGTGCTGCTGTTGCTTAAGTAATTGAATATGCAACGCAGTCAGCAGGCAGAATTACTGAAGATTAGGGGGCCTTCCATACACTGAGTCTAACTTGCTCTTAATCTCAGCTAATTCCGTGTCAGAACGGCATTTTCTCTGCGCAGTTCATTGGCGAGGACGCGAACATCCGGCAACTCGCTGTCTGGTGGCCTTCCGCACTCTCACAGACAGCCAAGAATCTCCAATGGAATTACACATCACACATCAAATGGAATTAGTTTCATACTTACATTGATCTTATTCTATTTTAGAGCAAATTACAATCTTTGCATACAAATGCAAAACATTTTTTCAAACTAATTTGACAAAAAAAAACTATGGTACAAATCATGTGACCGCCCGGTTACTATTTACCCAGACACACGCATGCACACATCAGTCTAATTTTATCCTGAATGCATGACTCTGAGGTGGACATCGGAGACCTACTGAACGGGGTGAAAGGACTGATCTTCCCAAAAATCTTCACTGAACAGCCCTGCACTTCAAATACTGACATTGGGATCCGTCTTTACTACAACACGATTTGATACAAGGTGCGGTGAAATGCGGCGAAATACACAACGACCTTCAACACAAAGTCTCGTTGTCTACTGTAGGCAGTCACTGCTTTTAAGAACGTTGCATGGATTATTTACTCTCCTTTTAAATTAAGTGCATGCATTAAGTGTATCGAATAAAACTTTTTGTGTTCTAGTGTGTAAATATTTCAGTAAGCAAGTTACAATAATATACACATCAATTTCAGAACAAAAAATGTTTTAAAGTATAAGTATATGTACATATACAGTACATGTTTTAAAAAATGTGTGACTTATGAAGCTGAAGTTGTGTTTAGTAGAATTTTTTCAGATTACAGTCACAGATGTTTTGAAGATGATCTGTTAGAGTCATGGCAGGACTCAGTACTAACATTGCTTCTCAGAAGAACGGCATTCTTTTTTAGCATTCTCTGGAGCCTCTAACAAGAATCAGGCAACAAGTGAGCCGGGTACACCACATCAGGGGGAGTCCCCTCGGTTCACCAAATCCTGTAGAGAATGTTCCCTCACCCCCAATGAACTGCCGCACTGCGCTGCTTTTACAAGGAAAACACAATGTTCACAGCAGAAAGGCTTCCTGGGCGCCACTTGAAAATGTTGCAAATCGCGCTTCCACGAACGGATGGAACTTTGCCAAAACCAAACACAAACATTGCCAACAGGGCCATTTGAGGTAACAGCCACTGCGATGGCCAAGCAGAACGATTTAAGACATCTCCTGACAAAAGCATGACTATAGGATTTCTGTTAAACATTAAAAAGTAGGGCTGGACAATTTCAAGAAAAAATAGAATCGCTGTCTGACAGAACTGTGATTGCAATTTAATTTGCAACTTTTTGCTGTGTCTATACTATGTGTATTAAAAACTGTAGCATAACCGAACCTTTCTTCACTGTAACTAGCATACCATGAGTTCTTGAGAGTCTTTGCTTGCGTTTAGGTGGGTGTGGTCTTTTCATGAGAACATCTGATTGGTGAGCATGATTGTCTATTATATTGTGAACTGTACATAGTAGTATATGTTGATATATTCTATAATAATAGATTTTATATGTAATATATATGTATGACAATGTATGAAAATATATTGAATAAATACATTGTAAATATATGAGGAAGTTGCTTCCCCAAATATTTACCAATGTATTGCAATATAAATTCTAGTAAATAGCAATATACGTTTGTTTCGTATGGGACCGAATACGATGTGCGCTTTGTTTTGCTCTGAAAGCAATTGTTTTCTATGGCCTAGACGGTGCAACACCAGCTTGTCCTCAATTCCTGGTTTGTCTGTGTGTGTTTAAAAGGGGAAGACTGAACACTAGCCTGTTTCAACACTTCAATTCTATTGAACACGCAAAAATGTGTCACAGCGCACAGCAGTCAAAGTTGAACTAATTTCAACTTTGACTGTGATGTGCGCACAAGGCTGCCAATGGCGCACTGCGGCGTGCTTGCACTATGCGCAGTGCAGGGCAAAACCCTAACCGTTGCTGGGACCAATCGGGCAAGTGGTACGAAGTCACGGCCACTTAAGCGCAAGCAAGGACACTCGCTCTCAACTCGTGGTATTCATATTTCAACGTACGGTTAATACTCGCTGTATTTTTGAGAGGAAGTGCAAACCTCGCTGCCTGAACTTCCTTTTCTCTGCTGCACACCCCCTCAGAAGGGTTCTTTCTGAACTCACTCTCTGCATACATTGGAGCGGCAGCATCCATTCAGCTGCATTTGCCATCACCAGGTCCCGTTCTCCTGCAGCTGCCTCTCTTCTACCTGCCTCCCCAACACCCCATGGGGTCACCAACGCCTCCAGCCAACCCAGCATGTCTACGCAGCAACCCTGACATTAACCAAAGGAGCAGAGTCTGGGGTTGCAAAACAATCGCAGTCATTATGATTTATAAAATCACGTTCATTCAAATTGTGATTTCGATTCAATTTCGATATATTGTTCAGTTCGGGGGGGGAAGTGCTGTAATTGCTAACACATGCTTACAATGGTGCAATGTAATTAACTCAGTGGAGACTTTTTGCAGTTCACTACACGCCTGAACAGCACGTCCACTGTGAGGGGGGCTCAGGAGACCAAATCCCCTTTCAAAAGGACAGACACACTGGCCCAGTAGGCACCAAATGTCACCAGACGCGGCAGATATTCTGCGAACAATATTACAGCAGTCACAAAGTGCAAAACACCCGCATGGTTAAAAAAAAAAGAAAAAAAAGCAGACAGTGCATCAGAGCAAACGGAGGAGCCGCCCCTCCCTTGAGAGCAACAGGGAGTCGAGGAGAAAATGAATCCTTAAAACCAAATATTCAGGAAGCAGCCAGGTGTTCAACTGATACCGTCTGGACTGCATCAGAAGCTCTGGGCAACATCCACCATGTGTTGTCTCAGACGCTGTTATAAAATCAGACGCGAGCATAGTCTGGATTCCCTGCTTCTGAAATCGTTTTAAGCGGCTCTGTTTAGTCTGCTCTAAAGCAAGGGTAATACGTCGACAGCATATTGCTTGTGGGCAGATGAAATGCAGATTACATCACAGGCTGTGAAGTTTAAAACTACATTTATGGGAAACATTTCTCAGAGCACTTAGTAACCCAACTCCAGAGACGATGCGGAAACAAAGATGGAAGAATAAAACCAGTTGTGGGAAAAACTTAGCTCAACTCATTCCTGGACAAACAGGTTCTAAAAAAAAAAATAGGTCAGATGATAAAACTCTTATTACAGACCACAGAAAAACTCATAATGCAATACCCATTATCATTTAGATAATGCATCTCTTAATATGTACCCATGCAAAGATTCCAAAGAGGCTATGGATCTGAAAAAGCATAAATCTCATGTTTAGGGATATTTTACTTTAACAATAAGATTTTTCCCTAAAAGATAATTAATAGATTAATTTAGTTTCCCAGATGATAACACAATACCAAACCCTGAAACGCTAAGTTGCAGCAATATCAGTCTGTATAGTTAAAAAATAACATCTGGTTGAAGTCGAGGTTGGCAGAGCATGTCAATGGGCTGAGGTCAGAATGTGGCCTTTGCCCTTCTACAATAGAAAATGCATTTTAATGTCATTGCCATTCATCATGATCCAACACCTTCTGAGCTTGGGATAACAATGATCACGTTTTAATGCTCATTGTTCATGAAGGTCATCTTTCGGAGACCAACGATAAATCATTTTTTTACTTTGGCAGCTAATGAGATTAAACAACATGCATATTTTATGTATCGTGACATGTCATAGACAGTCTCATGCTTGACTCATCAGTGACATATTGCTCCAAAAATGGGGTGTGACTGACTTCGCATTCTGCATCTCAGTCGACATATTTTAATACTAACCGCTAACCGCCATCCGTCACCGAGTCAAGCCGAGCACGGCCCCAAAGTGCGGCCGCCCGCTAACAACAATCTCGTCCTATAACTGTCAGAAGGCCAGCCAAAAATTGGAGATACTGACAAATAGCTCAAGTTCAGATAGGGGGTGAGTAATGGGCCATCCAGATTACAGCAATTTTCACACCATTATCTGCTCCGAGTGACAATCACAAAGCACTGCTCTGAAGGCTACACGGAACAAGACCATTTCAAGGGGTTCCTTATGAAGGACATGTTCCTCCTAAGACAGAGTCAATATATTTATTTAAATCAGCTCATATTATTCAGTTGTCGACACACTTCTCTTTTGGCAAAGTTTTGTTCAAAGATAAAAAAAAATTGGGGTATTTCTGAGACGGTACGTTTTAAATATTTGTAATGTCATACATGAAATCGGAAAAGGCCCCACTGATAGACCCGTGTTAAGAAGCACACCTCTCCACTGTCATTTTCATCATTGTGTTGGAACTCTGAGGGCTGTGCCAGACATGAAATCAGAAATGGGAATAAAACGGTAGTTACTTTAAGAATGTGCCATTTGTGCGAGCAGCCGCTCTAAGCCAACGTTAGAGTGACTAGAGACGGAATTCACACTCCTGGAAATAAGTGCTGCTGACCCTGTGAAATATTACATTTGACTTATTGTACTTTAATAATGACGTCTCCCGGGCCACACAGATGCTGATCATGTGCTGATAGCAGGAATGTTATTTTCGAAAAGATGAGATGTGATGATAACTATGATGAAATAAATCATATAATATTGTAATAATATATAATAATTAAATTTTGACTAAATACGATTTACTAAAATCTATTAAAAACTATACTAAAATGACGAAAACAAGATGAGCTATTATTTCCTCTTGTTCCTGTATCTCCCATGACACTCCCACATCACTTCTGCAATACACAATTGTGGCATTAATTAGATTTTTTTATTATTAATTAGATCCCAGATGGCTCAAATGAAATGACAAAGAAGTGGGGAAAAAAACTGAATCGAACTTGTCGAAAAACACAGTGAAATCAGAGAGTCTTCTGTGTCTGGAATAAATATAAAAATAAGATATCCTTGTTTTAATTATAAAATGGTTTGACTGTTCTACTCTGTACTTGTACTATATTGACTGGCTTAAACAGAATTGCATGGCTAAAAATACAATTTTCATTGACTAAAACTAGACTAAAACTATTCATGGAAGGTTGCTCAGTCAACTGAAACTTGATTAGACTAAAATGAGTCTGGACATGGCTAAGAATAATATAGCTTGATGCATAGATTAGACTAAAACTAAAAGTAAGACAGGCCGCCAAAAACAACTGTCACGACACCAAGGAAAGGGAGGAAACCACTTTATTGAAGTACAGGACGAACAAACATATAGGAGTCTACTTCGGGAAAGGGGAAACGGGAAAAGGAAAGGCTCACACACACGGGGGAACACTCTACACTTATGCCACATCGGAGAATCACAAAAACACACTTTTACCACACGCACCGGAGCCCTGAGTTATCCAAACTCGTTAAAAGCGCTGGCTCGGACCGCTACGACTCTACCCTGTAGCCACATGGCAGGAATTCACATGGCAGACTGCGGCCACGCCAGCCCACTGACCCTACATCCCACGCTCGCAGACACACAGCAACGGACAGATGGCAAGATCGGACCCGGAAAACTGGTGCAGGTAATGGGGAAGGGGGGCGGGGCCTGCACCCTGCGACCGGCAATCGCGCCCAGCTCGCGCTGGACGTCGGGGAGAATCTTTACAAAAAAAATGATTTGTGAAAAATTATATATTAAATATACTAAGAGACAAGACACTGGATGAAAAAGCTCAATAAACTTAATTATAGTCTGGCCTGAGCTTGATTGAAAAAAAACAGGCCTTTAGAAATGGAGTGGATATACAGAAATTTAACATGACTGAACTGGCAACCCCAGTTTTCGGAAGCCTCACATCTGTCTGAGGTTCAATGCACATGGCATTGCATAAATGTACACCCAGCGAAACAGCAGACACGAAAGCCAAGGTCTCCGAATCCTACTGTAACGCACAGAAACGAGCCCTTGGCTGCAGAGTTTTAATTAGCCGGAGTACCTGTATAAACATGGTCCCATTGAGGAGAAAGCTGCAGGCCATGTTGTACTTCTGACATTGATTAATGAGCTAACAAGTTGTGCTCTCGGTGCATAACACGGAAAGCAGGCTGTTTATACACAAGAGACGGGGCGGGGGGGGAAGGTGGGGCGAGCGTCGCCCACCAACATGAAAGTAAAATCATTCAGAATACGGCGCACATAAAAATCAAACATCATCATAGCCTATTAAAAAACAGCAGTGCACCAAAAACAGGACGGCGGCCTCCCCGCTGATAAATTACCTAAGCGCACGAGGCGCTAAATCAAGCACAAAGTCTGCCGTCGTTCGCCGTTAATTTCCTATTGTAACTGCCGCGCGTCCAACAACTTCCAAAGCCTGCAGACAGGCGGAGAATGTGAACCGGCGCAGGGGCATGTTGACAACCTCCCTGCATGCCAGCCCAAGGCATGCCAGCACAAGATCAAACCCATTCCTGCCATTGCAGGGAGTCTCCCAAATATGTATAAAAAAGAAAAGGAAGAAGGTGGTTGACTGATAGTGACTGACTTAGGGATGCAAGACTAAATGGGGAAAAAAAATCGAATAAAAATTGGTGTCCGTGTTATAGGTATAAGTACACCGTGTTCAAACGCTAAATGTTCAATGAAGGCTGTATGTTCAAATTTTTATTAATCATGATTACAATCATGATTATGACCTTTGCCCTACATAAACAGACCCTACATCCCACGCGTGTTCACATATTCCACATGCTGTGGCATGACATGTCTCACTACACTTCTAGTTTAGTTCCACAGACACAATCATGGCAGCAATGAAACACTCAAATTTTTCGTTAAATGTCAAAAGTATAATTTGGGATTAATTATTTGCTAATTTCTGAACATTTCTTCTTGGAAAGGATTCTAGATGTACTGAAAGTATTTTAATGCTTCTTTTATATCCAAATTATTGATTTTTCCCACATATATAAACACATACAGTCCCAAGCGAGGACAAATGAACAAACCCCAATCCCCCAAGACGAAAACAAACAAAACAAAACAAAAGGCCAGACAAGACAGACTTACAGGTACATGTGTTACATAGACATATAGAGGTTTCTCGATACAAGTGGCAGTTAACTAAATCTATTAGCTGCCATGTTTCTGACAAAGGTTTAAAAAGGGTTGCCGTGTTGTACATTATGTCCTTGATCCAGTGTCCATATGTTGGAGGTGTGGAATCTTTCCATTTACACAGAATTAGTCTTCTAATGCTTCTTTTAAGGTTCATACATTATCAAGTGTCTGGATGTAAGACAATGTTCTTCTTGCAGATAAGGCCAACTGGAACCGTGACCCATAATCCACAACACAAACTGAACTGTGGGCTTGTTGAACCGTTGCGCCCCTAGTCTGAATCTGAATGAATCATTTATGCCAAAAAAAAATCTACTTTTCCACCCCTTCCCTACAGCAGCGTCTGGCAGTCTGGACAGGACAGGTGAATATTCCTTCCTCCTGGTTCCACGTCTGTCTGTCACACTTGGCCCGTCGCCCGTTTCCTAACAGCGGCGGAGACTCTCTCCAGTGAGCCGGTGCCTCGGCTCGGCTCGGAGATGATTTAACAAGCCACCGGGAGGGAGGCCGCCCCCCTGCCAGGATCGCATTTCCTCTCCGCCAGCACAGACAGCGTACCCAAAGAGCAGCAGACCCCGAGCGCGCCGGAATAGAATTTATTGCAATCATTACACTCCGTGCCACACTCCTCAGCAGCCAAGCATTGTTTTGCGTGGCGTGTTCTGATTGGAGGTGGGGGGGCTCGCGGCAACAGACAGGATTTTTCACCCTCCTGATCTGCTGCGAGACGGGCAATCAGGAAAACAGGCGCTCGTACGGTGAAAAGCTGCGGTTTTTTTTTTTTCCTTTTACGTAACGTCTCCGAGACTCAGACGATGACTGTTTTTTGGAAGGAATAAATAAAAACCAAGGTCATTTTAATAGAAGCATCAGCCCATACAAACACAGGATGGTGACTCAGAACCTTCTCAGTCTTTTTTTCATGTGGTTGGAATGGGGGAATTATTGAAATGGAAATTATTATTCATTCAGCTTTTGGAAATGGCGCCAGTGTTGGAGGGCTGATCGCTGATTGTTAAAGTCTTTGAACGGGAGCAAGTACAAATATACAGAAAATGAAAAATACCCGGCCAACCCCCTGTCGCTTTTGTACGGGCGGGGGGCAGAGGGCACTGTGCACCCCTAAGTCAGGTAGCGGGGGAACAGGTGGGGCGGCAGTCGAGCGTGCAGGACGTCTGAGGCCAGGAACGGCGGGGGCCACGCCGGCCAGACTGAGGGCACAACAAAGAGGCGGCCAGGAACGGAGATGCCGGAGAGGAGAGGCCAGGCGAAGCGAGGGGGGCGAGATCCCGTCTGCGGCCGGCCCCGGCGCCGCTTTTCCTGCCTTGCACCGCCACTCAAGCATCCCTCACGAGCCGCCTTTGGTGTTGTGTCAGAGAGCGTGGAGGTGAGGTGCTCCCAAGTCCCCAGCCAACTGTGCTTTTTGAAAAAAATCATCACAAAAATGAGCTTCAAAGAGACCTTCTGAAACCTTCAGTTTTTTCCTTCTCTAACAGCCCCACAAAATATAATCTTTTGAAAGAAAATCGTATTTTTATATGAAAGCGCGGACATGTCTAGGCCAGAAAGTGAGTGGAATAAATAAACAGATAAAAAGAAAATCAGCCCTTTTCCACGGCACCCATGAACAAAAACAGGGACAAATTCGCTCCAGTCAGTCTTCAGCACTGTCACGGGATAACGGTTTTCTCACCCGGGGAGATTTTTCAGGATGCGCGGCTGCGCCTCGACCCGCAGGCAGATGGAAGCATTCATCTCCCTCCCAGCTCCGGGCAGGCAGCACAGCGCGGAAAAAAGCGGCAGGAAATCTCTTGGAGGGGAAAGACATTCCTCTTACAGCGGAGTTTCGGCATGTTTGTGAGGGTGTGTGTGTGTGTGTGTGTGTGCGCATGGAGGGGCGCACACACACTTAACAGAAAACATCTGGTTTAGAGTTTTGTAACTGTAAACAGCTTTCAGGTGCAAAATAAGTATTAAGTGAAGTGTTATTTCATGTACTAAGCCTTCCCATTATCAAAACAGACCGGTCGTTCCTGTCTCGACTGGGGCTGTGCGCAACATATTATCAAGTTTCACTACTCAAAAGCCATCTTGAGAATGTGCCAGGCTGGTTAATTTGAACTAACACCACCAGAGTCCTGTCTACATGAATGGCGAATGGCATCATCAATGGCCAACATAACATGTGCCTTGTAAAAAAACGTGGGATGTTTCTACCATACAAGTGTAACTGTTCTGCTGCATCAGTGCAGTGTGGTTAAATGTGGGGATTAGGGGTGGGCAATATGGCCTAAAAATAACATCACAATATTTTTAAGATATATCATGATATATTATACATATCGTGATACTTTGAAAAAATACAGTTAAATGTGGCGCTTGCGGGCATGAAGTATTAAAAGTTTTAAAATATCTTAAGTTTTTCTTTGGTACCAAGTTGTCTGACACCATCTCCATTGAATGTCTCCGATGAATCACCAGCATGGTGTTGCCCTGTGAAACCCACTGTTTTGTATGCTGTGCGCACCTGAAGGGGCGATCTTTCGCAAAGCTGCCTGCTTTGACGGGGCAGAGAAACAAACCTCGAAAGAAAAGTACATGCTGTCTATTTAACAATAACATTAGGATTTACTGTGTACCGTGGAAAAAAACACGGTACATTGAGTATATCGGATATATCACACAGCATATAACAGATTGGCATAACAGATTTTATCCCACAGACTTCTACTCATAAATTTGTTATAGGCATATTACACGTCCCTGCTGATTCCTCCCCCAAACAGGATCTCCAATCTCTACTCCTGTCATGCAACCGTGGAGTAACCATGGACAATTCCATCTCCTACTCGTCTCACATTTAAGTCTCATGTGCCTCTGTTAGGAAGATTTGTCCATTTTATCAACACAGGGTACCCAGATATTGTCCAATCTCTGTCATCTCCAAACTAGAGTACACACCTCTCCACTGGCTTCCTATAGATGCCTGCCTCAGATTCAAAATACTGCCTACAAAGCCAAGAGAGATCTCTCTCATCACTCCTCGCTCTGCACCTCCGATCCTCCCGCATCGCTCCACTTGGTACCACCATCTTTCACGTGCTAGGAAAGCATTCATCTAGACTCTTCTCTGTCCTGGCTGGAATGGTGAAATGAACTTCCACTAGATCTTAGAAGAGATGTTAGAGTCACTAAAGATCTTCCTTTTACGGAAATACTTGGATTAAAAAGGCCTTTTACAAACATTCAGTAAAAAAGGTTATGCATGTGGTACTCACATATCGTTCCCTAGTGAACCAAATGAGGAATTTCTATGATTTTAAAGGACTCATGTAAGTCTCTATGGATAAGAACGTATGTCAAATGCAGTAAATGAAATATGTGTATAATAAAATATACATGGCATGTGTCATTTAGATTATTTGCGTTGCATTCTGAACTATGGCACACTGTGCCATTTTTTTTTTAAGAAAAATATGCTTAACGATACACATTATATCCTGATGTAGCCCTAGCCTCTACACGGTCTTACGCTGACAGTCCACCTCTTTAAACGTTTGGTTCCAGAGCCACAACCATTCTCTAAGCAACGGCACCAGTCTCCACGCGGATCCTACCGACGCGTTAAAAACGCCAGGCGTCGACTGTTCAGCTGCACTTTTCACGCAGCCGATGTCTGGGTCCTCTACAAACGCCACAGAATTCAAGGTCATTGAACATTTTCAAAAGAGGTAAAAAGGAATCAGCTGTAACATATTCGTCTATTTTCCTCTGAAGAGGAGGGAGTTTTGTATTATTTTGCCTTTTGAGTATATTTCTCAGGTACGCTGGAACTGTCGAGGGAGAAGGCTAAAGAATTAATGAATTTTCTTTTCATTTACTTTACGACCACTGAAGCCGACAAGGGAGGAGGAAATATGTATTTTTTATCGAATAGTGTTTGAATAGCGCTCCCATAATCCCATACATTTAAAGCTGCGGCTTTCTCGCACCATTCAAGGTGATGAGGGAGACAGAGGAGACATGGGTGGTGAGAGAGGGGGAGACATTTGGGGGGGGGGGTCTGTTTGCTCATTTCTGTTCCTGTCTCCCAGGGCATTAACGGCGTGTCAGACCGCCTGCCTGAGCTCACCTTCCACCCAATCAATGGTCAGCCTATTGCTATTCTTCCGGAGCGTCTAGACGGGGCAGACTTGCCCATCTGCAGCAGCGGCGCAGAAGTCACGCAGCAAACGCGCCGCTCGGGGGGGGGTGGGGTGGGTGCTGGTGGATTTTACAGGTGAGCCGAACGATTCAGGAAAAGGGGGGCGATAGACAGATCATTACCCGCCCCCCCCCCTCATGGCCAAAAAAACACAGAAGGTGAAGAGAATACGTTAATAGCGGTGGGCGGTGGGAGAGAACCAGACACTGCTGCATTGCAGTGAAGCAGCAGCAGCGGCAGCAGCAGCAGCAGCAGACGAGTGCACCAGTCGGGGGAGCGGGGCCGATAAAACGAGTCAAAATAAGAAAATTAAAATCATGCAGCCAAAGCACTTCTGTTTGTTCAGGTGGCATGCTGGGCTTGCATGCTGCACGGCCATTTCCTGCTGGGTCAGGGCCCACGGCCAGTATGTTCTCCGCTTGCCTGAATTTCGGAGGTGTAAGGGGTTCTGCCCGGGCACACCTGGAAGAGCTGGCGGCGTTCAGCAAAACCCCGGCCCGCCAGCAGCATGCGGAGGAACAGCGACCTGAACTCCCTGTAGACCTGTCCCTGTTTTAATGATAGGCGGAGAGGGGAGTAAAGTAGTAGAAGTTGTTCACATGTTACATGAATGGCTGCGTCTTCGCTTCAATTTGCGTGTTAAAATTACGTAATAGCTCAACACGCACATATTCTTCACTTTTGCATCATGAAAACCAAGGAGTGCTTTTTTTTTTTTTTTTGATTGGCTCAAAAACATTAATATACATTTCTTTCTTTCACTCATTTTATATTTTATTCATTTCCTTATGTTGTGTGTGTGTGTTCTGGTGGTGTTTTTCGGATAAAAGCATCTGTTAAGTAAGGAAAAGTAAAGTGTTCTATGTTTATTAAAATTATCTAAAATATTCTTTCTTTATTAAAAAAAACGTTTTAACAAGTTCCTGTGTTTGTTTTTTCTCTATTGAATATAGTATCGAGTACCACCCTTAGTATCAATATCAAGGTTAAAATTTCAGTATCATGACAAGCCTAGTGTGTGGTGTTCTGACTCTATTTAAAGAATTAATAAATAAATAAATAAATAAAATTTTATATGTGTGTGTGTGTGTGTGTGTGTGTGTGTGTGTGTATATATATATAATATTTTTCTCCCCCTGTAGTATCAAAAATAGTATTGAGTAATGCATTGAAATTTCAGTATCATGACAAGCCTACTCCAAACACACCTAGGTTTCAGATCAAGAGATGAAATGCATAAAAGGGTTGATAAGTAACTCCTGCCAATGTAGAATTCTGAAATAGTTCCTTCCTTCTGTATTCATGGTTTTGACATTGTGTTATAGATTCTTCCTTTTTTTTTTTTATTTGTCCATAAGTGAGCACATATCAATGACAAATTTAAGATGTTTCTGAATCCCTCCCCCTCATTTCCTGTGAGATTTTTTTTTACTTCCTTCCTGCCTGAAACCCACATAGAGAGCTTTTCTGGAGATCTCCAGCTGACTCGGCAGCGGCATCTGGCACACAAAACCCCAAACCGCAGAGACATCAAACGCTCCTGACAGCACCGCTGCGCCTGGACCCCAGACATAAACAAACTCCAGGTATTTTAATTACACAAATCCAGGCACCGCACAAAAACACCATCAGCAATAAACGCTGGAGCGGCAGCAGCCCGGTCTCCACCGGATTGCAGTTCAATAAAGCGCCACGGAGTTCCTCCCGCAAAAACGAGTCACTCTGCACAGCCAGCCGATGCGCGACACCACATTTACAGCATTTATCAGACACCCTTATCCAGAGTGACTTACAATCAGTAGTAAGTGGGACAGTCCCCCCTGGAGACACTCAGTGTTAAGTGCCTTGCTCAGGGACACAATGGTAATAAGTGGGATTTGAACCCGGGTCTTCTGGTTCATAGGCGAGTGTGTTACCCACTAGGCTACTACCACCCTGCTACCACCAGCAGATGTCACACGTGAGGGACAGTGGCAGGGCGGCGTGAGACCGTGTAGAAAACGACCCGAATTTTGAGCTCCTCGTGCCCATAGTGGGCAGGCAGTCGATGGGCTCGCCGGCCGCGACATGCCACGAGGCAGGAGTCCGTGGCAGCGGCCCCGCCAACGCCGAGGATTAGAACACACTTCAAGGCCGAATGCGCCTCCATCTGTCCACCCATTTAGAGACCCAACTACGCGGGAGGAGGGGGGGACGTCCCTGGGAGCATGTTCCCGCCATATGGTGTGACTCTCTGGACGTCCGCGACGATCTGTACATGGGCAGGCTGGGCCCGTCGGCCCGTATCGCAGCTCTTGGCGTTGGACGGCGTTTCCCACGGACGGCCCCGTCTTTTCTTCAACGCAGCCTGAGGTGCATGGTGCCGGGGACCCTGTGCCACCGCCTGACAACTGGCGATGTGCTGAGCTCGGAGGAGGCGGCACTGTGTCCCTGGTCTTCTGATCGTCCCCGGGCCAAACAGGAAGCTTCCCACTTTACATCTTTCCAGCGGCTCTGTCTGACCGGGCCACCCCGACACCAACGCAGCATCCATGTTTCATATTCTGCTTCAAATGGAACATTTTTAAATGTAGGTAACAGTCTATCTTTCTGTACATCACTTTTCTCATAATCATCATTGTTCCCATTATTATTATTACTACGGGTGGGACAAACAATTTGTTTTGTGATTAAATTGTACATTTTTAGATACTATGAATATGTGGTAAACAGGCACCCTGTGATATGTAAAGTATGGCTGAATTGCCATCACAGGTCACTCTCCGATTTCCACCCCTAATCATGCAGTCCTAAACAGAAATATGAACATTCATAAACTGCCCCGTTCCACCATTCCAAGCACAAGACGGTCATTCATGAGCGCCGTCGGGGAGCCACGGCGAGCATTTACAGCACGCGGCTACACCACTAGCAGGAATGCGGACCGCTAAGCTCCTTTTAGCTTTCTGACAGATTTATCATATTTCCAGCGCCAGGTTCCGCCTGCCGCCGCGGCAGACTGTTACAGTTGGCCCAGTGCCCGCCTCCATAAGTCAGCAGACTGGCAGACACCTTATCCTGCCTGTACCGTGTGTGAGATCACAGGTAAGACATTAGCTTATTGCGGTGTCACTGAGAGTCCAGAGCCAGGAAGGGGCTTGTGGGTCGTGGCGGGACGTTGCTCGATACGCGCCACAAGGGCGCTCAACGATCAATGATTTATAAAAAAAAAAAAAAAGCTTTTTCCTCTTCACCAGGCTGAGGTGGCCTAGCAGACATGAAATCAAAGGGTTACAGGTTCAAGGAACAGTGGTGGCCTAGCAGTTAAGGAAGCGGTCCCGTAATCAGAAGGTTGTCGGTTTGAAGCCCGAGCCGCCAAGGTGCCACTGAGCAAAGCACCTTCCTCACACACTGCTCATCACTGCAGAGGACACATTTCGCTGTGTTCACCATTTGCTGTGCTTCCTGTGTATCACATGGACCCAAAAAAAAATCCCACTTTCCTTACACATCACCTCCTTCCGAATCACCGATGAACAATCACCTGAGTTCAGAAAGTTCTGTAAGGAAGCCACAGCAACATCCAATGCGCAGAGATTCTTTTACAAGTCTACTGGCAGCACAATTATTCTTATTATAAATACATATGTGTTCGGAATCTCGAATTGTATCGTACTTTAAAGTAAAGTAGGAACAATGGTCGCGTGGGGCCATTTGTCGCCATAAATCTTATTGCCTGTGACCTCAAATATTCCACACGCTGGATCACAAAAAGGATGATACACGAGCCTTTCAAAGCCCTGCATCCAACCAAGAGAAGAGAGGTTCTGTGTAACCATGACAACATGATAACACATTGCCAAAACTATGTATAATGTTAAACAATTTGAGAAAAATCAATATTATATGGTTAAATGGGATAAATATGTTAAATGTAGATAACCTAATATGGCCAAAAACTGTTTAAATATAAAACACTTCTAAAATATACTGGTTTACGGTAATTTAGTACATCCAAATTCCAAGATCTGGAATGTTCTAAACTCTGCGGGTCACGAGAACATCTTCATCCTGGCTTTTTTCTTCGGATCGCTCAGTGGGGCGACTGTGAATAATATAAAAAGGAAATCTCACGTGTCGTAACACCAACATACGGCAGACGCGCGCTAATCCTTCACCTCTCTCCAGCTGCTAGACTACAGAAGCTGCGGGCTACCTGCGAGCGGCCAGGGCGTGGCGCCCATAATCACCACCTTCACACATTCCTCCGAGGTAATAAAACCGGCGCACCATCACGCAGGCAGAAGCTGCCGCAGCGGCGGGGCACTACTACGGCAAATTAGTTTTACCATGCATCAGATAAATAAAAAGAAAAAGCCGCAGTCACTGGCCCCTCTGCAGACGTTCCAGACTCGTTCCGGACACGGGAGAAGGCGACGTAAGAGGCCCTCGGCCAAACGACGAAAAATACACAGAAAAAGAAGTGTAATAGATGACTTCATCACAGTGCAGGACGCAGACATTGACGGGACGATAACAACGGACAATGACCTCGCTTTGACCTTTACACACCACTTCAAGCGGCTTCCTGACATTCGTCCTCAGAACAAGTTACGAGGAGGTCTAGAAGGTTCCGAAAGGAGGTCCGGTGAGAAGGCAGGCGGTGGCAGCAGCATCCGGCTGGGCAGAGTTTTGGCGCTCCACAAGTAGGCCAGCGCCTGAGGTTTTTCGGGAAAGGGCGGCGAGCGATGGTGGATGCCGGTCACGACCACCACAGGCAAGATGGCGAGTCCAAGGCTGAGACGTGCAGCAAGCAAAAGCAGCGAGAGCCCTGCCCGGCCCCGCCGAGCCCCGGTGGCTTTCAGCCCGGCCTCGAGCCTCGGATGCATTAAATATGAGGCGCCACAGCGAAGAGACAGACCGCACGGCGCAGGAACGCTCGGAGGCCTCTATTGTCACAACGCGGCCTTCAATTATGGATGCGCGGGTCCCGGGCCAGACATGCCAGCGGGTGCCACCTGTGCCAGCACCCTACTGTCCACTGAGGAGTCTGGACGCGTGCGCCTCAACAAATCCCGGCATTAAGTGAAATATCTTAGCATGTTTTGCAACAGGAAGTGGGGCGGAACATTAAAAAATATATCTTTCGACAAAGCAATGGACTCCAGATTGGGGATTCCAGAACCTTCCCCAAGCACCATATACGACAGTAACAAACTGAGTATTTATAAAATGCTGATATCGTGGAGTAAACATATTTTCATGCTTCAAAAAAAAAAAAAATGGTGACAAATTAAAACGTTCTAACATTTCACATGGCGCTCCTCAGTAATGGACGCCATAATTAACAACATTATTACAATATTATTGCAGTAGTACACTTAACCGGAACGTCTACATCGTTACCGCGATAGGATCGAATTTATCGCCGGTTTCCGTGAATTCGTCACACACGTCGACAGAAGGGCAGTAAGTAACTTATTACCGAGTTATTACAACTTATTCCGCGTCACGCCATGTCGCGACAGTCTCTCCCTGCCGCCCATCCAGCGCTCGACAAGTTAACGGGACTTTCACGACACCGGGCAGCTCGGCGGGCCGGCAGGGCGTCGCCAGCTTCGCGGCGAACTCGACCATTTTCCGGGGGGAACTTGGCCTCTGTCGTAAACTTGAACCCGATCTCAACTCCGCCAACTTTCGCGGAGATAAAAAAAACAGACCAGCGTTTAATACACGCGTGTAAATATCTGCACACGTTCACACGGCGACGACGCCGAGAGGATCTTACCCTGGTAATGACGAGGCGACGGGCGACGGGGACGGGCGGCGGTCGGGACCGCGTGAAGCGCCGGCCACCCGGTTCTTCGCGGCGAGATTCCGCGGAAATCACGAGAAAGGACGCGGTTCACGAAGACGGGGAGAGCAGAGGGGAGCCGGAGCTGCGGCTGCTGCTGCTGCTGCTTCCAGAGCCCACCATCCTCCGAGCCCCGCGCAAACACCGGCGGAGGCTTACTAGCGACATCTGCAGAGTAGGAGTACCAGAGTACGTAAGGCTGGAGTTGCAGGGGATTAATTCCGTCCGAGCCGCATCATTACAGTCGCCGCTATAGACACGTGATCGCCATAATTATAGTCCATTCAGTTATAGTTGCGGCTTCTCTCGTTTTTTTATTTAAAGTAAACGAATATGTAATAGGCGTGTGTTACACAAGTTTAAATCCATGCAACCCGCTTGGAATATGTTTTTGTGCCATTTTTTGTAAACCTTTAACTATTCTCAAGGAGCGGGGTGACCGAGCAGCCATATGTTGCCAGATCTTGCGACATTATCAAGCAAACAGGGCCTGTTTCCAGCCGGTCTCCTTCTACCCTGGTTTTCCAGGGGATGGAGTCTCAGCATACATGACTGACAGGCAAGCAAATAACATTTAACACACGTCATGAGGTGTGTTATGAAGTGAATGGCTGGTTCTTGAAGTTAATGTACATGCACTACGACTTAGAAAAATGTACATTGCACATGTACAACTCTCCCGAAGCATCGCTGAGCAGAAAGATATTAATCTGTGATACAATATTTCTACGCGAATTTCATTAAGGACTGAGAAAACTGTCTGCTTGAAATAAGCGGTCAAGGCAACACGGCTCAACACTTACCTTGAGCACTTGCGCCCTCTCGCGTACCTGCTGTGTATTGGCTGTGGCTCGGCATCACGAACACTACAGATAAGAGTATTACCAATAGCAGAACTACAAACCTTTCAAAAGCGTACTCGTTTGCATAGCTTTTCACTATAAATCTTCACTTTATTAAGAAGCAGTTTAAAATAAATTAAACAAACAATATGAAAACACTGCAATGTACAAAAGCAAAATACACAAATATCTTTCTGCAATAGAAGCACAAAAGTAATCAAAACAGCATATGGCAAAACACCGCATTATATGGAGGAGGATGCTTTTTAGAAACGGTGCAACATAACATAAATAGAAAACATATTTAGGGGGAAATAATCCATTATTTAATTCATATTTTTGTTGCATTAGGGAGAAGAAAAAAAATACATATTTGCAGCCAAATCTCTGGTGTGGACCAAAAAAAAAAAAAATAATAATAATAACAACAACACTAGCAATCAAACTTCAGTTGACAACCTGACAACCTACAGGTCTGCACAGTGTCTAGTTCACCTCTCAGACCAGAAAAGAGTGACCAAGTTAGTTCAAAGCTATACAATCCATTGAGTGCTGATGTGCCAAATGAGTGCTGATGGAGCTGCAGCTCGCCTGGCTTTAGTCAACATGGCGCTGGGTCTCGCTGAAGCAGGGGTGTTTCTCAGGACAGAGATTCACCTGTGAGCTCAACGGCAAGTTTTGCACCACTGTCTGTCTGGACGACCAGCAAGCCGACGTGTCGTCCTGTAGCTGTCGGTTTGAACTGGACTGGCAGGTTGATGTAATGTTGTGATCTGTGTGTGAAAGCAGGAAAATATTTGAGAGGAGAAAAAAAAAAAAAAAAAAAAAAGCATTTTCTCTTTTTTTTTTTTTAAAGCACATGCATTCTTCAATGAAGAGTACTACTGTAACCATGAATTAACAAATGAGTTTTCATACGATGACACAAAGCTACACAAAAAGGTGAACCAAGGTATGGAAAGCAGAACTCTGCTATTCCTCCACAGAAAATAATGCATCAATGAGCATTGTCCATAGTCCATACTAAAAACTTAAAATATGATTGATTCAGTAATAATGCTTACACATATCTGACACCACAAGGGCAAATTATCTCACAAATCTACATCTGGGAAGAGGGTGTGATGCAGAACACATGAGTCTATGGACACATGCATGAAGCACTTCATTCCACACAGTAGCACTAACACCACACATACCCACCCCAAGCTCCAACAGGTACCTTGTAGCTGGTCGCCTAACCCCACTGTAGGTCAGGGGCCATGCTCAGGCCTGGCCCATTAGGGACCAGTCACTCCAGACATGTGCAACAGGGAGTGACCACACACACATATACAGCATCAAATCAAATGCTCTCAGTGCCATTTTTCATTAAAAGCCTCTCTGGTTGTGTTGACAATAAGCTAAAAAAAAAAGTCTGAGCAGGAGCTATAGCAGAAAGAAAAGCAGGAAAACACAAAAGGACAATGAGGAAAAAGAGAGACCAATAGGAGAAATTATGACAGGTCATAAAGGAATAAAGCGCCAGCCAAAAGCCAAAACACACTCACCTCAAGGAGTATTTGGAATGCTTGATGTGGAACGGCGCTCTAGGACTTATGAATTTCAACTGCAAGTATATTAGACAAGCTCAACATCAAAAGGCATGCCGTTATGAACACTCTCCACTCAACGTACAAATTCACAATGACATGCAGCTCTCCGAAACATTAGTTGTTGCCCATGCAAAATGTAGAGCCAAATCAAAAAATGGAACTAAATTGCTCAGTCTTGTAAACTAAAAATAGCCAGGTCTACATATACAAATATTTAACTCTCCATCACAAAACACAAGATTGGCTTTTATCATTTAAACAAAGCATCAACAAAAGTGTGACCTAAATAACATGGATGAATAACATTTATTTGATAATCTACAACTATTTTATTGTACTCAATATATATGTGTGTGTGTGTGTGTCTTAAATCCAATATTCAATATATCTGTTCTACATCTACATACATGTAGAACAGATATATTGAATTTTGGATAGACAGTGGAATATACACACACATCAAATAAAAGAGCCGAATTCTGTCATTTTAAGCAGTTCCAGCTGTACATGCTTACCTCATGTGAGTCAATGGAGTTGTTACGGAAGTTCACCTTCAGGGTGCTAGCCTCTCCGACTCTGGTGGTTGGAAAAGTGTAGACATCCTGAGGTGCATAGACCCCTCTCTTGGGCACATCCTGGACCCTGAAACCACAACACTCATCAAGTCTCCCCATGGCTTAGAATCTAATATTTAGTCCTACCCGCCCCTCAGTGTGAACTTTTCAGGAAACATAAATAAAATGTAGTCATAATGTAGTGGTAAGCTGCACTTACCCGCCCTTTGTAGTTGCAAAATCAGACTTTTTCCTTGTCTTCATGGTGCTCTCAATTCGCACCAGGGAGCAATCTCCTTGATTGGTCCCAGACACAACTTCAGATCTCACACCCTACAAAGAAAAATACAATAAAAGTTATAAAAAAAAAAAAAATTAAAAAAAAAGAGAATAAATTACCCTTAAAAAAAAAAAAAAAAAAAAAAAAAAAAAAAAAAAAAGGTAGAGAGAAAGGAGTGGCTCACTGTGCCGCACAGCTGGAAGCGGACACGACTCTTCTGCTGTGGATCTGCCACTGGGTGGCACTCAATGTCCCAAAACTGTGCATAGTCACCACAGTCACGAGGAAGAAAAGTTATGGCAATCTGAAAAAACAAATGGGACAATGTCTGACTTAAAGATCCACGAAAGGCCCTAAACTGAAATTCACCACAGCAGTTCATAATATTTCATTTCCGCTTCACCTGCATCTTCTCCTGCGGCCCCAGACTACCAGAAACACGAGCACACCTGAATGCTGTGTAAGTGGCACGGTACACATCACCACTGCTGTCTACACCCTGGAGGTGAGGAACAGAACCATTAAAAGAAAACAAGGAACATTTTGGAAGGTCATTATGAATTTAAAATTTAATATCCAGACTGGTTAAAATTAGAATGATATATAATCCTCATAGCATAATCCCATACTAAATTCAATATATTCACATTTACAAACCAGAATGCTTTCATTGCTACTGCATGTGTAAAATATAATACATACGTAGATTCCTAAGTTACCTTAAAGAACTTTGAGATGTGTTGAGATTTTTTCGGAGTTAGGACTAAGCAAGAACTTACTACATTTAACTAATGGTCCTTGTGTCCAATATCACCATGCAATATTATAGAAACTAATAAGTCTCACAAAGTTAAATTAACATTAATGCGAGTTCCCCTAGCCTGCCTATGGTACTGCAGTGGCTAGAAATGGCGATAGGTGTAAAGAATTTCCAACCCCTCCCCTAACACATTATCTCCACCCACTGTCATGGCTTGCTAAGGTGTGAAGCATTGCAGTTGCTTGGTGTTGTATGTAAAAATGAGCACAAAATGTATTTTTTTAGTTCAATCACGCAAGCTTCTAAAGAACCAGTAGGTTTATTTGATTTTTTCTAGAAATAACTATGATAACTTCCTGGCTGCAGCAAACATTGTTATTGATTAAATGTGTTGATATCTCCTCCTCGTCCCACCTCTCTCCTCCTCATTAGCATTTAAAGCTACAGACACAGAAATCCTGGAGAAATCTTATTGTGGGACTGGATCAAAGTGGCTATAATTCTGCACCAAGACAGAGTCGCAAAGAGACTTTAGATACAGTATTAGGACAACTAAGACCGATATAAAAGTAATAACAATTTCATGTCAGAGGACCTTTAAACTACAAAGAACTTGAATAAATACCTTAACATATGGTGGCGCAAAAGAAGAAATATACCACCTCACTTCCTCCCCTTTATTCTCCACATCCAGAAAGCACTCTGTTGGAGGAAAAGTAAAACCATTACACAAGCGACAAATATTTACAAACTGAATAACTAACTTTATGGGGTCAGAAATTGTTTTAAATAAGCTCACACAAATAGAAATGCTCCATGCAATAAAAAGCATACATGCAGCAATAATTGCTTTGCTCTAGTAAAATGGAGATCCTACCTGAACTCTCCCCTGACTGTGTGGTGGGGAAGACCAGAGTGCGGTTTTTGATTTCTACATGAGCCATGCTGCTGGTCCTGCTCTGAGGTTTTACACCCATCATTGGAGGAGTCTCTGCCTGAGGAGGCAACGGGTGGAGGGACTTGTCTGAAGACCCACCACTTACAGACACATCCATAGCCAGGTCTTTCCGGATCTGCACTTTTACAAACTGGAAGAGGAAAATTCACGTCAATCATACATACAAATATGATGGACTGGAAAAATATCTATTTTATTCAGAATGCCTTACTTTCTGCTGACCATCACATTGGATATAAATGTGTCCACTCCAAGGCAGCAGAGAGGTCTTGGTGGCTAGAGAAGGGTTGGGACTGACCAGAATCTGGATGTGGCTCCTGAGGGCAGAATGTGTGCGTAGATACTTAGAAAACATTGTGTACACATTATAAAGAGTCAACTGATGGAAGTGTGGACAGACATACTCTGGCTCAATGACCCCATGCTGTGGAGTGATGGTTAGGCAATGGGCAGGCCATGAGAGCTCGAAGTTTACGACATGACTTGATGGGTTGAAAATCTGCACGTGCTTTGTGTCTGCGTCTCCACCTGCAACATTTGCAAACACCAGTTTTTTACAATTGGTCCCACTGCCAGCGTTGCCAGACGTGTGATAATTATCATATTTGTACTACATTTTTATCCTCTGTACGATAAATGATTCCAAAATTCCCATAATGTTCGATAACTTTACCCCTTCATTTATCATGTTATTTAATTAGCACAGTTAGGTAAAGATTTCTTTTCATCTGGCTGCGCAGACATACTTAGCTTATTAATGCACCGTAGACTCACATGCTTTTACAGCCAATCAATGCGCGATCGTGTCAAACTCGTGATCATTTAATATAGATCTATTATAATGGCCCGGTGATATGAAGTGCTGATAACACAAACTACAGATCCCACAATGCAGTGCTTCAGTTGCCTTGGTGAACACGTGGTGACAAAGTAAACAATGATGAGCAGTTTAAGTATAGATTTGCCGGGGGGAGCAGTGTGTGGGGACAGTGCTTTGCTCAGTGGAACCTCAGTGGCACCTTCTGATTATGGGGCCGCTTCCTTAACCGCTAGGCCACTACTGCCCCAATATGTGTTATTGAAGCAGATTATCTGAGCAATGTCTGAAGGGAAATTGCATGTGTATGATATTTTTTCTGAAAATACAACCAATCATTCTAAGATGCTGGTATGATGCTTCAACATTTAGGATTTGGCAACACTGCCCACTGCTGAGATGACTGTGGCTCACTGATTGACGGTGCAGTCAAGACCATCTGGTCTGGTTTAATGCTCCAGGTTCCTTTCTGCTCTGCTGTGTGCTTCACATCTGTGGAGGTGAGAGGCGGTCCCTTCACCGGCAGAACATCAAGAGACACGTTGCCATGCTGACGGTCAGTGTGTCCAAAACCGCTGAGACAGAAAAGATTGAAGTCAAACAGAAAGGTTTGATGAATGCAAGAGCAAAATGTAAGCAGTATAAGATCTTGATTACAAATAAATAGAAATTTACCTGTCAGACTCATGCCTTGGTGAGTGCTGGAGGGATTCAACATTCTCACTCTCACTAGAGTCTGAAGTCTCGATGGTGCCCAGGAGGGACAGTACTACTTTACTCATGTTGCTGTAAAAGATCTGAACCTCATTGGGCCTCTGGGGCAGATCAAAGGCTAGAAGAAAGTAAATGAAAACCGAATTGGTCCGGATTTCAGTCACAAATTCACTCATAATGGTTTTGTGTACCAAAAATGCAAAAGCTATTAGACAAAGTCAATGGATGAGGGAAAAAAAAAATGAAGATGTTTAAATACCTTCCTGAACCTGTTCCTCCCCGAGGAAAGGTTCATCAAAAGGAATGTTCTTCAGCAGACTGTTCTCAGACAGTACCCTTTTCCCTCCTTCAGGCTTGCTCTGCAATAACCTGGAGAACAGAAAACATCCCTTTCTCTCCAGATCAGAAAGATTTATTAAAAAAAAAAAAAAAAAAAAAAAAAAGTTAAAACCAAACAAAGCAACAGTTCCACCTAGTGGCTGACCTCCTGTACTGCTGGCGGGAGACCTCATCTCCACAGAACAAGGTGACTGTAGCAAGAAGTGAAGGGCGGGTCTGGCAGAGAGCCTGCTCCTTGCGTGTGGATTTCAGCAGCACAGTAATCACCTGTCAGCACAGAAAGTTCATGCAAAATGTAATTTTCTCATGCATCAGAATACGAACAATTTCGGCACCAGGCAGAAGAAACCAGCTTCCCACCTCCTGTGTTCTCTCTTTGAGGACAAACTGGGAGGGTGCCAGGCTGACGACTGCAGGGTTCATGATTTTGTGACCCTGCAGGTCAGAGAAGACGACAGCCTTGACGTAGGCGGCGCGAGAGCCAGTGTTGCGCACGCACACGCAGAGCTTGCTCACACGGCCAGCTGCCACTCCAGTCATTAAGGCTACATAGCAATCAGAGCGCTTCCGTAGATCTTCCAGAATGATGTTACTTGTTCCACCATAGCCTGAGAGAGGAATCTGAGAGTAGAGAGGATACTGTTTTTCCAAGACTGCCGAATGCACACAGCACAGAAATAACGACTTTGGAACAAACCGTGAACTTTACTCCTGGTTGAGAAGGCCGGACAGCAGACTGCTTGATCTCTAGTTTGGCAAGCATGTAGGCCACACGCGTGGGTGCAAACAGCAGGTGCACGGTGGCATCCTCTTTAGGGCGCAGGGTCAGATCCCTGTGTCTGCTCAGTCTCTCTTCTTGCCCAAATGAGCTCTGAAGCTGTGATAGACAGTGTTTCATTTTTAAACAAGTAGAGCAAACAAATTAAAAAAAAAAAAAAAAAAAAGTGGTCATTATTAAAACACTCACCTGGAAGCAATCCTGATCTTGCCCTCGGATGAGAAGGCGCAGTTGCTGAGCAGCAGTGGGAGAGTTATTCCGAAGCACCAACTTCTGCTGACTAAAAGACCCCCATAACAAGCCCACATTAAAGCAGCAATGCTAAAAGAGGCGAAAAAGGGTGTATGGCAGAGTCACTTACACAGCTCTGCCCAGGGTGACTCCGCCCCAGGCCATAAACTGTTTGTTGGAGAGGATAGGTGGCACTTGACTCTGAGGGATAGCTGCAGGAAGAGAGGCAGCTTTCCCAGGTTCTGTCGAAACCACCTCTCCCCTCAACACAACTTCATACTGTGGGCCGCAAGGCAGCACCAGGATGGTGAGCACACTGAAAGGTGAAGATTAGTTATCAACCAATGTATTTGTACAAAAAATAGTTTACTCATGGCCAAAATGACTGACGCCAGAGGCAGGATTTCTGTTAAATCAATTGTCAAAAGTATTTTATCTTAAAAAAAAACAAACAAACAAATACATAAATAAAGTTTATATTTTGACATTGCTAAAACTATAATAAACATTTTTCATCCATATTTATGAAACACCAATACGGTGCGCGTCTGAAGTTGATTGAGGCCAATAAAAATTCCCATCCAGACATGAAACCATTCATTTTCGGTATTCTGTGATTTATGACTACAGAATAAAAGACGGAAGCTGAGTTCAGTAAGGATCAAGTGAGGTCACCTCTCTCTATGTTTCTGGTTGTCTTGCGGATTAAAGGAGATGTGAATGCTCTGCTCATGTCCAGCACGCAGGAACAGCTCCTCTGGTTTCACCGAGAAGCAGTTGTCATTGTCATTGCTCTGTAAAGTTTAAAAGAGTAACGAAATCACAGCCAGTCAGCAAAAACAAACCCTCCAGCAGGTCTGCAGTATACCTTCAGTCGGAGCTGCACGTCAATGTTGCCAGCATTTTTCAATGGCAGGGCTTGCTTGGTGGAATGACTAACGGGAGCCTGAAGACAAATAGTCTGAGAAGGGGGGGGGAGTTCGATGTTACTTTAGATATTCTAGTACAATATTGCACAAAAAGTGAATAACACTGCAAACATCAGCTGCATTAGTGTAATATTATGTTTTACCCAAGATTAATTCTTAATTTCTGTCAAATTGAACAACAATGATTTTCAGGGAAATTACAGAAAACATAAAAAAAAACACAATCCTACAAATTCTTGTGTTATGAGTACATGAGTACACCTGCAGGTCTTTGGGAGCATGCACTCGAGCTGTGCCACATCTTGCTCGGAGGCAAACACTCTGGATAACATGGCTGGGGCCAGGGCTGTCCACCTCGATGTCAACCCGTGCACTGAAATCATCAGCGGGTCCCAGCTCACCTGTTAAACAGAAGCATTAGATTTATGACGCCCTTATCCAGAGCAACTTACAATCAGGGACAGTACAGGGACTTAGACTTAAGTGTATTGCTCAGAGATAGTACATGGGATTTCAACTTTGGTTGTCTGGTTCATAGGCAAATGTCCTAACCACTAGGCTACAACCATCTGGGATAATTCAAGGACAAACGTCCAAAAAAACAGCACAAGATTATATGCTTGTATACCTGAAGAGGGTAGATACTTCTGTGGTGCATGAAAATGGACCCACACCATGAAAACCTCCGGATTCTGCAAAGGACAATTATTAGACAGAAGTATTAAAAAATCTGGTCAAAAAGAATCAAGAATCAGATTTTATGAAACATTATTCAATTAAACCCACATCTCCATAGCTGGAGTGTAAAACATGGTTCATAACTGAAGGAGCAGAGAGAGTGGGCATGGTGCCAGATGAGAGAAGAGCTCCCTCTGACACCATAGCGACAGGGGACTTGGAAAAGGTGAAGCACCGCCAAGCGGAGGCATTCTACAAGAAAGGGGAAGAAAGATACAGTTATGAGGTGGTAGTAGACATTTCATCAGAATAACTGGTAGAGAACTTACTGCACTGATGACCAGACGGATTGGCAGTGTTGCACGGGTCTTATTGACCAGCCTGAGAGGCAACGCTCTGGTACTTCCACCAGGCAGGTCTCCAAAGTCCAGACAGCTTGACTTCCCAATGTCTACCTGTTAGTCAAGTGAAGAGAAAATATTCAAATAATATTTTATTTAAGAAAATTACTAGAAAAATCAAAAGGTCCAACATACCAGATTAATATACTATTCATTTCATGTTAAAGGAGAAACATATGAAATAAATAAACACACACACACACACCTCAACAGCAGGAGTCTCTGCCACTGCAATGACTGCCACTCTCTTAGCAAACATCCCAGCATGTGTCACAGTCTCAGACTCTGCTGATGCAGGCCAAGACGATACACTAAGTGTGCACTGGTACAGCCCTGCCCTTGGAGCAACAAACAGAACCTTCTGCTCCTCTGTGCTCTTGGGGCCAATAATGGTCTTGTTTTTTACTATAAGGCACTGGTATGGAAGAGGATCCACCTGCAAAATATTACAAAAATAATACACCTTAGTAGGTGTAGAAAAATCTTAGGGTCTGATTAAGTCAGACAAAAGACATGGTGCAAAACTTTAAATGTACAGCATGTAATACTGTGCTGAAACTTTATTTATGGATGTTGAGACAATATAAACGTAGATTTAGCTTCCATGACTACACACAATTCCATCTTGCCATTCTTAAGCTTGTGCAATGACATAAGATCAGAAAAGGCACAGAAATTATTAGAGAAATATCTTTTATTACCAGAATTTGCCACAGCCAATAGAAATGGCAAGATGGAATGAACCATACTAATGCATAAGGAACTGATCATATGTTCGTACCTTCACTCCATCCACAGACAGATTGGTGACCAAAATCCCAACAGTCTGCCAGTGATCCGAGGGGTTGAAGATGCTCAGGGTCGTCTGAGAAGCAATGCCTACACAACAGGCATTGGGGAACTTTATCTCATCAGGCACTACAACTTCGGCTGAAAGAAATAAACCGGCAAAATATTACAAGCCCTAATTAAACAGAGTACAATTAGAAAAATAGAAATCTCTTTAAGTGTCATACGTCCAAAATATGTGTGGTCTCTTGCGCCCCATGTTCCCAGGTATTGTTGAGGGTGCTGAACTGATGCAGGGTTCAGGTACCCAGGAGGCAGGGTGCCAGGCAAGTGTCCCAGAGAAGGGTTGACACCAGGCAAGGCAGCGGCAACTCCATAAAGAGCATTCGGCCCAGTACCAATATGGTAGGATGGAACATGCAGAGGTTGATCACTACCCAGGTACGGCTGTGCTAACTGGCCGCTGAAAAGGGAAGGTCCTTTCAAGAGCCCTGATGCTGGGAGGTCATGTGGTACACCCTGGGAGTTGAAGCTTGAGATGGGTGCACGGTACCTCAAGTCATCAGAAGAGGCATAAGCAGGTGGATGGAGCCCATAATGGGCACCAGATCCAGAATTTCCACACCAGCGCTGAGACACGAGGGAGGCTTGGTCAGAAGTGGTAGTGCCACCAGGTTTTTGCTGGATGTTAAGGTTGCTGGAATAGCCAGAGTCTCCCTGGGTGTAGATACGAAGCACAGGCTCAGAGTGCCGCTTCACATAGTCAGAAGTGTAGTCACTGCTCACAGGGTAGTTACACTCGCTCTTGCTGCATGGGCCCAGGTTCTGTGAACTCACATCTGAGGATTTGGACTTAGAGTATAGATTTTCTGAGCTCTTTGAGGGCCCAATGGGTTCTCCTGGGTTGTTCTGAAAATCTGACCCATCTTCCGCAGGAGGGGTTGGGCTGGATCTAATGATGGTCATGCTTAGAGCCATACTAGTGTTCTTCTAAAGATAAAAAGAAAAATACAAATATTCAAAAACAAAATCAATAAAAACCTTCCCAAATTAGTATTGAGGACAGGCATACCTTGTGGTCTGGGGTAGGCATACCATGACCCTCATTAATGGAGAGGTACGTGAGTCTGCTAAGACTAGGACTGGAGCAATGTGACTGAGGGGAGAGAGGATCATGTGGTGGACTTTTATCAATCAAGCCTCCACCTGAAGATTGAGGTGACATTGTTCTACAAGACAGAAAAGAACATGGATAAAAAGGCAACATGAAGACAAATTAGACCCACCCCACATTGATCTTGAAATAAACACGCCTTTACCCATTTCCGCTAGGGAAGGACGTTTGACTAGGGCTGGAATGCGTAAGTGGAGATGTGGACGGCCTAAAGTTGCAGTTGGTTTGCTCCCCACCCGAGGGGGCATGGTGGTCAGGTGACCGCTTCTGTGCGTCTGTACATTACAAAGACACAGTTACACTAGTCAATCATGAATGCATGGCAGAAAACTGGGTTGCTAAACTCGTAACTAACCATGCGTGCTGTGCAGGCTCGGTAATGATCTCTGACTGGAAACAGCGGTCATCTGCTTGTCCATTTGGGTATGGGGACTAGCAGAATGTCTGGTCAAGGATCTCTTTTCTGGTTCACTTGGCCCTCCTGCACTGTTTCTTTGTGCTTGAGGTGAGGTTTTAAGAATTCCTGACTGCCCCACACCACTCACCTCTACTGACGTTGTGGGGGCAGAGGACGAAGCATCTGCACCATTGACTGAACGACGTAGTCCTGCTGCTGGGGTGCTGGAGACCTGTGGGTGCAATGTTGGCAGTTTGATCTTACTCTCAGCGCTAACTCTGTTAGTTGGTTTATCAGGGTTGGTTTTTGGCTGTTTCACAGGCCCAGTCTGTGCCACAGGCTTAACTTTAGGATTGGACTGAAAAGCACCAAAAGACTTCCTGGATGCACCAGTTAAAGTAGTGGGAATGGAGCTACTTTTAGATCGAGGAATGGCACTTCTTCGACTCTCACTTTTCTGGGATCCTGGTCCAATTTGACTGTTGACTGAGCTTAAACCCTTAGAAGTAGCTCCTGAGGAATCTTGGACCATTTTCTCACCCAAAAGCTGTATACTTTCTGGATGCAGAGCACTCACACCATCAACAGGCAACTGAGGTTTCCTTTGGGATTCAGCAAGGCCATCAGCCCAACCCAAGATGTCAAAACATGACTGGGAGGCAGAGGCCTCACAATCACTACTGGAAATCTCAGCAATCTTCAAGTACTTCTCCATGTCCAAAATGCTCATGTTTCCTGTTGTGCTGCTCTGTAATGCTTCTAGCATGCTGTTCTGATCATGCAGTGGGCTGAGGTGGTAGGACTGAGCATTGTTCGCTTGATCGCGTGCTTTGGAGCGGTGCTTCTTCGCCAGCTCCATGATCATGGCAGCGAGCTGTGCAGGGTCCGAGCTCACTGAGGCATCAGCAATTGCAGATGCAATGGTGCTAATGCTAAGCAAGAGGTCACTACTTCCATTAGGGGAATCTTCACTAACACCACAGGCTTCATCTTGGGCAAATGTTTGATCTTCAGCCTGAACATTCAAAGAGGCGTCCTTTAGAACACAAACACACACTTTTTCAAGAAAAATAACTCAACTCACCAAATGATGCTTCTCAGTAGTTTCTTTGAGTGAGTCACCATTGGTAATGGTTCTATCATGGGCAGTGTTGTCCAAATCCCCTAGCAAAATCAAACCAAAAAAATTATCCTAGCAGTTTCAATAGGTGCTTTGGGCCCTAATAAAACCCCCCCAAAAAAATAATCAAAAAGCTCACCTGTGTTCATAGTCTTATCTGCATCGCTCAGCAAGAGTGTTTCACTATGGACAGAGGTTGCTCTAGAGGAGAAGTCTGAGGGTCTGATGAGAGCAAATGGTTCCCTCTTCTCTGGAGAAGTAATGATGTAGCCAAATGAAGGCTGCAAGAGAGCATGAATTCATGAGCACCAAATATTTGCAACATAATTTTTATTAGATCTCAATTTAACCTGTTGCTCCTTAAAGTTCTAAAAAAGCATTTATTTAAATCTAATAAAAATAGTGGACTTACCCTTTTAACATAGTCGTCATTACTTCCCAGACAGCCCAAGGCTTCTGATCTCTGCTGGAAGAACTCTCCGAGGGATATGCGCAGGTAGTTCTGATCATCACTCTCAAACTTAGAGGAGACCTGTGAAGCTCTCATAAGAACATGACCACTGCTTGGCACCTTCCATGAAGTGTCACCCAGATTCAAGTTGGCATTAACTGCCTCGATTTCCTCCTCCTTTTGGAATACAAATGCATATGAGCTGGTTCTATGAAATCCAAACCACTTTTACCATAGGTTACAAGACATGGGGCACTCACCTGCATGAAGTGATGCTCCTTTTCAAACTCTTCTTGATCTTCGATAATTTTCTCAATTACATTGCCTATGATTGCAGTTAAATACTTCAATTTGTTTTCCTGCATAAGAAACATTTGAACCTAATTCTTTTTCCATATATACCTCCTGCAAGAAATGCCTCAGTCTGAAGTTGTTCAGTCACTGCTTCAGGTACACTGGTCTGACCAACCTCCTTGGCAAAGGAGGAATAATAGGCCAAATCAGTCACCCACTGTCCCTCCTCATTCTGGTAAACGATGCCATCTGCTCCTGCAGAGGAACAGAACTGCTCAACGCACTGAGAACATGACAGACAGCATCAGAAACCTGGAAAATGTCCAGCTACCAATAATCTACAGCAGGTTTTTCAGCTTTGGCCTATGTGATCAGTTCATCAAAATGTAGGTAATTTTTATTTATTTTATTTTTTTTTAAAATGGAGCCTGCCACATCTAAATAGTTTATAAAATGCATCTGTGGATTCTGATTTCTCAAATGACTGTAAATCACACCTTCCTGGGACTCCAAGTCTTCCGGATTGTAATTCCAGTTGTCATCGGCCTCCTCCTGTTCCTCGTGAAAGCTCTGAGATAGGTATTTGGCCTCCAATGAGGGCCCCCGGCCACCTTCATCATTGTTGCTGTCAGAAGAGTCTTGCTGCACAGGGGTGTCACCACATGGGCCTCCACGAAGTCCCAGAGAATCTTGGTCAGTTTCACACCCAGGTTCCCCTTCAGGGTCACTGTGATGGAGCTCATGCAACACCTGTGACAAATGAAAGCTGCTCTGAGTTTCTTGAAGGTTGGGGGCCACCGAAGCAACCATATCATGGTGATCCCTGATGGCGGGCCGGTTTAGAAGGTAAAGAGAGTCTAGGAGACCAGCTGCAGACTCTGTGTTATCCATAGCATCCTGCCAAGATTAAAGTTACAATTAGTTTTGGTGTTCATTTAAAGAGAATTCAGCAATGATCATTCAGTTTTTTAGATTACTTACTAAAGCCTCCTGGCGGTCTAGACTCATGCTCCAATTAACTGGGGAAAGGTTTGTAGCCCCAGCACCAAAAACAGAGGAACCAGCCTCTCCGGTGCCCACAGGACCAACACGATCCCCCATCTGAATGACAAACAGCATAATAAAACACAAGTACATATATAATAATGCAGAACATCTCAAATAATACAGCCACACAGCACAACTAAGCAGAATTTTGACAGCTTGAACATCTAAAAGCGTTCCAGGGTATAGTACAACAATACTGCCTTCACAGAACAAACATGTGACCAGAAAATGTACTGGTCACATGCAAGTACTGCACCACAGAGGGAAAAATCCCCTGTGGATGTTTACAGAACAGAGATGGATCTTAAGTGAATAAAACTAGCTCAAAACTAGTTTGCTAGCTCAATGCAGAACTCCTGCACATTTTATTGTGGACAACATACAGGGAGTGCAGAATTATTAGGCAAATTAGTATTTTGTCCACATCATCCTCTTCATGCATGTTGTCTTACTCCAAGCTGTATTGGCTCAAAAGCCTACTACCAATTAAGCATATTAGGTGATGTGCATCTCTGTAATGAGAAGGGGTGTGGTCTAATGACATCAACACCCTATATCAGGTGTGCATAATTATTAGGCAACTTCCTTTCCTTTGGCAAAATGGGTCAAAAGAAGGACTTGACAGGCTCAGAAAAGTCAAAAATAGTGAGATATCTTGCAGAGGGATGCAGCACTCTTAAAATTGCAAAGCTTCTGAAGCGTGATCATTGAACAATCAAGCGTTTCATTCAAAATAGTCAACAGGGTCGCAAGAAGCGTGTGGAAAAACCAAGGCGCAAAATAACTGGCCATGAACTGAGAAAAGTCAAGCGTGCAGCTGCAAAGATGCCACTTGCCACCAGTTTGGCCATATTTCAGAGCTGCAACATCACTGGAGTGCCCAAAAGCACAAGGTGTGCAATACTCAGAGACATGGCCAAGGTAAGAAAGGCTGAAAGACGACCACCACTGAACAAGACACACAAGCTGAAACGTCAAGACTGGGCGAAGAAATATCTAAAGACCGATTTTTCTAAGGTTTTATGGACTGATTAAATGAGAGTGAGTCTTGATGGGCCAGATGGATGGGCCCATGGCTGGATTGGTAAAGGGCAGAGAGCTCCAGTTCGACTCAGACGCCAGCAAGGTGTAGGTGGAGTACTGGTTTGGGCTGGTATCATCAAAGATGAGCTTGTGGGGCCTTTTCGGGTTGAAGATGTAGTCAAGCTCAACTCCCAGTCCAACTGCCAGTTTCTGGAAGACACCTTCTTCAAGCAGTGGTACAGGAAGAAGTCTGCATCCTTCAAGAAAAACATGATTTTCATGCAGGACAATGCTCCATCACACGCGTCCAAGTACTCCACAGCGTGGCTGGCAAGAAAGGGTATAAAAGAAGAAAAACTAATGACATGGCCTCCTTGTTCACCTGATTTGAACCCCATTGAGAACCTGTGGTCCATCATCAAATGTGAGATTTACAAGGAGGGAAAACAGTACACCTCTCTGAACAGTGTCTGGGAGGCTGTGGTTGCTGCTGCACGCAATGTTGATGGTGAAGAGATCAAAACACTGACAGAATCCATGGATGGCAGGCTTTTGAGTGTCCTTGCAAAGAAAGGTGGCTATATTGGTCGCTGATTTGTTTTTGTTTTGCTTTTGAATGTCAGAAACGTATATTTGTGAATGGAGATGTTATATTGGTTTCACTGGTAAAAATAAATAATTGAAATGGGTGTATATTTGTTTTTTGTTAAGTTGCCTAATAATTATGCACAGTAATAGTCACCTGCACACACAGATAGCCCCCTAAAATAGCTAAAAATAAAAACAAACTAAAAACTACTTCCAAAAACATTCAGTTTTGATATTAATGAGTTTTTGGGTTCATTGAGAACATGGTTGTTCAATAATAAAATTATTCCTCAAAAATACAACTTGCCTAATAATTCTGCACTCCCTGTATACACACGTGGACAAAATTGTTGGTACCCTTCAGACAATGAAAGAAACTCAAAATGGTCCCAAAAATAACTTGAATCTGACAATAGTAATAATAAATAAAAATTCTATGAAATTTAACTAATAAAAAAAAGTCAGACATTGCTTTTCAACCATGCTTCAACAGAATTATTTAAAAATTGATTACAAGATTGTAGACAATTAGTCTACAAATTAGTCTGTCAGGAGGAAAATTGATGACAAATCAAAGAGACGGATAATGCGAATGGTAACAAAAGAGCCCAGAAAAACTTCAAAGGTGAAGGTGAACTTCAAGCTCAAGGAACATCAGAGTCAGATCGCACCATCCGTCGTTGTTTGAGCCAAAGTAGACTTCATGGGAGACGACCAAGGAGGACACCATTGTTGAAAACAAATCATAAAAAGCCAGACTGGAATTTGCCAAACTACATGTGGAGAAGCCACAAAGATTCTGGGAGAATGTCCTATGGACACATAAGACAAAAATTGAACTTTTTGCCAAGGCACATCAGCTCTATGTTCATAGACAGAAAAATGAAGCATATCAAGAAAAGAACACAGTCCTTTCTGTGAAACATGGAGGAGGTTCTGTTATGTTCTGGGGCTGCTTTGCTGCATCTGGCACAGGGTGTCTTGAATCTGAGCAGGGTACAGATTCAATCAAGGGATTCTAGAGAGAAATGTGCTAGCCAGTGTCAGAAAGCTTGGTCTCAGTCGCAGGTCATGGGTCTTGCAACAGGACAATGACCCAAAACACACAGCTAAAAACACCCAAGAATGGCTAAGAGGAAAACATTTGACTATTCTAAAGTGGCCTTCTATGAGCCCTGAACTCAATCCTATTGAGTATCTTTGGAAAGAGCTGAAACATGCCGTCTGGAAAAGGCACCCTACAAACCTGAGACAACTGGAGCAGTTTGCTCATGAGGAGTGGGCCAAAATGCCTGCTGAGAAGTGCAGAAGTCTCATTGACCGTTACAGGAATCGTTTGATTGCCTCTAAAGTTTGTGCAACAAAATATTAAGTTAGGGGTACCATCATTTTTGTCCAGGCCTGTTTCATGAGTTTATTTTTTTTAATAATTCTGTTGAACCATGGTTGAAAATCAATGTCTGATTTTTTTATTAGTTCAATTTCATAGAATTTTTATTTATTATTACTTTTGTCAGATTAAAGTTATTTCTGTGACCATTGTGAGTTTTTATTTCATTGACTGAAGGGTATTAACAATTTTGTCCATGTGTGCACATAATGTTTTATCATGAATGAAAGTTACCTCACTCTGCCCAGGTACACTAGCTCTCCCAAGTCCTAGCAACAGGCTCATTTGCTGGTCATCTTCCTCAACCGCACTGCCTCCCACAATTCCCACTCCACGTGTTACCGTTCCCTCATAGGCGGCCTGGCTGGTTGCAGGAGGTATGGGGAGGGTGGACACGCCTCCATCATTGCCATTCTCTTCACTCCCACTGCTGCCATCGCCTCCGCCTCCATCACCTACAATTACAGGAAAACACAGTGCAGCTTCATTTTAAATGTCTATGCATTACGTTGAAATTGTATACATCTCACGTTAAATATCTACTTCAGCAGTATTTTGGAATTATTTATGCACCAATGTTTACCTGAGCGCTACAATTGCCTTGGAATGTACAACATTCTACCTCATTGCCTGCATATTATTTTCACCCATGCATAGAACAATTCACGCATTAACAAATTATATGAACATATCCTGTATTTAATATATATGCTACTTACACTACTTTATATATGCTACTTCTGATTGGACGTATAAATGCAGATCATTGTGTTGGTACAGTTATGCGATGAACTTGCCAGTTATGGGAGAGTTGATGACCTGACCCTCCGCAGAGTGCCGATGTTCAATCCCAGAGTTGGTAGCAGGATGCCTATTTGTTGTCTGGGGTTCATCATCAGAGCTGCCTCCTTCCAAACCAGGTCTAAAGTTGGGCCGATGGCTCTCTCCTACCTTGAGAAGCACCAGACAAGTCACAAAATAATGAATGCAATTGAAGCCATATTCAGGAAATATCTGGACTGCCAAATATGTGGCCAACCAAACTCACTAGTTGTCGAGAGGTGCTGGGCAAAAGAAAGCGTGTGCTGCCTGTACAGCTTTTTGAGACAGCATCCAGCTCATCCTCTGTGTCCTCTTCATCACTCGCAGGACACGAATCCATACCTGTGGCAGCCAGTCGCACATCAGGCATCTGGAAGTTGTCCTAAAAGAAGAGGATGAGCAGAGTGAAGATACAAATATCCTAAATGCTGCAGATTTTATTAGGGTGTGATAGATCCTTGCTTTAACTATGTATAAAAAAAAAAAAAATTTAAAAAGAGCATTTAATAGTTCTACAGCACGATTACCTGATCAAAATCATCCACGAACTTTTTGTCAGGTTCAGCAGAACTAGGTTGAGACCAATATGCTTGGGTTCCTGGCAAAACCTTTCAAGGAGAGACATCTGTATTATTTTTTGTTTTATTTTGTAAGTGTTTATTTTTTTTAAAAATAAAAAAATATATATACACATACAGCAGCTGGGATCTCCTGACCCTCCACATGGCCCCTCTGCATTGCCGGGGGCATCAGCTTATTAAAGTACAGTTCTAACTCATCATCCTGCAGGTGTTCCATGTCAAGGTCTTCATCTGGTAAATAGACATTTCATGGAAAAACCGCTCACAAGAACAAACAGCAGAAGTTGGATTTTTCATTACTGCCCAACCATGTAACCTCTCAACATATCACCATAGTAACAGTGCAGGGGTGCAACGATACTCGTTAAAATAGTCCAATACGTCCTTATAGACCGTGGGATTTTGGGTTTGCAAATCATTTTGAAATTAGCACTTACTGTTTAACAGTAGCCTGTCCCCATGAGTAAATGACCAATCAATGTTGTACCTCCACCCACATGGTCCCTGCAGGGTGGGTGTGTAACTCATATAGACATGCATGGTGAACACTAGCGGAGCAGCTGAGTGGAGCACAGTCAAGCAAAAAAAAAAAAAAAAAAAAGTAAAGTGATTCATTGTCAAATGAGGAGCAGTGTGTGGGGATGGTGCTTTGTTCAGTGGCACCTCGGCGGCTCGGGATTCAAACCGGCAACCTTCCGAGTACGAGTCTGCTTCCTTACCCACACACGTTCCTTAATGTTCCTGTTCTGCTCAAAAGTGAAACACAAACGATGCTCCATATAAGCAGTCCAGTCCCCGTGCAGCATAAAACTAAAGTAAACCACACAAGTGCAGGCTGATAGCTCCGCCCAACCACATTACCTTTACTCTTAAATGTGCATTTCACATGTTACAAAATGCAGAAAACGGCAACAGTCAATTGAAAATGCTTTTCAACAGACCTACAATGGCACTTGAGATAAAAGAAAAGAATCTAATCTGCTCCTTGTTCTCTTTCGGAACAAAAGCAGTACCAAAAACTAACCAAAACCATGGCCCAAAATCCAAGGTACCCTTGAACCCCTAGCAGGGATGGACTATTAAATCCATTCATTGTAAACACAGGTGAACAATCATGCACTTATAGGCATTCACTGGCAGAACTCATTGCTGAAAATACATACCTGTTATATCACTGTTTGTGCTAATGTCTAAGGACATAAGCTTTTCATTGGCTAGGAAGCTGGAAACGCTACCACTGAATCGGTCACTGTCCGCCCCTTCACTTGCTGCACTGTCTTCTTCTGCAGTTTCTGGCAACATCTGTATCTGTAACAAGCAGTGAAAATCTGATATAGAAGATCATAAAAACAGACAGCAGTGCAAGAGCAGGTTCAAATATATACCTTTGTAGCCATGATATCCTTATTGGTCATGTTGGCAAAGGTAAACAGGCCCGTTGAAAGATCTAAAGGATTGGAGATAAACTGTTAGCATCTGTTGCAGTGATGAATACTATAGTCAGGCATGAAGTTGACACACATACCATTGCCTAGATCAGATGGTCGAGGATGGAGAGAAGATGGTGGTAGAGGTGCGTCCTGCTCATCTAGACTGACCTTGACCAGCAGGTCTGAGAAACGATTTGCTGCAATGTATTGGTCAGCATCACCTCTACAAAGAGCAAAACTTGCATCAGTGAGTTGTGTGATCAGAAGAAATTAAAACTATAATTCTTAGAAAAATGGCCAAAGGAAAATTATGTTTAGTAAATGCACACTCACAAGTTGTCTTTGAAGCTGAGGGCAAATTTCACTGCCTCTCCATCTGAACTTTGACAATGTGCCAATTTTCCATCCTCCAGGTAAGATGCTTGAATATCTGTTAGTCTATGAAAGAAAAAAAAAAAAAAGTTTACAAGATGACCGAAAACTGAACACACATCACTTAAGAGATAGGAAAGAGAAGGAACACTGGCTATCTTATATGTTGATGAAGAGAAAGCCCAAACTTTTGCCACACCTGTTGTCTCCCGCTGTTCTTATTTTAGCCACTGTTGAGGCAGCCACGGGCACCCCCAGCGCCGAGCCCAGGGTCAGGTTTCCCAGGGTGGCGTGGTCACAACTGCCGGTGGAGAGGAAGCTGGGGAAAGGCTCATCCTCAAGATTTCGGAAGTTCTCAGTCATGTCTGGCCAGTGACTAACAGTGCAGCGGTGAGAAATAAACTAGAAGGGGGAGGAGAGGGAAAAAAAAAAATAATAATCAGCTGTGCCGCCATCTACACACACACACACACACACATATATATATATATATATATATATATAAGTTTAGGGTCATTCATATATTTCCCATGAAGAAAAACACATGGGAAAAAATATATATAAGAATAATAAAATTATTTTGAATGTTTGAAATAACGATGTACCCACATCTGCTGATGCACTAGTGCAAATCTGGCCAGTTTTATTGCTTCTTCAAAGGGTGCAACTGATTTCAGCTGTACCAAGACCACTGGTTTTCTAATAATCAGTGTGACAGGTTAACAATCAGAGGGTGGTAGTAGCCTAGTGGGTAACACACTCGCCTATGAACCAGAAAACCCGGGTTTGAATCCCACTTACTACCATTGTGTCCCTGAGCAAGACACTTAACCCTAAGTTGCTCCAGGGGGACTGTCCCCTGTAACTACTGATTGTAAGTCGCTCTGGATAAATGCTGTAAATGTAACAATCACAGGATGGATGCAGATTTTTACACCATTAGCAGCCATTTACAAAACGAACATTGTCTGGACTGGACTTGAGACACATCTGAATAGGAATAGCAACATAACTGTTCCCTAGTTAATATACGTGTGTTTGTCGGAAGCCAATCATTAGGAAAGCAAAATTGTACATTTCTACAACAGGTTGTCTAGCATCGCGGGAAACTGAGATCAACGGGAGATAAAAGCACAATAACGGAGATTCACTTTCCAGGCACATTAGCCAGAAACGTTCTCTACAAGAAGTAAACAGAACAATACTTACGAACGCGAAATGAACCGAGTGACAATACAATCAATGCTGTTCAATTAGCAGAGTTAGCGGAACAGCTAGTGGGTCCACCGTGAGGGACATCTCACCGAAATCACCGCTTTCGTGCAAAACACGCTGGTCGCGCCTACCAAACTCACTTTTGTGCACACGCGAAAGTCGTGTTTTTACAGACGCCACGTCGGCCACCGTACCGTTTCTACAGGCCGACTCCCAGCTCATCCCACTGTTTGGCTGCAAGGAGGAGGAAAAAAAATACAGGCAATCGCGAATTATGTTACTCGGACCTATGACGTGTCACGACTCCGCTACAACGACTTAACCGTAACGTAATTAAAGTAAGAGCGCGGACACGACTTTTCTGCTGCCGCTATTCCCCACTCCTGGCTCCGTACGGCAGCAAACTCTTTCAAAAAGTCATTCACCTTCACACTGAAACGAGGAAGAAGGGTCGCCCGATAAAAAAAAGTCCTCGCAATCAGTAGACAGCGGCCGTGCCTGCGCTGTCCATGCCCGACACGACAAGACACACGCCGCGAAAACACGGCGGACAGATCGGCGCTATCCGGCAGGGCGCTTCGCAGGAAGCCCGCGAGAACGTCGTTTTCCTTGAGGCGGGCTTATCCTTAAAATGGTCGAATGTGATTGGTTGCCCTTATGCCTGCGCGATTCAACAGTGCCGTTGATTGGTTGTATCTCCGCCTGTCAAGTTCCAGACGTTCGTTTTAAGTTAAGTTGCTTGTACCGGTGTTTGATGTGGTCTTTAGGTGTCATCAGATCAGGGATTTCGACCAGCGTTGGTGAACAAAACTAGTCGCATATGTCACTGTAAAATATTTTGGCAAGAAAATTGTAGTTGAATGTGACCCTAAATGAGCAGACTGACGATTGTTGACAGCAGCAGCTGAGAACAGCTGCATAAAATTCTGATTCCACAGAACAGTCGTGGCCAAACGTTTTGAGAATGACAAAAAATACTGGTTTTCACAAAGTTTGCTGCTTCTGTTTTTGTGACCAGGTGAATTAAAGTCCCTCTTTGCCATGAAAATTAAATTAATAATAATAATAATAAAAAAAAAAAAAACATTTGACCTGCATTTCAGCCCTGCCACTAAAGGACCTGCTATAAAGGATCATTTCAGTGATCCTCTCGTTAACACAAATGAGAGTGCTGAGGAGCACAAGGCTGGAGATCATTCTGTCATGCTGATTGATTTGGCAGCAGGCAGGTGTGAGGGCATCTGCACGCACAGTGAGGCGAAAGACTTTTGGAGGATTATTACTGTATATTGTAGAGAGAGGTGCAGAGAGACGCGAGTTGTGACGCGATGTTCTGGCGTGACCTTGTTTTTATACAGAATACACTTTGCACAGAACATTTCTTGGGAGTCAGCTCGTCAATTACGGTTCAAGAAAAGAAATCAAAAAATTACACAACGCAGAAGAAGAACCGCTACAAACTGGTGCCGTGACCCGGATCAACTGGTCGACCGATTGCAGACCGCCGGAGGAGCGCTGGGCGTGCTTCAGAGAGACATTCGCCGCTTCCGCAGAGACGGTAACGCGACACCGAACCGCAGTTCGTCTGGAGAACTGGTGTGGGTCATCTGCCCATATTAACTAATTGTAGTTACATTTTATTTACTTATTTTTTTTTTTTTTATTTTATTTGTGGGAAATGGATGTGAGTGGTAATGCCACAGGGGTTTCTAGTGCCGGAAGGGGAACTTTTCTTTTCACACCACGGATGGGGTTTGGTAAAAAGGATGGGATGGTTGGTAGCCCTATGCTGACTAGTATTGGAAGGGGGAGGTCGGTTCATCCACCTGTCGGGACCACGCCCGGGTTATCTTCACCTGCCAGGAATGTGGATCGGGAGAGTTTGGTGTCCGATCGTGACATTACGAATGTCAATCTCTCTGAACTGGTACACAAGATAGGTTCAGAAATTGGTGCGGCCATTCGTGCAAGTCTGATCGATACCTCCGGTGCAGACTCTTCGCCTAGGGGGGACACTAGATCCAGTCATGCTGGATCTGGCCTTGAACAGGTGGCCACGACCGTCATTGATGCCTCGAAATTAAATTTGGTGCTAAAGTCGGAGGCGCCGCCATATTTTCGGGGGGATGGTGAAGACAAGTGCTCTGTTTTTGAATGGGAGGAATTAATGAGAACTTATCTTTGTAAAAAGAACCTATCTAACTCTGAGATGGTCGGGAGGTAGTCGATAGACTGCTGGGTCGGGCCAGAGAAATTACCAGGGTGTGGATGCGTAATAATACACAGATAACAGATGTTACATCAATTTTTAACATTCTGAGACACCATTTTGCAGATTCCGTTAGCTCAGGCCTACCTCTGGCGGATTTCAATGCGACCAGGCCACGCCCTAACGAGGGTTCGCTGGACTATTGGATCCGATTAAATCGAGCTGCCGAGGTAGCAGAACAGACCCTCAGAAGTCAAGGGAGGTCCATGGAGAATCAGAGTATGGAATTAGCAGTCATGTTTGTTCAAAATTGTCCAGACCGTGAGCTGGCTCTGGTTTTCAAAAGCAACCCCCTTCGTTCGAGGACTGCTGGTGAGGTACAAGAGCGCTTTGATGAATTTTTAAGGGAGCGTAAAGCTAAAGGAGGTCGCCTGGGGCAGCATGCGGTATTTGTAGATGGAGGGTTGGCCCATGGCGGAAGTGGTGATGTGACGTCAGAATATATTACCTCTCATGGAGATGGGAAACAAAAACAGACTGGGGATTCTTTGCTCAATAGAGTTTTGGGCATGATAGAGAAAACTCTGGTAACCCATCCTCAATCCGTGCGTGTGGCACCCCCTGAATTTTCACCCAAACGGCCTGGTAAATGCAGGGTCTGTGACAGCTCTGAGCACACAACGAACATTCATTGTAGGATGCATAAGCTCTGTTTCAGATGTTACTCTCCTGGACATGTTGGTAGTAACTGTAATTCTGTGCCACGCAGATCAAAATCTGGTCACACACAGGACGGGCCGTATATGGGAAACTGAAATGCCTCGAGTTGAAGGAGGGCAATGAGGGGCTAATTGATTCATCCTCCACTGATGATATTGAGTCTGTTTATTCATATTGTTGTACTATGGCGCCAGCGGGTAAGGCAGTGGTCTTTCAGAATTCTTTAAAAGCAGGTCAGAGTGAGGGCCTGTTTTACACCTCGGTACGAGTGCAGGGTAAAGTTGAACTGCAGGGGATGCTCGATAGCGGATCTATGGCTACTACCCTGTGTGCAGATGTCCTTGCTCAGCTACAGGAGGAAGGTGTGTTCAGTGACCACCAGTTAATCCCGTCAGATGTGCTACTGGTGGGATGTGGGGGTAAGCAGACTAACCCAGTGGGTGAATGTACACTAAAACTCGAATTGTTTGGAATTAATTTAGAGGTTCCTGTATTAGTGGTAGAAGGTCAAGTAGATGAATTGATTATTGGTACTAACGTTTTGAAACCATTGATCAGACAGTTGAAATCCAATGTCTTAAACAAACCGGATGGAATGTGTCAAAATGAACATGGTGATTTTCTGCGGATGTTATCCAATATGGAGAGATGGAGGGGGGAAAGCATTCCAAATAAAGTGGGTACAGTTAAGTTAAAGAGGGCTGTCACACTTGAACCCTTAAGTGAACATCTGGTCTGGGCACGATTGCCACCTGGAACACATCTCTCTGCAGGTAGTACTGTTGTAGTGGAGCCGTGTAAGTCCCGGTGTGTGCATTGTAACGTACTGGTGGGTAGAGTCGTTTCACCTCTTTGGGGAGACGGATGGCTCCCAGTAAAACTGATAAACCCTACTCCCTCTGAAATCACACTCCGCCGGAATGCAAAAATCGCCGATGTGTTTCCATGTATCGCATTGGAAGATTTTGATGTACTGAAGGAGCAGGAAATTTCGCAGAATGTTGGAACACTGACTGCTGACAGGAAAAATCATTGTCTGACAACAACAAGCACTGGAAGTGTGGTTGGAATGTCTATGGAGAGTAGATTGGTGAATTTGGGTCTGCAGGACATAGATGTTGCTAACTGTGAAGTGACTCCTTTTTGGAGAGAGAAACTTCTGGAGCTCATTGAGAAATATGAAAGTGTGTTTTCCAGACATAGGTTGGATTGTGGGGAGGCAAGTGGTTTTTGTCACAGGATACGTCTCACTGATGACAGACCCTTTCCGACTTCCCTATCGGAGGATTTCACCAGCACATTATCAGAAGTTGAGAGAAACATTGGATGACATGGAAGAGAAGGAGATAATACGCAAGTCGAGCAGTGAGTATGCGTCACCTTTAGTGTTGGTGTGGATAAAGAATGGTGACCTACGCATCTGTACTGATTTCAGATGGCTGAATGCTCGCACAGTGAAGGACGCCCATCCGTTGCCTCACCAGGCAGATGTCCTCGCTGCACTTGGCGGCAATGCGTATTTTAGTACCATGGATTTGACGTCGGGCTACTATAACATTCCCTTACATGAGGAGGACAAAAAGTTCACTGCTTTTTCGTCCCCTTTGGGTCTGCATGAGTACAATCGTCTCCCACAGAGACTGTGTAATAGTCCTTCACAAAACCATTCCTGCTCTCGGTGGATGCGTCTACTAGTGGTTTGGGAGCTGTGCTTTCTCAGTTGCAGGATGGTTGTACTACGGCTAGACCAATTGCGTTTGCCAGTAAGTCGCTTAATCATGCCCAGTCCAAGTACCCAGCACATCGACTAGAATTTTTAGCAATGAAATGGGCTATCCATGATAAGTTCAGTCATTGGTTACGGGGTCACCAATTCACTGTGTGGACTGATAATAATCCATTGAAGTACATCCTCACGAAGCCGAAATTAGATGCATGTGAGCAGCGGTGGGTGGCAAAACTGGCATCGTTCGATTTTGACATTCAATACATTCCAGGACCTAAGAATGTGGTGGCCAATGCATTGAGCAGGGAGCCATTTACCACATCTCGAGCCATCAGCAAGCTTACTCGCCTTCCGTATGATAAGTTACTGCAGGAAGCGAAGTCAGTAAAGGTACATGACATACAGGACATGTTTCGGTTGACGTGTGAGCCACCGGAGGAACGGGGTGAGGGTTCATTGCTGGGGGAGGTGTCGCGAAATGATGTACAAGCTGTGCTACAGTCACATTGTCAGTGGGAGCGGGGTGCTTTAACTAGGGCAGTTTCTCATGTGCAACATCTGAGTAGCCTGGTACCTATAGGTAGTAGCCCACTTCCTGTTCTCTCACATGAAGAGCTGCTTGAGAAGCAGATGCAGGATCCAGTCATTGGCCGTGTCCATTACTTTGTTGGTCGGAACAGATGTCCTTCTAGACGGGAAAGAGCTCATGAGTCTAGGGAAGTTTTGAGAACTTTGAGGCAGTGGGGTAGGTTTGAGATAAAACTGGGCATACTGTATAGAGTTTCAAAGCATGGGCAGACCAAACGGAAGATTTTTCAGTATGTCGTACCTTCGTCGCTGAGGAAGCGGGGCACCAGGGACAACACCGTACACTGTGGCTATGCTGGCAGAGGTTTTACTGGAGTTCTATGGAGAAGGATGTGCGTGAGTATGTAATCCGCTGCAAACGATGTCTCTTGGGTAAAGCTCCTGACACAGATGCAAGGGACCCACTTGTTTCTGTTGTGACTACGGCACCTCTGGAACTGGTGTGCATAGATTTTTGGACAGCGGAGGGTGCACACAATAATTCGGTTGATGTTTTGGTGGTAACAGACCACTTCACGAAGCTGGCTTGTGCATTTCCCTGCCCGAATCAATCTGCAAAGACGGTAGCGCGAGTACTTTGGAACAATTTCTTTTGCATATACGGTTTTCCAAATTGTATTCATTCAGATCAAGGTGCGAATTTTGAAAGTTCCTTGATTGCAGAATTATTGCAATTGGCCGGTGTTAGTAAGTCGCACACCACACTGTATCACCCGATGGGGAATGGACAAGCAGAACGATTTAATCGTACTTTGGGTGACATGATTCGTGCACTGGAACCAAAGTCGAAGGCTAAGTGGCCGCAATTGCTTAATACTCTGACATTTGTCTACAATTGCACAGCTCATGAAACAATGGGATATCCACCTTTCTTTTTGATGTTCGGTCATACACCAAGGTTACCTGTGGATGTCATGTTTGGAAGTGTGTTTTTGGATGACGAGACTGTGGATGTGGATAAATATGTCCAGACTCTTGGAAGAGACTTAAGGGAAGCAATGTTACTCGCGCAGGCACACGCAGTGAAGCAACAAGCTAAACAGGCTGAAAGGTATAATGTGAGATGTAAAGGTCATACGTTGGAGGTGGGAGATTGGGTCCTTCTGGCGAACAAGGGTGAGCGGGGTAAAAGAAAGCTGGCTGATCGCTGGGGGAGCATGGTGTACGTGGTACTAAATAAAAATGATGCTCTGAACACTTACCTGATCCGCAATCCTAACACAGATAGATCTAAGACTGTGCATCGGAATCTGTTGATGCCCGTTAACTTTTTGCCTTTACCATCTTGGGGGGACCATGAATCTGTGGGTGATACTGGGTGTGTCAGTTCAGATCATGACAGTTTTACTGGGACTGCTATGTCTGATAGTGAGGAAAGAACTGTCAAGTGGGTTGCTAATCTTGATGGATCTTCTGGAAGACTATCTGAGCAAGATGAATTATCTGTGTGTATAGACAATAGTACATCTTCGTTGGAGACTGAGCAAGAAGATGCGGTTGCACATCTGGTTGATAATTGTCAGTTATCTGGGGATGTTGATGCAGCATCAAGTATTTTGCAGTTGTCCAAGAAGTCATCTCAAGATGTTGTTGCACCTTCATGTTCATCTGTGGCAGTGGGTGGAAAATTAACTACCAGATTTGGTAGAATTGTTAGACCAGTGAATAGGCTGATTCAAACAATGTCTTCACAAGGAATTAGGAAATTACTGCACTCACATTAGTTTTTTTGTGTTCAAATGAGATCTGTCGAATTGACTAAATTGGTTGCTTGGGAAACATGTATTTGTGGGGTGCTTAAGACATACTGGAGATGTGAGCATTCCTCATATGTTGTGAGATAGGATGTATCAGTCTTGTGTGTAACTGTGTTTTGGGCATAGTTACCTGTAGGTAATTTGGGGGGTGGCCTCCCTCGGGTTACCTTAATCCTTTATGGGATAGCATATTAGCTGGAGAATCACTTGTGATTATAAATCAAGACTGTGTTTTAGGGTTTTGGAGTGTTCATTTGGAGATTTCATTTTTCTGTTTTCTATTTTTTTTTGTGTATGTTTTTTTTTGTTGTGTTTCTGTTATTTGTATCATTGTTTTGTGAGAGGGTTATTTTGGGGAGTTTTGTTAATCTAGTGTAATCCAGTGGAGGAGGATGTGCCGGAGTTAAATGGTTACACTAGATTTATAAATGTATTTCTTTTTTTTTGTGTCTTTTATTTTCTTATTTTCTAAAGACTTTTATTTTGTTTACCTGTATTCTGATGTGGGTAAGGGAATTATAACGACAATCAGGGTTTTTGTTCAATTGTAGAATGTTAAAATGTGTTAATGTTTCTGGTTATGTTAAATATGTTTCTGTATTTTTGTTTGTTCAATTTATGATTCTTATAAAAAGTTATGTGGGTTCTAAAAACTTTGATCACCCCCCGAAAAGTGGTTGGATGCGGCCGTGCCCTTGGGTTAGTGGGTTGGAGACCCAGTTTAGTTCTCTTGGACACATGGCATGAGCTGTGAGAGGTGCGTGGGGTTTGTGTGCAAAAAGTTATTTTTTCTTCTATTTTAATTTATGTACATATTTGTGAATATTTTTTTATGTTCTGTTATTACTGTATATTGTAAAGAGAGGTGCAGAGAGACGCGAGTTGTGACGCGATGTTCTGGCGTGACCTTGTTTTTATACAGGTATGCAGTGTTATAAATTATGAATGCTTTATGTTAATGTTTAGTTCTCTTGGACACATGGCATGAGCTGTGAGAGAGAGAGGAGCAGAGAGACGAGAGTTGTGACGCGATGTTCTGGCGTGACCTTGTTTTTATACAGAATACACTTTTCACAGAAAATTTCTTGGGTGTCAGCTCGTCAATTACGGTTCAAGAAAAGAAATAAAAAAATTGCACAGCGCAGAAGAAGAACCGCTACACACGCTATCATCAGTCCTGTCTTGTGCCAGAAGTAAAGCATCCTGAGACCGTGTGGGGCTGCTTCTCATCCAAGGGAGTAGGATCACTCACAATTTTGCCTAAAAACACAGCCATGAATAAAAAATGGTACCAAATGGTACCAACTTCTCCCAACCATCCAAGAACAGTTTGATGAAGAACAATGTATTTTACTATAAGGAAACTCCCTGGACCTAAATCCATTTGAGACCTACAAAATCCCACAAATTCTGACAAACTCCAAGCATTGATTATGAAGGAATAGGTCACCGTCAGTTAGGATTTGGGCCAGACGTTGATTGACTTAGTGAATTGAAGAGGTCTTGGGAAAAAAGGACCAACACTGCAAATATTGACTCTTTGCAAAAAAACTCAATGCTTGTAATTATACTTCAAACTACTGACAAAAAGATCTAAAAACACTGACGCAGCAAACTTTGTCAATGTGTGTCATTCTTGTGAGAGCCATGCACATTTTTACCTATTCATTTTAGACTGTTTGTTATACTTAAAATAATCAAAGCCGTACAAAATATCCACGTGAACTTTATTAGTTGCATGAAAACGATATTAGAAATATCTTGCATAACTCATCAGATTCATGGTTTAGTAATCTTTGTGACAGTAAACAGTATCATACGGTGGTAGTAGCCTAGTGGGTAACGTGAACCAGAAGACCCAGGATCAAATCCCTCCCACTACATAGCAAGACACTTAAGCCTGAATGTCTCCAGGGGGAATGTCTCCCTGTAACTCCTGACTGTAAGTCGCTCTGGATAAGGGCATCTTATAAATGCCATAAATGTAAACAGTATCATAAAACATAAGATAATTAGATCTCCAAAGATTTGACTAAAGGTGGCAGTAAAGCACAGCCCTGGGGTTCTTCTGCACCAGTAAATGTCATAAAATTGAGTTAGATAAACCATAAAAAAAAAAATTTATACTGAAGCACACATTTCTACTGAACAAGAAGCAAAAAAAAAAGGCATGCAAGCACTTACTTAATTTACACATACATATGCAAGAGTTATTTAAATGATTTCAGAGCTTTATGTTGAAACACCACACCCACATTCAGCCCAGGATTCTGCAGTCCAAAAATGCATTAATTTACCTTAACTGCTGTCATTCCATAATCTCTGTAAAAGATACATGCTGTAAATTTAGTAATATGCAGTTGGGTGGTGTATCTTTCGAGATGTCCGGTTGTGCAGGGGAGGGGGAAAATGCACCGGCTTGCCCTTTCTGAGGGCACAGAAACATACAAACAAATGAAAATAAGCAGTTATCCAATTATATATATGGCAGTACTAACAAACATATTGGTTTAGTCCATAAGAATTTTTGTTTGGTCAATTTTCAGCATTATCCTCATTTTCTCCAGTTAAATTTTAAGTTTATTGCCCAGTTCCACGACCAATTCAGGATACATTTATATACATGTACTTATATAACTTATGTACTTACAAGATTTCTGTTATTTGTAATATGGGCCATTAATGGTCACTAAGATTGTGAGCAATTTACCACTATGTGTTGTCAGTGTCAGAATATATATTAACGCATTTAACACAAAAGTAAAAAAGAACATCCAGAGCAGGGGAGGGAAAACTGGGAAAAAAGCTCAGCGGCCAGATTGACTTTTAAAACTGGACAGATGGGCCAGGCCAGCACCAGATGCAGCCATAAACATAAAAAAGCATTACAGTGTTAATATTCACATTCACTTTTAGTATGAACCATGTTGCTGATCACCTTTCACTTCGGAGAAAGGCTTGCTAGATTAAGAAGGAAATTAAATGTGTGAGGAAACAAACGAGTTGGATGTAAATAGTTCAATGTTGCATGTTGTGTTACATGGGGGTTAAATGCAGTTTAGTTTAGGTGAGTGGTTAGGCACCATCTTCATTGTGCAGTGCCAGAGAATAAGAGTAGCCGCGTTGTCGTTAGTCAGTAAGTAAAAAGTGGGCGTGTTGTACTGTTGACTCCGCCCACCAGTTAATACAATAAAATGCTCTTATTCCCAGTTCAGCAAAAGCTCTCCACATTATTCAAGTGCATGCACACAGCTCTTTTGCTTTCAACTCCTTTTTGCTTCATTCTTCCACTAATTGAAATTAATCAGAGGTGACATATTTTTTATGTTAATCTTGAGGTTAGTATGTGCATACATCAGCTTGCACTGAACAATTTGACAGGAATTTTTTGTTATAAAGGAACCCAGACGCCTCAAACATGTTAGTGAATGGGTTAAATATCATCATGCAAAGACTTTAGGCAACTTTATTTATATAACTTGCAAGAGAACACATATTCAAAAATAGCCCAGTCCTTCATTTGTTGACATTAAAATCTTATTTTATTGCTCGCTTCAGAGCAGCAGTAACATTTTAAATGAGTGATGTTATTTCATGACTCATTTTTTCCAGAATTCATACAGTGAAAGTGATTGTCACTTGTGATACACAGCCTCACAGCAGACTGTGCACACAGTGAAATTTGTCCTCTGCATTTAACCCATCACCCTGAGTGAGCAGTGGGCAGCCATGACAGGTGCCCGGTGAGCAGTGTGTGGGGATGGTGATTTGCTCAGTGGCACCTTGGCGGATTGGGATTGAAAATTGCATTACAGTATAATTAAAAATAATCATAAGTATATAATAATAATAATAATGTGATTATCTGGGATCACATCAGCAGTCCATGATGCATTATTTATAAACGGATGTTAATAAAAAAAAAATAGCACCGTGGACATAAGACAAAACTTTTGGTCAATTCGGTCTAGTTATGCACTTTAAGCACCCATCTCTTTGCATGTGGATCATTGTTAGTCAGTTTGGTTTCCTCAAGAGCATTGGAGAAACCCCTGAGTGCAGTAGGTCAGCATCAGTAAGGTCTTCAGCTCCACCACTCCCACTGAACTCCTCTGAACCTACCTCCCAGCAAGGACATTTAAAGCACTCTGGGCTGTGAGGGCTGCGGAACCCACTGGATTTATGATTCCAGCCTGCCCAGAAGCACCATTTGCTGGACTGCCATCACCTTTCAGTATGCCAGTACACTTCCAGTTGTCCATATAGTTAGCTGTGAAGAAAATGTAGTATTCAACAGAAAATCCATGGCTGGCAAAAGCACCTAACCACATGGATCTAAGAGTTGTAAAAGGCAGTGAGAGCTCCTCACCCTTCCAGAGACGAACGCAGCCATCGTCTCCTGATGAGGCCAGTAGGGTGCTGGTAATGTTCCAGCTCACACGCCATACCTGAGAGTTATGGCTGTCAAACTGGGCAACTATTTGCACTTCAAATTTTGTTGGCCCTGTAGAAGTGGTTTCTTTTCTAGAAAAAAAAAAAAAAAAAATCTCTACTTTCCATACATTATTTCAAAACCAAGCATACGGGGGGCACTGAAATTGAGAAGGTGCCTTTGTAACCATATAATATACCCCTAAATATTCTAGTAAAATACCCAAACCCCAGAAAGTGTACATGATCACTTCACTCACCGTAGAGGTACCAATTTAAATATCCGAACATCTTTGGTGGCAACAGCAAGTACATGGAAGGACCTCCCCAAACTTGGCGCGAAGGCAATATCGTGTACAGCATCAGTCACGGTCATCAATGTCTCCACTTTTGCATATTTCCTGGAAAATGGCAAAATGTAATGTTGATGACGTCTGATGATGTACTTGTGAAATCCTACAGTGATGTGCCACTAACCGTGTGTTTTCACTGTATTCATAGACCTGAACCTTGCCACCACTTATGGTGTTGCTGTCATCGCTGCCCACAGCAATCAGCGGAGAATGGGCTCTGGAGCTGCATGAGAACACAATGGTATAACATTTAAAAATTTCATATGACAGAAAAAACAGATTAAGTGAGTGTGAACAGCCTTCCACCTAACAGCAGGAAACTCCTCTCCTGAAATTAGTCACCACTGCTGCTCAGAGTGAAAAACAATGTCAGGTATTTGTCACCAGACATCTATCTGAAGTGTTCTAAGAAAACCCACTGATACAAAAAGTCACACATGCTTGACAAGAGTAATTTCCTTGCACACTTAAAATGAAATCTGTATAGAAAAAACAGAGCTGAAAAGGAGAGTATGCATGTCACTTGTATACATAAATCTTTAAATTATAGGTCATTATATGACTCATTATGACTCCTCACACTCAATGCATGTGCATATGTAAAGGCTGAAGACTGGATGATGATATGGTGGCAAGATCATTCAAAATGCATTGTATTTATACATAATATACATTATACAACAATTATAACAGAACACTGTCTTCATATATAGCAATACGTTTGCACTGGTGTAGTGTCTCTCATACCTGGATGGGCTCCAGGAGATGCAGGAACAGCTGAGTTTGCTGGAAATCTCATGCTGCAGGGACCACTGACTGAGGTTCATGACATCAGGAGCCTCGTAGATGCGTACCACGCCGTCTGCAGAGCATGTGGTTAGCATAAGACCCATGTGTTTGGGGGCAAACTTCACATCGGTCACTGATGTCCGGCTGTCCACCAGTGTGGTCCTCTTAATCTAGACACAATTTATTTCACAATAATGGACAAACATCTGTATTATTTTACGTTTACAGCATTTATCAGATGCCCTTTGTATTATTTTGTTTCATTATTCACATTCAGCTACAGCACTGCCATATACAAGTAAGGATGCAACCATTCAATGTGGAATATTAAAATCAAACAATGACAATAAGTGGACTGGATATTGGTAATAGCCAATGTCTGTTTTTACAGACACAGACTGTTTTATCTTACAAGTTTGATGTTACCTCCTCATTAAATACGAGCTTTGGAATCTGGCGATATCCAAAAAGGACACTTACCCAGTGGCTTTGGCCACGCTGTTTATCACCAGAGTCTCCGACAATCTCCTCCCACACCACAGCAGTCCTGTCGAAGGAGCAGGACGCCAGCACCTGTCCAAACTCCGGATGTGCCCACTTCACTCTCCACACCGATCCACTGTGGGTCTGGAGACAACATTGGCAAACATATAGCCCAATGTACTATAATCTGACATTCCCCAAACTGACCAAGGACGTGCTAATACACAAATACAACCTTGTTGGTTGGGATTTAACGTTTACCTTCCAGCTGGATGTACAATGCCATTCCCCTGATTCATTTTTGTCCCACACCTGCAACACACACACACACACACACACACACACCATAATAAGCTATGCATTTAAGTAATAAAACCGAATGTGAAGTACCATAACCATACGGTGGTGGAAGGTAATGCAATGTTTTGCGAAGTTCTATTATTCCCAGTATGCACCTTCACACTTTGGTCACTTGAGCAGGTCGCCATTCTCCGTCCGTGGAAATCGTAGGAAACATCGTGGATGAGATCTTTGTGGTCCGCCGCGATGCTGCGCGCGACGAACATGTCCCGACAAAAACTATAATCGCGTTCCTGTTCAAAAACGGAATAAAAGCGCAACGATCCAGAAACCGCGCGCATGTGCGTCGACGTACGTCGCTAGTGCGCGCGCTTCCTCCCCGCCTGCGACTGTAACGCGGGTTGCCAGATTCGCACCGAAAAACCCCAAAAACATCCAGCCATTAATATGCAATGGTTGTCATTGTTCCCATTTAAAAACGCATTGAGCTGAGCACCCATTAGGCAGTTCCTCGTGTGGGCTAAGGACCCGATCATGCCCCTGAGGCACACAAGACTTGATTCTGATACACAGATAAACTAGTCAGCAAAGAAAATATTATATATATAAAAATACAACTCCATCAGTTCTCTTGGCCTTGAGACAAATCACGGCCAGATATGTTTATACTCATATGCACCCTGAAACACCAATGAAAATAAAGAAACAAAAAGTAAATCAAATCGAACACGAAAAGCAACAAATCAGGTCTGGGAAAAGAAACCCCAAAACATAAATCAATTAAGGCTGGTGCCAAATAAATCAAAATGAAGGCAAATGCAAATCCACAAATGCAACCTGCTGGAAGAAACAGACATGGTGAATGAAAACACCCACCTGGAAGTTATTTCAGAGGCGGTAGCAATGGGCTAAATGACCACCTACCATAATGGTGAGCCAGGAAGCACAGCGTATTCTTGAACTTGGTACAGGCCGCCTCGACCACACACCCAAATAAGGTGAATGTCACACCTGCCACCATAGATGGGAGTCCACCAGCAGGGACACTTGCTGTAAACAATCCGAACACCCCCTTCTCACACTGACATAAATATGCGTGGACTGATTGGATAACGATACCTCAGATGATTGTCACATGATTGACTCGCACCGAGGCACACACACATTACACCGTCGGCACACCAGTCGTAAAGACGCAGACCACAGTGTTAACTAACCCCCCTGGACCAGACACATCCAAACAAACCGTAAACACTACTAATCACTAAAACTACCTTCACAGAGATACGATTCCATGCACCCAGGCCAAACAAACAGTTTTGACAGACCCATGCCCTAACCTGTCATGCCACACCATGGAAGATCCTTTTAACCAAGCAGCCAATCAAGCCCCGCCCTTGATTGCCTCACTCGCCACAGGTCTGCCGTAAAGGTGTAGACACCCCATTGTAGACAACTCACACCAACAATGAAACAAATTCTAAGCTATTAACGCTAATTTCTTGCAACATTACACCCGGGTATTTGACTTTTTTTGTAACTCCAAATGAAAAAAAGATCAGGGTGATGCTTATAGAAAAGAATTGCAAAAGATTAGATCAACTTGCGTTTTTTCCTTATAATTTTCCTCTTTGTTAACCAGAGTTTCTCACACTCCTCAAAATGGGCAGATTCAGTCCAAACATTTGAATTATTGCAAGGTAGAGTGATTCACACTGAGGCATCCTGAGGACTGCAGTGGAACACCAGCTTTCAGGGAACCCATTCACTTCAGATCATTTCAAAACTTTTGTGACACTAATTGTGATTGCAGTTGTGCAAATGTTTTAGTCAACAGTGAAAGTAATTAAATTAAGTTTTTTTTTATATTCCAACAGTAACTCAGAAATTGTTCAGGAAGAGACTAAAAAGGCAAAACACTAAAAGGCAAAATAATAACTATTACATGAAAGTTGCAATAATTTAATTAGATTAGAGAGATGTTTTACAAGGACTGGGGGTTAGTCTCTCCCCACACTGTATACGAATGAATGATATATTTTATTTATTTATTTGGACATGTTTATTCAGTATTTGCAGGATAGATGTATAATCACTTTAAGTACACAAATAAAAGAATAAAGAAATAAATATTTAAATAATACCATAATACTACAATAAAGACATGTCATTTAGAAAAAAAACACACGCACACATACACACAATATTAGATCCAAGGTCATTCTTTTTCGAAATGTAGAATGAATGCTAGTTTTGTTACTTTATGTGCAAATTATATAAATGTAATTTATAAATAACAGAACGTTTTTGCATTCCTTAAGTGTTTATTCCTTGCTTGTGATAAAATACCTGGCCAGTAAACGTGATTCTGGTACATTATTTCGACGTGACAGAGTCTCCGTATTCAAATGAGAAGTGACGCAGAGCCCCGCCCCTTCCTAGCCTCGTTCTGGGCTCTCCGCGGAAGTGGCTTTTTTTCACGGGCCTCTCAGTTTTCACCACAGATCCTAAACCAGTCTCTGGATTAGCATGCTGGTGGCGCAAACGCTTATACGCCACTGCGCTTGTGAGATGGCGCTGACTTGAAACGGCTATGTAAGGACCGAAGTGGCGTTCACCTTGTATCGGCACAGCTCGGGACATCGCTGGGATAAAATGGATGAAGACTTTAATGACATAGATTCGTCCGGCCGATGGCAGAACCTGTACAATGTAAGTTGTTTCTCATTTCGAGTGCTGGATACGGATATAGGCACGGGAGGCTATTTATTTACATCTGTTTTAATTTTGAAAAACGATGGGGTCCGGCTGGACTAAAAGCCCCGAAAGTGCCTTGAGCGTCTCAGCCAACTTTCCTCAAGTGCGCATGCGTCGGGCAACATTACCAAGAAATGCGGAAAGCTACCGAAGTGCGCTCGGCTTCGGGTTCTAGAGTCGCCGGCCGGACGGGCCGCTTAACCCCGACGAAGCCGACGTAGACTCGGCGACTTGGCCTCGTCGCGGGGCGGCGAGGCGCCACGCATGGCGGCACGGCCGTGCGGCTTCCGGGAAAGGACGTGCCGTGTTTGCGGATTCTGAGAAGTTGCGAAGATTTCTCAAGAATTCTGCCCGGGCGCAGGCTGCCTGGGGCCGAGCCAGCCGACCATTTCAGCGGGGACCCTCCATCACGTCCACAGCGATAAAAACGCGACACAAATCCCTTTATTACAACTCGCTTAATAAATATTCGGACATGCTACTATTACGCATGAACGTTGCCAAGTCAGTTCTTTAAGGTCCCCCCCCCACGCGTTAATGTTCCCTGCCAGTGTACATATATCACACGTGTCGAGTTTTTACGCGGTTGGTATTTGTTGGTGATTAATTAAAAGGTTGTCCAGTGCGAGTTGCGGTAATCCCTGCTCCACAGAGAGGGGTTTTGTGGAAGAACCCCCGGGCCATTCTACCAGGCTTATAAATAGTGCAGTAAAGCATCTCATAAATGTGCTTTTATGTGTCTGTTTAACCACTCCGTGTACATTAGTAGGCATATTATGGAAATATTATGATCCAAAGCAGTAAAGCTTAAAAAAAAATAAAAAAAAAACTTAAAACTTTTCACTCTCTGAGGCACAAATCCAGTTACTTTATACAACAGTTCCTTTTAATAACATACTTTCCTTTGACTTGTGGATGTTCTCTGTGTTAATACATTATTTTTTGCCTGCCAGCGATGAACACGTGCACATTTTGGCATTTTTTTTTTTTAACATGATTGTCCCAGGTTTGGTGGGAACCTAATTGGTAATTTATGCATTTATTTTTTTGGCTACTGTCTAACACACATTTTTACCTCTTAAGGAAATCCGTAACCAATCTCATGACTGCCCATTCAAAGTGGCCAAGTATCCAGAAAACAGAGACAGGAACAGATACCGGGATGTTAGTCCATGTAAGTGACCATAGAGGAACATGCCAATTCCATCCACAGCTGGACAGCTTATTCTTTTTCTTTCCTCTTCCGATCAGACGATCATAGTCGGGTGAGGCTGGAAAACTCTGAAAATGACTACATCAATGCGAGCTTCGTGATGATGGACGAAGCCCAGAGGAGTTATATATTAACTCAGGTGAGTTAATGAGTGCAGCCACTTCCTTGAAAGCATTAATCGGCGTGTTGTACGGCTGCTTTCAGATACGCCGTTAATGTATGATTTGTGTCTCGTTTTTAACGGTCTGACACATGCACGTTTTCACCCACATCAGACAGGTCATGCCGATATGGGCCTGTATTAACAGCGCCGTATAAGACACTGTGCATGCTTACTTATGTCACAGCATTTCCAGAACATTCAGCAGGAAAGGGCTGCTTAGTATTTATCTGTATCTTCATGATTATTGTCTTTTGAATAATATTGGGACAACTGAGAGCTTTTCACATAATCTACTTGCTCATTTTGGACAATGCTATGCTCTCAATACGTCACACAAGCAAGTGTAGCGCAAGGTTCTATCCCATCCTTTCCTCCTCCATTTTGCTCCGTTCTCTTCTCTCGTGAAGAGATTTGGGGACCACACCCTCTACCTTTCCTCATCTACAGATTATCAGCACTTTTAGCATTCTGATTGGTGTGTTAAGAGACACTGTCCCTGTGCCATATTGTTGTGTTGCGATGCAGGAGCATTTTTTTTGCATCCATTCTGGATTTATTGCGCTGTGGCTCACGTTTGCATTCCCGCTGCAGGGCCCCTTGAGGAACACTTGTGGTCATTTTTGGCAGATGATGTGGGAGCAGAGGACCAAAGCAGTCATCATGCTCAACAGAGTCATTGAGAAGGGGACGGTGAGTATGTACACTTTTACATCCTGCTGAGGAGACAGATGTTCCATTGCACAAAGAGAGATGTCAGCCGGATAACACAGATGGAAGGGTGGTATCAAGGTAGACACCAAAGTCCAGGTTTCTCAGAAGAGGAGAGGGCAACAGGATCTGCTCTCTCTGAAGAAGATTTGTTTCAACTGAATTAGTCATTGTGCACATAGTTAACTTTTTCTGACTCTTTTTAAGTGGTTACACATGACCATGTGAAAGTACAGAGAAAGCAGGGGCAGTGTTAAGCCGGCAAAACAATGTGTAATAAAAAATAAAGATAAAAAATCTGTATGCCAGTTAGTGCTAAACTCCTAAATGGACATTATGGACACATTTATTCTGAGCTGCCACCTCTCATCTGTGGCATTGTGTTATGTTTTATGTATCAGTCCTGTCCTTTTTTGTTTATTATTGTATATATTTCAATTCATTCATCATTTTTGATGAAAAGTAGGTCTTAATGTTTCTTTCACTTCATGATTTACAAAAACTATTTAACCAGTATTTTTGTCCCCCACCTCCTTCATTTTAAAACTCTGATCATATGTTTGACCACATGCTGCTTGTTTTGCTCTAGGAAAAGTGTGCTCAGTACTGGCCAACAAAGGAGGAAAAAGAAATGTTCTTCAAGGACACTGAGTTTAGTGTAACGCTCATGTCTGAGGATGTCAAATCGTACTACACAATAAGGGTGCTGCAGCTACATAACACAAAGGTAACCTGAGAAAACCTGTCATATGCCTTGCCAACATTTGTGATTTATTTATTGGTTTAATGTACTGTTATCTCTCTCTCCTACTCCAGACCAGTGAGTCTAGAGACATTTACCATTTTCATTACACCACGTGGCCTGACTTTGGCGTCCCAGAGTCCCCGGCCTCTTTCCTCAACTTCCTGTTCAAGGTGCGGGAGTCGGGCTCTCTGGAGTCTAACCATGGGCCCGCGGTGGTACACTGTAGTGCTGGGATCGGCCGCTCAGGGACTTTCTCACTGGTGGACACCTGCCTGGTTCTGGTAAAAAGCTACCAATAATATATATGTGAAATAATAAACTTAATTGGGGTCATTTGTGTTTTTATAATAATAAATAAGTTCAATAACAGTGCTGTGTTTTTTTTTTTTTTGTTTTTTTTTTTTTTTTTAATCTATACCAGGGGTTCTCAACCTTATGCAAGCTGCCCTCCCCAAAGCTGGTTCATTGCAGTTGGGGCCCCAGTTTTAGGGGTGTTTTTGACAGTTGAGAGCCACCAAATCATGAATCTGAAAAGACGAATATGACAGTTTCGGCCTCAGGGTGCAAGGACCTTAAACTTTTGAGGCTTGCACAGCTTCTTGAGGATTAAGTCACTTACATTTTTGATGAAATAATGACTGTTTTGGTCTATTTTAGCAGCGAAAATAGATTTTCCCTCCCGTCCTGTAGCCTACTCACGCTCCCCCGCGTGAGTGGGCGCGCCCCACCGGTTAATAACCACTGATCTATACAGTGTTCTTAAAATCTAAGAAATGTGCTGTAGATTTATTCGCCCTTGTAAATATCCTCATCATTTACATTTAGAGCCTCTGGACAAGATGAAACATTTTATGATGTTTCATAAGCTATTTATACATGGACAAATTTTATTAATATTTTTAATTCTTTCTCTGAATCAACATCATTTAGCTTGACCCTGTCACATTGTTTGACAACTTGCATGGTAGGAAGCACATATGCTACACATATATTAGTATTAATCTTCCATTTCACATTAATGATTAACATAATGCTTGCAACTATTTAATATTAGCTGACTCTGAGCAACAACAATGGCAATCACTTCACTTTTTTTTTTTTTTTTTTTTTTTTTTACTGTGTCAGATGGGGAAGAGGAAGAACCCAACTTCAGTGGACATTCAGAAGGTGCTACTGGACATGAGGGAGTATCGCATGGGCCTTATCCAGACTGCTGACCAGCTTCGCTTCTCTTACATGGCCATCAAGGAGGGGGCCAAGTGCATCATGGGAGACTCTTCTCTCCAGGTACAGTCAAAGACCCCATCTTAATCCTTTGAGAAATTCTGGAGAAGCTCTTCCATCGTATTGCACTAGATTTCTCACTCTTGCTCTCCCTGTCTGCTCTGGAGAAGGAATGGTCTGCTTTTTCTGCAAATAATTACAAACTGTGCTTAGGTAGGTGGTCTAAGTTTAAACTCGCCTCTTTGTTTTGCCATGGACAAGCTGTGAGGTTCACCATTTTTTTATTTTTTTATTTGTTAAATCTGCTTTCCCTCTTTTACAGAATCAGTGGCGGGAGCTCTCCAAAGAGGACCAAGAGCCAGCAGCTGACCTGTCCACACCCCCACAAAGCCCAGCGTGGCCTTCAGACAAACTGAATGGATTGGCAGGTCCATGTTCAGGTCAACAAGAAGCCAGCATAGTAGGCCTTTGTACAGACCCGCTTCAAACTGCACCGAACCTGGATGGAGATGCTGGGAAGTGAGTAGTGAAGACTATGGCAAACGTAACAATTTGTACTCTTTATTTTTTTTTTTATTTGTTTGGACTGAGAACAAAATGCTGTACCAGAACTGTGCATGTCAACTGTTTTCAAGAGCACAATAAATAAATTCTATGCTGTAAACTGCTTTTGCATTTTTGCCTTTGCATCTTCTGAGTGAACACTGCCCATGTTTTCCTGAGGCATTGTCTGCCATCTTGAGAACGTTTGTCGACTCTCAGACACATTTTAATGGCTGCCATGTTGTGTGCCATGATTTTGCAGCCTGCGGAAGAGGCAGCGGGAGCAGCGGATAGCCGGCACTGCCCAGAAGCTTCAGCAGATGAAGCTGAAGTTGACTGAAGCCGAGAGGAACCAAGAGAAGTGGATCTACTGGAGGCCCATCCTTCTCAACGTGGGTGCTGGGGCAGCCATCGCTGTGGGTGTCTTCATTTGCTGGGCCTTTTTCTCCCACTGACATCCCATCATAATAATAATAAGAAAAATAACAAAAACCAGAGACTCTCCTTTTATGGTCCTTTTGTTTTGCACCAGGACTTTCGAAGAGTAATAAAGTGCAGGATATAATTAATAGTGATCTTTAGATGCGGATTGGCTCACATTCTAGTTCACAAAGGCTTTGCTGTGTTTGGAAGAGGTTTTCAGGAGAATTTGTATTAAATCTTTGGACTCAGTGGGTCGTCGTGTTTCTCCCTGGAAACACTGTTTCAAGTGTTCAGATATGATGCGGTTTGGTATAATGCATATTTATTATTCTAGATTAAATGCAAGTGAGTGGGGTATTGACTTCTCTGATGACTGAGTGTTACCCAATGAATGCTTTGGCCGAGCTTTGCTCACAGTGTTGTTTTAAATGGCCACTGCCAGTGGCTCTCATACAGGTTTTAATTATTTCTATAAATAGAACTGAGCTGTCATCATCTACTCAGGATCTCTCATCAGACAGCCGTGTCATTAAATGCAATCAGTGTCCTGCATCTCTTTTAATATATATACAAAAGCTCAAATTGGGAACATTGCTATTGTCCATTTTTTTTATCACCTTTTTTTTTTTTTTTTTTTTTATTCTGCTGCTGTTTTCTGATTTCAGAATATTTTACAGAAGAAAGGTATTTCTGTTTATCTTTTTGGTTTCAGCAGCATTTTACTGTTGTTAAAAGAATGTACAGTAGTGTGCATGTTCAGTAGTGTTACCAGTCTTACCTTGCTATGGTCAGACATCACAAAGGCCTAGTGAAGAACCCAAGTCGCGACCGTTTAAAGGAGCCTTCAGCGTAATACCTGTGATCACTGATGATGGTCTTATTTTATGATGTCAAAGCCATTTCCTATTTGCCGCCGGAGGCTAATAATAAACGCACCTTTACATCATTTTACACGGAATTGTTTTGGTTTTGTCATCTAATTTGGGTGAAACAAAAACTTGAATCACATCTGCTGACATTGTCCTTGCAAGAATGTTCTGAAATGTTTTCATACTCCAAACACATAAAAAAAAAAAAATACTGAAAATGATGCATAAATCCAAGGAGTGCTGCACAATATGGAATTTACAAAACAATTCTGTCGTTTCACATTGTATAAACGACACAAGCAAAAAAAAATTATTTGTGTTATTTTAAACCACTTTGATATAGTGGATTATGATCAAATGATGAACCATTCCCCATTAAAACCCACCCTGTCTTAAGACACACAAAGCCAGATTCATAAAAAGTCTGTTCACCTTGTGTTGTAAAGCTGGTTACGGACTCCTGGCTGTGCAGTGCTGGCAAGGGTCCCGAAGACCCCTGGAACCCTCACAGAAACCTACGCTGTTAATGCAATGACCATGCAGTGGTCTGATCAATTCGCCTACTGGACCAGAGTGACACCCTTTCATGCGCTGTGGACTTTCATCAAGTCCAGAAGCCAGAATTTCAGATGTCATTTCTACTTACATCACATTGCTCCTACGTTCAGGAATTTTTAATTGCAGAAAATCTTGTATCCTGTATTTTTATTGCCCCTCTAATCTATTTAGATTGAATCAGGGTTACATCAGGACAGTGGAGTGTTGAGAACATGCTGCCAGAAATTAGAGCTTGTTAAGGGCTTCCCGTACGCTGCTTCCTTTCCCTCCTGCTGCCTCTTGCAGCCACAGGTCAGAATTTCATTGTGGCTATGATCTGAATTACTTAGCGGAATCAATGTCGGGTCAAATTAGATGCCTTTTCCAGGTCTACATTCCAGGAATTGATCCAATATTTCCAGAAGTGGCTAATGGTTGCGGGGTAATCTCATTCTGGCCAGCTGAGTGACCAGCCGGGAAAATGTGCATCTATTCCTTTCTGGGCCGCTCTGCTGTATTGTATCCGGGAAAATCTATAATTTGATTCCAGCTGAGCTGTAACAGTGTCTCAGAGGTGCAGGGCCACTTTTATCTAATAAAGGAGAAATATTTTTAGATGATCGAGACTGTTCCCATCATCTGAACAGACTTGTGACAACAGTATTCAGCATTTTCCCAGGAGGCAGCAGTATGTCATATCATAATGGATTGAATTCTCCTATGCTGATGATCTTATTCCATTTTTTATTGTCATAAACATACAAAGCACAATAAGTAGCTTTAGGCCCTGGTACTCTAAACCTTTATGTAGGTGTAATAATAATTAGTTCTGTCTAGAAACATTTCCATCTAAAATTAATAGAGCAAGCAAAATCTACTAGGCCTCTCCTATTGACAATTAGTTTGTCTTTATTACATTATTTAAAAGTATTTCCACCACCACTGACAACACCTGCCAAGTATACCCCTTCATGGAAACACTTCCCTGATGGTAGTATCCTCTTTCAGAAGCATAATGCACCCTGCCACACTGCAAACAAGGTTCAAGAATGGGCTGAGAACCCCCAGATTGTCCTGATCTCAACCCAGTTGAGCAGTCCATGGCGGTATCACCTCACATCTTAGAGGAATTAAAGGATCTGCTACTGACAGCTTGGGGACAACAACCACAGCAGACCTTCAGGGATCGAATGGAGTCTATACCTCAGTGGGTCAGGGTTGCTTTCTCTTTTTCTCTTCATTATTAAGTGGGTGATGTTAATGGTTCAGCTGGTTAGTGAAAGTTTGACTTGTATTTAACCTGGACTATTTCACTATTATATATATAAAAAACATGTCTCTCTCAAAAGCTCTGTCATTGCTGGGAATTAAATGCTTCCTAAACCCATGAAATATTTGACTAAAAATTTAAGCTACATCAGGATTGAAGTGCAGTTAAAAATGGTTTGTACATTAAGCTTAAATCCTGCTAGAAAACACGGTTTATAATTTAATGCAAACTACAACTACCGCCTCTCTCTGAGGACCCCTTTGATGTTTTGTTCACCAATGCAATGCCTGATTTAAATTCTCCCTGGTAATAAAAATGCTATTTTAGATAAATTAACAAAGTAAAAATACCAAATATAAAATGCTTAAAAGTGAACGCATATTCGGGCTGAACAGCTGTTTGCACTTATAATATATGTTTGATTCAGAGACGTTTGAAAGTACTTCGGGCCATCTGAAAGGGGGCAGCTGCCGCCTTTTCCGCCATAGTTTAAAGTGTCAGTTGCTTGTGAGCGGTACGTTGTCAACATCAACATTAGCGGCGTGCTGAGAAATGAGCCTGTTTAATCCCTGCACGGATCACTGAGACGGTTTTTCTGTGAGTCGCCGTGCTGCATCGTGGCCCATCATGTCTCTGCCGCCGGAGAAAGCGGGGGAGCTGAAACAGATCATCCGGGACCACCTGATTAAGGTTGTGAATAGTTACGCTGTTTCCATCAGACAAGTCGATTTCTGCACACCAAGCCAAGGCCGCTAAACCAAGTTCTGATCGTCTTTTACACTTCTAGTCTACTCAGTGTTTAGCACTTTGTGTAGTGTTAGTGGAGTGACACTGTGTACTATGGATGGTTGAAATAATCAAACTTGCCTTGATATGCGGTTCATTCATGCAATACTTCCGTCTGTACTATAATTATATATACAGTATATTTGTTTTTATGAATGCTGTACATGTGGCAACTAAGCCTTTCACGTTATGTGGTGAATTAAAATTTGTTGTTTCTGTACTACTGATAGAACCTGTTGATTGACAGATCCACTTATTTAATGTGCCTGATCAGATGGACATCCACGGGAGGATCCGGGACGTGCTGGCAGAGACGGTGAGAAGTGAGCAGGACCCCGGGCAACGGCATCTCACAGAGGGGGACTTCATACGCGCTCTGCAGCAAAGAGGGATTGTGGACGATGTGATGAAGGACCTTCGCTTTGCCAATGTGGTACATAGTGTGTTTTTCGTCTGTCTGCTTCAGAAGCATCGTGACAAAGTTCAGCAAAACAAAACAGTTCAAAGCAGTGCATTTTACATTTATGGCATTTATTAGACACCCTTATTCAGAACAACTTACAACCGGTAGTTACAGGGACAGCGGGTAAGGAAACAGACTCGTAATTGCAAGGTTGCTGGTTCGAATCCCGAAACCCTGAGGTGCCACTTAGCAAGGCACCGTCCCCACACACTGCTCCCCGGGCACCTTTCATGGCTGCCCACTTCTCACTAAGGGCATGGGTTAAAAGCAGAGGACACACTTTACTGTGTCACATGTGACAAGTAATCACTTTCACTTCACTTTTAGTGTCTTGCTCAGGGACACAATGGTATTAAGTTGGGGTTGAACCTGTAAATGTGGAACTTGCACCTTAAAATGGAGCTTGTGTGCATATGCGTGGTGCAACTGTCTTACAAGTAAAGAAATTCTGGGGTTTACTTAAATTGATTTATTTGTTAGTATCATATTGGTACTTGGAATCAGCCGATATCCAAGTATTGGTATTGGTGTCAACTGGGGTTAGTCAGCTTTGTCATTTCTCCCCCAAGACAGAGACAGATTCTTCACACAGGCCAGAAAGTCATTTTGTGGTCAAGGATATGACTCAGATCAAGACAAGTGAGTACATTAAGTATCATGAGGATATTTCATTGTTCAGCTAAACAGATATTAATGTGATCAATGCCATTTTTGCTCCTGCAGGTAACATTGACCTGAAAAGGCGCTGCCTCTACCTGCAGGTTGTAGGAGGTAAGGCCTTTCTGGAGCACCTGCAGGAACCAGAACCTTTACCTGGCCAAGTCTGCTCCACGTTCACCCTCTACCTCCACTTCCGGAACCAGCGCTTCCACTCCAAGCCTGTTCCATGTGCCTGTGAGCCCGACCTGCAGGAGGGCTTCCTGTTAGAGATCCACAAAGATGGACCAGGTATGGTGTTCAACAGTAATAAAGAAACTTTCAGGAAATTTTGCTAGGATGTATGAACGGTGAAGTAGGTCGGATATGCACAATTCCTGTAATAATTTCATGTTATTCCTAAAATTTGTTAGGAGAGGGCAGTAAGATGGTGGATGCTACTACAATGCTCTCTATCTGCGACCCCATACACATGGTGTTGATACGGAATGACACCTCTGGGGAGACGACGCTTGTGTCCTCCTATTATCTGGACTGGCGGACTGTCCTCAGTGCTCCCAGTGGAAAGACCAGTTTTGCCATAGAGCTGCTTGGAGTTGGTAAGCAGCAGCAACAAAAACAACAACACAACGACATTTATTTCTCATATAGCCCATTATCACATAGTATGTCTCAATGGGCTTTGACAGTCCCTACAGTTGACACCCCCACACTTGACCCTTCTGCACACAAACTCCACAAAAAGAGAGGAAAAAAAGAAAGAAACCTTGGAATGATAGAGAGAGGGACGCCCTTCCAGGGTAGAGTGAGCCTGCAATTGATGTCAGTGCAGGGTTTATGATGATTTGTCCAAGAAAAGAAAAAAAAAGGTGTGTAGTGCAGTATGGAGCATCTGTCCATGTTTGGAGGTACTGGACAGTGCAGAGTAGTTGTTTAGTCCAGTGTCATGGTGTACATTACTTGTTCAATTTAATGCTACTGGTCCATATGAAGATCCCTGACGCTTTAGCTGTTACAGTGGTTGTGGCTGTGGTTTTGTACAACTGTTAGAGAAATATGGCTATATTTTTGCAACAGTGGCCCTGTCTGACATCAAGCTGGGCAATAATATATAGAAAAAGTATTGCACTGTGTTTGTCATGACAAATTTCAAGAAATTATGTAAAGTGGTTTAATGAATGTAAATGTGCTCATTCTGGGCTTCATATAGTAGTGTTATTTCTGTAGGTCGGACGTGCAGATTTGGAAGAGTTTTTGACAGCCTTGTGGTTTGAATGCATTCTGCAGGAAGTGAAAGTAAAGTCCCTGCTGGGGTTCTGAACGTGAAACTGGAGCTTTATCCACCCCTGGCTGAGACGTTACAGCATGACATTATCACAACACAGGTGAGATTCCCATCAGCTTATTCATGTTCTTAATGAAATCAAAAGCCACACCTTCCAAAAACAAAATTTAGATTAAACTCAAGTAACTCTCCTTTTAAGCAAATTTCAGAAAATAACATTATTCCTGAATATTAGTTGTTATTTTTACACAAGGGACCTTGGCATGTATGGATTTTGGAACAGTGGGTTCTACAACCAGGAACCAGCTATGCTGCATTAGGCAGTTAATGAACTGCATTAGGCATAAATACCACGATGTTACTAAGAATGTAGCAATCTCCAGTTATTTTCCATGTCTTGGAAGCTTTTGGAGCCTGCAGCTGTGCAGATCCTACGTCTGTAGTATTCCTGCTCATGGTGTGGGTGTGCACGAATGTATTTGGGTGACTAGATAATAGCCTTTTCCTTCAGCAATCACTTGAAAGGCAGAGGACTGCGGAGAGGGAGCGCTTGTTTTTAATCTACGCCAAGCAGTGGTGGAGGGAGTTCCTGGAGATACGACCATCCCACCAGAACAAGCTTGTCAAGATTTTTGCCCAGGTGGGAACCTTGTTGGCACATGTTGGGTTATGAGAGACCCACTTGGTTCTAAATGTTTCTGTAACTGTTTTGCACCGTACAGGATGAGAATGGTGTAAACCGGCCAGTTTGCTCATATGTGCGGCTTTTGCGGGCCGGTCGGCTGCTGGAGAGCCCACGCCAGGCGGCCCGATTTGTCAGCCTTCTCGCCCAGGAGAGGGCGCCAGCGGTCGGTGGAGGAGGCCGGCAGGAGCAGTGGTGCTCATTAATGGCCTTCCTCTGCAGGAATAAGGTTCCAACAGATCACATTTAATTTCTTATTTTAACATTTTTCGAAGTCTGTAGAATAATCGCAGATCACATTGTAGATCAAGGATTATTTAAAAAAATCTTTCAACTTGCACAGTCTAATAGCCTACTGATATAACAACATTTATTCTGGCTTTTGGCCTTTTGTAAACTGGTAGAAAATGTGTTTAAGCAACTAGAACAATCATAAGAACAATAAATCCTATTGTTGAAAATATGTAGCCAACGTGCAGAGCAACAATTAGCCCAGAAATCACCATATAAGGTGAAGAAACATTGCTGCCTAGACTTAACAAAATGTTTTGGTGTTCAGTTCCTTTTAACTTACACACTGTTTTTGTAGCCTTTGGAAGGAAGTGTATGAATAGTTTAGAAAAGGTTTCTTTAAAGTAAAGTGAACTGAAAGTGAAGTGATTGTCCTCTGCATTTAACCCATCACCCTGAGTGAGCAGCCGTGACAGGCGCCCGGTGAGCAGTGTGGGGACGGTGCTTTGCTCAGTGGCACCTCAGTGGCACCTTGGCAGATCGGCAGCCTTCTGATTACGGGGCCGCTTCCTTAACCACTAGGCCAACACTGCCCCATGCCCCTGTCTCAGCTTCCATGAATGCTAAGAAAGCTGGACGCAGCGTCTGCTACCAAGATCCAGACTGTACTTCCATGGTGTAGTTGGGAGATGCTCTGGACCCTCCCACCTTTACTGTTCATTTGTGAAAAGATGAACAGCAGCTGATCATCTTTTCCAGATAACATTTAATTCCAGCAAGAACATCTACAATTTGTTCTTCTATTCCGTTAATAGCACTCATTGCAGTTGTTCTACATTTTGGGGCCTCCTGGGACAGTGGTGGCCTAGCGGTTATGGAAGCGGTCCCGTAATCAGAAGGTTGCCGGCTCAAATCCCGATCCACCAGGGTGCCACTGAGGTGCCACTGAGCAAAGCACCATCCCCACACACTGCTCCCCGGGTGCCTGTCATGGCTGCCCACTGCTCACCAATGGTGATGGTTAAACGTTTCACTGTGTGCACCATGTGCTGTGCTGTGTATCACAATGACAATCACTTCACTTTCACTTTCCCTAAATTTTTTAGTTATTTGGTAATTTTTAATAATAATTTTTAAGTTGACTGTCCTAATGAGTATGGTTGAAAGCTAAATTTGGCTTTAAAAGCTAAATTTGTGATGACCCAGAATTCCTTTCTGCAGGGTGACTGCGAGGACCATGCCACCCTCCTGTGCAGCCTGCTGCTGGGCTTTGGTCTGGACTCCTATGTGTGTGTTGGCACAAAGGGTAAAGCCACACCCCACACCTGGGTTATGACCCTTGGCACCGATGGGACCGTTACGTTTTGGGAGAGTCTTACTGCACACAGGTTAGCGAGATTCACTCAAAGAATAGACCTTCCTTCACATACAAAGTTATTTTTAGAACTCATCTGACATTATATAATTCAGAATTAGCATAAAAAACAAATTTTTTTTTTTTTTTTTTTTTTTTTTTTAGCTTTTTAGGCAAATCACATTACCTGCATTGCATATAGTATTTACCTCAAACTCTTGCTTTCCCAGGTATCTCCATCAGCCCATAAACCCAGATGACCCGCCCCTGGTGGCCCAGCCCAAGCCAGCGTACCCCTACAGTACAATAGGCTGCGTCTTCAACCACAAGGCTTTCCTTGCCAACTGCCAGCCCACAGATGCAGTGGAGCTGTGTGTATTTGACTTCCAGGACCAGTCGCGCTGGAAATCCATGAGCGAGGAGGCATTGAACTCTGTGTGTGTGCCTGGTGCGACCACCTCACTGCCCCCAACCCCCCCGCTCTGTTCTCCATCCCTGGATCCGGCACAGAGCAGCAACCAGTTGGAACTGGAGATGCGCTACCTGGTGTCTGAACAGAGAAAGGTATCAAAAAAAGGGAGAATGGGGCAGTGTGTGTGGAAAGAATTTCTGCTTTTTATCTGAATGTAACAGGCAGTGTGTGTGTGTGTGTGTGTGTGTGTGTGTGTTACAGGACCTGGGTTTGGCCACCGTCTGGGACGACAGCTTGTCCTACCTGCTCTCTGCTGCCCTCTCAGCCTATGAGATGGAGCGGTGCACAGGTGTGTCCTGTGGCAATGAAGAGTTCCAGGACGCAGTGAGGAGGGCGGTGCCCGATGGCCACACCTTCAAGGGCTTTCCCATTCATTTTGTGCACCGCAATGCCCGCCGTGTGTTCACTGCCTGCCTCAGGTACAAATTTAAATTATGATTTTATATATCATAAACACAAATTCAACAAATAGCGGATATGGTAATTACTATTTTGATAGTCAACTAATCACCTATAATCGATTTGTCATTAACTAGTCGGATTATAAATTGCATAATTATAAAATGCCTATTTAAATAAAAAAATAAAATAAAAATGAGAGATACTTCACTCAAAAACAGATTGTAATAAGCCATCTGAGAGGGTCTTTCTTTTTTGATATTGCTGGTTTTATGAAGAACATCTTAACTCTATTTCTCCTCATTTAGATGTTTGCAAATAAGTTTTTTTTTTTGCCTTATCTAGGCTGAAATGGTCTCAGACATAAGTGTCTTTAATATGTTGATGTCTGATCTATGGCTGAATGCTATTGAGATTTACACCAGACTGTGGTGTATCCCAAGTCTCCCAGAAGTTCTGGAAGTCTCCCGCATATTGATAGTGGCTCACTGAAATTGAATAAAATATCTTGTAAATTTGAGCAATCAAACACCCCTAAATAGAAATGTAGTTTTTTGTAGGTGTCCGTCTTCTTTTTGCAGACCTGTATATACAGTTTTTTCATGTAATATGCATAATATCAACCATAACTCCTACCCCTTTGGTGGCAGAAATCAGTTTTTATTATAACCATTATCATTATAATGAATGTAGATATAGGAAATACACAGGTTGATATTTTAAGTTGCATGTATTTTTAAGGCTGAATTTCAGCTTGCAATTTAGGTAGAACAAATAGTGCTGTCAGAGAAACCTCAATTCATTATTTTAATTATATAAATCTATATCTCCAACAACCACAGTTCCAGTGCATTTGATTTCTCTTTACTTTTCAGAAATAGCAAGTAATCCAATAAAAGAAACTGGGGATTTACTTATTACAAAACACATTAGACAGGACTGGGTACGAGCACATACAGTGCATCCGGAAGGTATTTACAGTGCATCGCTTTTCTACATTTTGTTATGTTGCAGCTTTATTCCAAAATGGATTACATTCAGTCTTTCGCTCAGAATTCTACACACAACACCCCATAAAGACAATGTGAAAAAAGTTTACTTGTTTCTGCAGCTTAATTGGTGCCATGCTGAAGGAGATGGAGGAAGGCAGTGATTGGGGTTGATATAATCTTCTACATAATCAGTTTATCAATTAAGCCACTATTGATTTTCATATCTGTGTTAGAACAAAATTTCATATCATGATTATTGATACCAATCACTTCCTATGTTGTCATATAGCTTGAACATGTTCATAGTTAACAATTTATACTAATTTTTATCTAGATACTAATCTGCAGTTCATAGATACTATAGATTCTATCGCTCTGCCTTAATTTCTGTTCAGTGTTAAATGACTATAAAGCAAAAATATGACCGAAAAATTACATATTACAGCAAAACCATCTGTTGCCATAGTGTATTAGAATTTTTGTTCTGTTTCTCTCTGAGCAGAATCCAGAGGATTAATAGTCAAGGTGCAGCCAAACTGGCCCTCTGATTTTCAGGCTCATAAAACTGTAATAAAGGGAAAATAAACAGTTGCCCCCGTGTTCTCTCCACAGATCGCCGTTCTGCGAGGAGATCATATGTTGCCGTGGAGACCACGTGCGGATGGCAGTCCGGGTGCGGGTGTTTGCATACCCAGAGTCGGCCTGTGCCGTCTGGATCATGTTTGCCTGCAAGTACCGCTCTGTCCTCTGACTCTGGGAGGAAATCCTCACGGTTTACGTTGAATCGTGTGCTTTTATACACTGTACATATTTAAAACTGTAAAACTCTTCTTTTTTAATAAATATGAACTACTGGAGCCCTCCGGTTTTTATGTGGGAGTTTTAGGATGAAAATATATTTTACCTGACATTTGACCTTTTGCCAAGGAATAAAAAAAATATATTTTTTTTCTGTCATTCTCATGAGATAATAAGTAACAGACAAAAAAAACATACATTACAGGCCAGAGGTTTGGACACACCTTCCCATTCAATGTGTTTTCTTTATTTTCATGAGCATTTACATTGGTAGATTCTCACTGAAGGCATCAAAACTATGAATGAACACATGTGGAGTTATTTACTTAACCAAAAAAGGTGAAATAACTGAAAAACATGTTTTATGTTCTAGTTTCTTCAAAATAGCCTCCCTTTGCTCTGATTACTGCTTTGCACACTCTTGGCATTCTCTCGATGAGCTTCAAAAGGTGGTCACTTGGAATAGTTTTCCAACAGTCTTGAAGGAGTTCCTAGAGGTGTTTAACACTTGTTGGCCCCTTTGCCTTCACTCTGCGGTCCAGCTCACCCCAAACCATCTGGATTGGGTTCAGGTCCGGTGACTGTGCAGGCCAGGTCTCCACTTTTTGTTAAGTACATAACTCCACATGTGTTCTGATGCAATGAGAAATGTGTGTCCAAACCTTTGGCCTGTACTGTACATGTTAGATGGTACATAGTGAAACAAAACAGTGTTTCCCTGGAACCTGATGGTACATGTAACATTTAAACAATTTAACAAAGTTACATACCAATATATAGTGCACGTGTGCAACACATACAAACTGGGCTACATAAAGTGCAAACAAGGGACAGAGGCAGTGCAAGAGTAACATTTAACAAAAAACATGTAGACAACAATGAGTAATGTGCACATACATCTGTAATGGAAATATAATTGAGCTCTTTACTGTACATAAGAGTTTTTTCAGTTCAGAGTGGAAAGTCCCTGAGTGTCCTGTAGTCTAATGGCCTGTGGGATGAAGCTGTTGCAGAGTCTGGCATTGAGGGCCCGAATGCTTTGGTACCTTTTTCTGGATGGTACAAGGGTGACGAGTGCATGTGAGGGGTGTGTAAAGTGCTTCACAATGCTGGTGGCTTTCCTGATACAGCTTGTGTTGTAAATGTCTGTAATGGAGGGAAGACAGACTCTGATGATCTTCTCAACTGTCCTCACTATCCGCTGTAGGGTATGATGAATGAATTATGCATTATTATTAGTGGTAGTACAAATTGTAGTGAGGTTTGTCATTTGAGGACTCGGCCAATTTAGTGAAAGTTACTGATTAAGCCAGAAAGATCTGCAGCTTTCATTCATCACACGTTCATCTGAAGGCCTGATTTATCGCACGCATGAAAAGGTTGCACTGCAGGAGAGCGATGATGAATGCTGGCCGCCTCATGCCGTCATTTAGCTGCACAAAAATCAACAAGTTGCCCAAGTAATCAAGAAAGTGTGATTAGAATTGGATGTAATGTGTGAGCTGCTGTAGCTTTGGCTATTTAATTAAGTTGAAAATGTGCTTGTTGTGCGCACATTTCTGTGATGATAATGATGTGTATTTTGACCAGTAACACATTTGCTTGCCTTAAAAAAAAAAAAAAAAAAAGCAGAATTTATTAGCCCTTTAGGACCCTTTTGTGTTTGGTGTGTTCATACGCACTGGAACATTATTTTGCTTTTATTCCCTTTGTGATACATTTATTAAAAACTCCCTGCCAATAAAGGTTTGGGGTGGGTGGTAGTGGCCTAGTGGTTTAGACACTCGCCTATGAACCAGAAGACCCAGGTTCAAATCCCACTTACTACCATTGTGTCCCTGAGCGAGACACTTAACCCCAAGTTGCTCTAGGGGGGGACTGTCCCTGTAACTACTGACTGTAAGTCGCTCTGGATAAGGGCGTCTGCTAAATGCTGTAAATGTAAATGTAAATGTAAATGTTTGTGTGGGGGAAGGTCCTGCATTTCCAACTGTAGTCTTCACGTGTTAATTCTGTGCAGACACTAGGTGGGGTAACAGGACACTGAAAGTCAAGGTTGCAGCGTAATAATTTTATGCTCAAATATCAGAATATTAACAACAAAGTTGACATCTGTTAAAATTTTCAAAACAATGAAATTATTTCTGGATTGACTAGATGGATTTTTGCAAAATATTGAACATAATTGTAATGTCATTGTTATTTGTTTTATTTACAACTATGGCATTTATCAGACAACCTTAACCAGAATGACTTAGTCAGTAGTTACAGGGACAGTTTTTGTTAGGATTGTATTTTTCCTATTTCTTTCAAATATATGTCAGCACGCAGTTAAGGCAGAATGATTGAGTTTAATTGTGCTCTTTGTTGAAGGACTGACCTGCTTGATTAGGAACCTCCCTGCTCTTCTGAAACAGAACGGAGCCTCAAAAGATTCACGCCAATTACGCTGCTTTCTGCTTCTCTCTCTCTCTCTCTCTCTCTCTCTCTCTCTCTCTCTCTCTCTCTCTCTCTCTCTCTCTCTTATATATATATATATATATATATACACACACACACACACACACACACACATATACAAGAAATGGTCAAAACTGACAGACGGGTTCATGGGTAAAAGCGCTGGTTGGCTGGGGAACCTTTTATTCTGCAGGTGGAAAGAGTCCTCCAGTGAGCGGGAAATGAAGTGGTGAGATTGGGCAGAGACCACCGCTCCCACCTGTTTGAGTGACATTGTAAGTGGCGTGCTGGAGCTGGCGTGAAGGCCCGCGTGTCTGCTGCCACCTCTCTTTTCAGCTTTAGAGGACACACGGGCGCTCTGCTATCGCTGCGGCGCAAAGGCCCGCTCGTCCTTTGTGTCGTTTATTCACATCCACATCACCGGAGATGCTGACATCAACTTAAAATTCTTCTCTTTTTTTTTTTTTTTTTTTTTTGATGAGCGCGTGAGGCCCGCCAATTAATTGGATTCTGCCAGGAGCTCATTTGCAATTCTGTATTGTTGAGCAGCAAAGGGGGAGGGAGCGTGTGTGTTAAGGGGGGTTATGAATAATTTCTCCCAATCACTCCGCACCGGCGTGGCAGAAAGAGGGAGGAAGTGTTTGATGTGGAGAACGCAGGTACTTTTCTCCCCATGCTAAGCAGCAGTAGTGCAGGTGTAATTGCCTAATGAGTCCTGTGGGAAGGCCACTGCTCGCGACTGCAGGAAAAGACTTGGCAACCTGCAAAGTCATATGTCAGAGAAAGGAGGCAGAAAAAAACAACAACCCATAATGCATTGTTGGAAAAGGTGCACTCGGACTCACAGACAGATATTTTGTTCTAGATCATCTTTAAACATCTACAGAGAAATTGCACTTTCCCAAAAATACAACGGTGCATAGGTTTTTCACCAAAAACTGGCAAATTAGTGCAGCAAAATCATGTGGTAACTGAAAACACAATATCAAATGTGCCTAGTTTCAGCTTTCTTTAGATTTATAGATTACGTATGTGATTTCAGGCATTAAAGTCAAATTTTAGAAACAGGCCTAATGAATGAAAATTGGGCTCAGGCACATAAATACATACAACAACAAAAAAAAACATAATTATCTTTTTCCATTTTTTTTCTGTGCTATTCTCATTTCCCTTTCCATTATGGTGGCCATGGCTCTGCGGTGTGGTTTCATTTGCTGCTTGAACGTGAACATAGTGAGCTGTAGGTGAGTACAGGCAGAGGTTGGAAAATTAAAATGTCAAATAGAGCATCTTCCGAGAAGATTAAGAAGAGAGAATTGGAAAGGAAATTGGACGTTGTGTTTCGAGGAAGTAAGAAGCTGTGGCAGACACACACACACACACACACACAGGCACAGCTCACTCGTCCATTGTGGGCTCTGCCATTTCAGAGCCATTTTCACTCATTTCTGGATGAGCCAGTGTATAGAAGTAGAGTGTATAGATGTGCACTGCTGTAACCTGTGTCTCTCTGTCCTTTCTTCATTTCCAGCATTAAGTACTCCTCTGAGGAAGGAGGTGGCGTGTGCAAATAGAAAGGAAACACACACACACACACACACACACACTCACACTGCAGAGAGCATTGCAGGAATGTGTTGCATGCCCTGGAGCCGAACAAGGTAATAAAGTCATTAATTCAACTGATTAAGTTGGCCTTTGGGTTAAAGAAAAATCATATCCGTCTCCCTTTGAGATGCAAGCGGGGACGCGCAGAACAGAGGAGAACGCGAGCTAATTAGCGCCGAAAAAAGCGGTGGGGTGGGGGAGGAAGAGAGGAGAGAAGAAGACTGAACTCTTAATAAGACTTGTTTTGGGGTAACGCCGTGACACCCTCATCAGCGGGCCCGCCGCGGCGCGCGCCTAACTACGTGGGATCGGAGAGACGGGGGCGTGATGTCAGCCGACGCACGCTTTAATGAGCTTGTTTGGAGAGCAAGGAGGGAATAGAGCATCACCGGGAGCACCACATTTCCACAGACTCAAAAATAAGTAAAAAAAAGACCATCCCCATCTCAACGGATGCTCCGCGCCATTTCTGTCAATCAGACGGGGTCACGGGGGCACGCGGCGCACGCTCCGCTCACCAATTGACCGCCAGCGGCCCGTTAAAAAAAAAAAACAAGAAGCATACACTATTATACTTCTAACCCCAAAACCCCTGTCTACAGATGTGTGACAGCTGCGCCACCCGCAGGGCCCTACAGATGCCACGCTGGCCCACATTTATTTTCAGATTCAGACTGCTCCCTGAAAAAAATTCCCGGAAAATCTATTGGAATTATGTTAATGTTATTGTATCATATAATGAATATTTCTCCCCAAACCTAAGGATCCCACAGTTTTTAGGCATCCTATGGGCAATAGGTATTACATTAAAAATTCACTGTAAATTTCCTACAGATTTCAGCTCTTTCTTTCACCTTTATTCGTGTGCACAATATTTTCTTTCAAAAAATATGATAGGACTGTTTTGTAAGGGTCTGGATGGAATATTTGGTAGGTGTGGGCTTGTATCTGTTTTTTCGTGCGACTCTGGAACGGCCCTGCGATCTGAGCGCCTGGCACTACATGCCCCACCCGACGCAGAGAAGCCCAAACAGGAGCCAGTTTAGCGCCTTGCATAAATAATGGACACGTTTGCAAGCCACAATCTCCAGGCGGCGCACTGAAACCTTTATGGCCATTTAATTATCAGTTGTGTTCTATTGTGTGCTTGCACATTTCGATCTGCTCTCTCATCCTCCCCTATCGCTCCTCCTCAGCGCCTCCCTCGCGCTCGGTGGGCGCAGAACATTCATATGCGCCTCATGAGGGAGCCGGTGACCTCTGCGTGACTTCAATTCCGGCAGCATTGTTTCGCATTGTGCAAATCGCAGGAAGGGAGTCGGGGTGCAGTGTACGCTGGTGGCAAAAGTCAAGCTCTAATACTGAACCGGATTATGCATTCATGATGTGAATTGAATGCCACAGAGATATTTTTTCCCTCTGATAACATTTGGGAAACTAAGCTGCGTTCTGAGGTTCGTTTCTCCTCACTCATTCGACGTTATCCTTCAAGGATAATTAGCTGCAAATGAACTAATTGGACATTTTCATTAGGCAGATTTAATGAGATATTTTGGTTTTATGTTTTTTTTCTTTTTTTTTTTTCCTGAATGCAGTATAGTACCTATAAATGCATTTAACCCTCTTGTAGTGTTTCTGTGTGTTTTGTTGGCCCTATAATACACCTATCAGCCGATTTACCAGCTTTGCACATCTGGAAATGATCATTTTCACCCATTCATCTTGTCCAAATTGTTCAATCATGTTGTGGGATAACAATACTTGGAGAACAGCAATTTTCAGTTCTTGTTGTGAACTGTCAACCGGGCCAGATGCTGGCTGACGTCTGTTGTGTTTGCTGTGGGTCGGTGTCATAGGTGTCCTGCAGACCGTGAGGAGCTTCCTATAATGCAGGCAATTTCCATACTAACTGGCTTACTAACTTTTATGTTAGCCTCAAAGGGTTTGATTCCCTTTATGTTCTGTGGTTTTTCATAACAGTGATATAACATAAGTGTGATATAAAGCATGGTTGAAACAATATTGAAATATGTACACAGGTGCAAGAGCAAATTGATCTGGGAGGAGACTACAAACATAAGACCATTCACTCAGTAAAAGCAAACGCATCCGTTAGGCATTCCTGTTCGTTCCACCCATTCATTTGGGATATTGTTTGAAAGGAGGGAAGCTGTTCTTTCCCGTTGATGCCAGGCATGTAGTGAATCCTGAGCTGACCGGAACACCACTACTCCCCAAAAATGTAGCCAAACCTCACTAAACATGTTAAATTCTGCTACTATTCCATCATATCATCCTCCCCCTGACCCTGCCCCTCAGGACTGATGGGGTTAAAATATTCATATTAACATTTAGTTTTTTTGTCCAGAGCTTTTGTTTTAATGTATATCATTTTCTTTTGAAATTTGGCACAGAATGTGGTCAGAACATACAGCATGTCAGAGTCAGGTGAGGAAATGGTGGAAATGAGGAAAGTTGTTCATCATATGCTGCTGTTCAGCAGAACTTCATGTAGGATGAACCTAGAAGGAGTTAGCAGGGAGAAGCAGCATTCCCTGCTGAAGTGCACATGAATACGGCACAATCCATAAGTTCATGTAAAAAAAAATAATATTGTGATACATGTAATATAATTTGAATTCAAAAAGGTAAAATGTGAAGTGAAGATACTTAATTTATTCATTTGACAAATTCGTTTCTGTATTGTGAATCCTTCTTCAATTGAAGTTCATGTTCTACAACATGAAATTAACTTTATATGTAATAAATACCTGTTCTATGTCAATTATGAAAACACATTTTCTGCTGTATTCAAATATTTTCAGATGCACTAGTTTTTCCCACAATCCAGTGAGAGAAATGCCTTTAAGGGGGTTCTTCATGGATGTCCAGCCTACTGTGTTAGATGGACATTGCCAAAAATCAGCTTGAATTAAACTTCCTGAGCTGCGATTGTCTGGACGGAATCATAAAACAAGTCTCTCCATGGGACAACTTTCTCTCCTCAAAGCCAAAAAAAGTCTTTAAAATGATCTTTGAACCACTTCCAGCAAAGTTATTTACGCTCGAACAATTTCCAGCGGCGCTCTGCAAAAATGAAAATCCCTAAACCATGGACTGGGTATTTGGGGGGATCTTCATGGAGCCCACACTGCTGCCTGGGTCTCAGGGCTTTTTCTGAGACAAAGAGATTAGAGGCTTTTAATAGCGCAGCATTCTGATGATCCCAGAAGAATTCAATTACAGACCAGCATGGAGATAACAGAGATTACGCTGTATCTAACAAAACAAAGTCCATCTGATTAAAGCCCGCAGTCAGGGAGTGTGAATGGTGCTCGCCCCTTCCTCCCCACACCTCTTGCCTGCACGGATCCGCACGACACCCCTGGCTGATTGCAGCCGAGCGAATAGCGGCGCAGTTCCTTCCCTTCAATAATGAAAATATCACAGGAGACCCTGTGGGGGGAGATGACCTTTGGCGGTGATGCTTTTTCGCCACGCTTGCTTGCTCTTTTGTAAAATTCTCGGCCACACTCCACCCCCCCGGGTGATACGGCTGAGCAGCCGCTCTGTATTGAGTGCTTGTGGATATAAACTCTGCGTAAATCATTTATTGCAGGTGCTTCATATCAGGGTGCGAGTCAGAGGGAAAAAGGACAATGCTCTTCAGGGTGTTTGTGAAGTCTATTAAACATAATCAAATATTAAATGTCTTTATAAGCACACAGTCAATTCCAAACACCATTGTACAGTTATTTTCATGATTTGACTAAATTAATGACCAGAGGTGCAGAAGTGACAGTCCAGGTACTGATCCTTTTCATTGTAAAATAAAATATGGAATCTATCTTAAGAACTGCCTCAAATTGACAGCGTATTGCTTTTTCCAAATGGTTAAGATGATTTATACTTGCAACTAGTGTATCAAGAACAATGTTTATATGTATATTTTGAGTAATGCATATGCAAATTCTCAGTTTTTCTATATTCTAAGATGTCAGGTCTCCTACCACGCCCTAATTAGAGCTTGAATTTTTCGATGAAAGATTAAAGCCACGTCGCTGTTAAGGATCTCCCCCCTGATCCTGTTCCCTTTGTTGGGGCATCCAGTGCCAGCGGAGATATACCTTTAAAGGAATGCCCACGCCACAAACGTATGCCAGATTCCGGCTGATCTTCCCCCCGTGGGCACCTTTCACAGTGGGATCCTCAGTAATAGACACGCCACCATCTGGAGTTTGCAGGTCTCGGTCCAGGGGGTCCTGCCTAAATATGAAAGAGTATGGATTCACTATGTCTGCTTCCCCTTCTCCCGGCTTCCTGTCCCTCGACACACAGAGCAGGTGATGGGGTTTTTGGATTTGTTTGCTCAGCTCACCCGCATACATGAATCCAGGAGCATCTGAGTCAGGAGCTTGCGTCCTCAGCCTGTCACAGCCAGAGATGATGTAAGTGTGTGAATTAGTAGAACTCCCTTCAAGAACACACAGGTGTTGACTGTTGTAGTGCATGTACTGGTGCATGTACAACTAAGTCCAGATTCAGAGGCTTTCGAAAATGTTTGTATGTGTGGACAACAGTGAACATAAAATATTAATTACAACGTACAAGTATAATGACTCCATCATCATAATTAGAATCTATGGCACTTCATACACTATATTGAAGTGGCTGACTCTTTGGTCTTATAAGATAAAATGTATGCTTTGGTCTAGTTATTGTATATATAATCTACATTATAAAATTTCAGATCTTAGATGGAATCTGAAATGTTGGGGAGAAAAAATGCTTTGTCTCCTCAAACCAAAGCCCACCAGCTTTTATGAAAATCAGGTTTGCCTAATTAGCCGTGATTCACAGTAAAGGAAGGAAGGGGACGTGAATAAATTGAGACGGGTGGAGGGGGAACCGACAGTACTGTGATTAATGTGGAGTCTATGATGCACGTCCACGGGGGAGATGAGAGGGAACAGTGGGACACTGTCTGGTGGTGAGCTTTTGCTCTGAGCCAATAGGAGAACAAGAAAATCCACACGTCCCCATAGTGACCAAAAATATCCCTCAAATGACCTGATACACACCTAAAGAGTTACACACTGACAATCCTCGACGGTCAGAAACAACTTCATCAAATTCATCACTACCTTCATCACGACACAGCTAAATAAAAGTATTTTAATAATAACAATGATCACATATAATGAGGAATTCTGCAAACAATAATTTACAAATGCACACTGTTCAGTTACACATGCACACATGAAAATAATACTAATATTTTCATTAGTGTTCGAAAACTGCTCAAACTATTTGCTATTGCTAAGGGTCGGAATTAGGGTCATCATTCTGAAGAATGGGGTGTCTAGAATTAGTGGTGTTTTTTTGGAGGCTGATTTTGTCCCATTTGGTAAGTAAGGGAATTTTGGTCTTGTCATACATTCATACTTAGCTGTTAGGGTAGAGCACAGTGATTTTGAGATTAAATCTTCTCAAACTTTTACGAAATTAAAAACCTATCTGTTGTCAAATGTAAAATTTCTTCTGAAAGCATCCGGCAGTCATGCTGCTTATGCTGAAGTGAACAGTATCCCAGCATCACAACTCATTAAAAGAAATATTCTGCATGCCTTGTGTCCGGGAAGAGGAGCATAATTAAAATGCTGAAGGTCCCGGTCTCTGCACGACCGGCCGCAATCAGACGCCGCAGCGGCGCTAATTGGTGGGGGAGGCCCAGCGGTGGCGCTTCTGCTCGGCCACTAATGGAGGCTGCCGTGTTCCCCTCTCCCATCGGCTCATTAGAACATGTCGAGGAGATGAAAGGTCAGAGGGCACAGCAGGTTATCCTGCTGTAGACCCAAGAATTTACACAGAATTCAGGAGATTTGCATTTTGCATCTAAATTGCTCAACATTCAGCAATTTTTTACTTCGATAAAATGATTATAATTTTTTTTTTTAATAATTGCAGTTGTCAGGTCATTGTGATTTTTTTTGGTGAAAAACTCCAACATAGACTCTAAATCGGTCTGGAATCCAGGCACTTAATTCTTTTAGTTGCTTTTAATTTCATATAACCTGTGTTGAATATGTTGAATAAATCAAAATAATAAAATGTCAGTATTTTATTGTCATACATTTTAATGCATTTTTGAATAATATGTGGAATAGATGATCAAACCATCATCCTAGGATGCCTTATCCTTATCTGTAACATTTGAAATAGAGACTGAACATCAGTGAGGCGGGTGACACTGATACCCACATCTTCTGCTCCGGATGTAGGATGTCGCTGTGGCTCCTCTAGACTGAACTGCACCACTGCATTTCCATATTTGCAGGAAAAAAATAAAATCCAAATGTTATTTCTTTAAAATGTGTTTATTACCATATTTCCTTGTTAAGCCTTTCTCATTAATGTCAGATTAAGTAATTTATGGTCGTCTGAGTCTCTCGTGTCCTCTGCAGCAGACTTGACTTTGAAACATTTTGACATGAAGCATAACTTGCACTGACAATACAGGCGATTAAACAGCCAATTAAAAGAGAGCAGTTGTTGAAGGGCAGGATTCTAATGCGAAGCAACATCCTAATGACGCCGTAATGCGGCCCGCAATTGGCCACGCCGAATGAGGATAAAAATAATTTGCCTGTCACCAGCTCGTGTCGTTTTGAGAGGGGGGGGGGGGGGGGTCAAAGGCAACGTTAACTCCAGCGACACCTCCCATCTCGCCAAAACACTCGAGCGACACCTCTTACTCATTCACACGCCTGTCTGTCGCCTTTACCGACTGTCAGATGCCCCGGACAGGGGCCACCATAGCGTCTGATGAGCGCGTCCCCTTGGGCGGCCGCCGGCGGGAGGAGCTTGGCTGGCACCCTGCACCGCGGAGAGTGATCTTTGTGGGTTTCTTTTCTGTTTTGTTTTCTAGGTCACTGCTTATGTGATGTGCTGAACACCGCAGGCCTTCCCCCCGCGATTCTCTGCCAAGTCTCTAATTACCGCCTCGCCCTGGGGTCTGGAGCCCGACATCGCCTCACTCTCGAACGCTCGCCCATCGCGGACATCATTGGCTTTTTATTCCCCCTCGAGCCCTGTTCTGCTGGGTCAGGTCCCATAAGATGCCACCGTGAAATGTTCAAGATTGTTACCGCGCGCCGCTTGTGAAATATTTAGCTCCTCCCTTGTCTCGCCGGAGTAAAGTGGGCTGTTTTCTGCTTCTTGCCTAAATATTTCAGCCCTTTGTTGCATCGTGTCATGTTATAGCCATGACTCATCTATCTTTCCTTGGGGGGCTTCCTGCATATTTTAAAAAGCTAGTTACCTCAGACACCCCTCCCCGTCCAGCACGGGGGCTGGGCTGCAAGATCAGGTGCATCTTTTAAAAGCTTCTTTTTTCTCCGTTGTACCTGTACCCCGCGCTTCCTATCGGTCCCCGGGGGGGAAGGATGCTGCCAAGGCCCTTATTACGACGGTGGCCAGCTAGAGACGCCAAGAGACATGGTGCAGAGAGGGGGAGGACGTGGGGGAGGCCGATTTTCCAACCTACCAACTCTCCTAATGAAATATTAAACGGTTGAATCCAGTTTACAGAAGCCGCTATAAACCGTGAGAGAAAGGTGTGTTTGGCACGGTCGGGAGATGAGAAGTGTTGATTGGATTGCATTGAAATGGATGCAAATGAAATGCACGCGATTGAGAGGCTAATAACGACAAGTAATAAGAAAACGAACAAAAACAAAAACACGACACCACTCTTTGTCTTAATGTTGTACATGGAGGTACAATAGTCAAGCCTGTGTGTGTGTGTGTGTGTGTGTGTGTGTGTGTGTGTGTGTACACACAACCATTCGGTTGGTTGAGCCCTGTTGTCTCTGGCTTATTTTGGCTTGCTGATCATTTCCTCATTTGCTGGCAGGGAAATAACTAATTAAATCCCACTTCAGATAACTGGCTGTGTGGGACTATGCTAATGCAGCTGCCTGGCGCTGCTTGGTATTTCCTGCCCGCAAAGAGGAAACTCTGCCGCTCTCACTCTGCTGTCCAGCAAATCGTCTACTTTTGAGGGCAGGCGTTGCATTAATTATGACCCTATTGTCTAGTTTTTATATTTCACTTTTTTTAGATGTAAAAAGTTGTCTTAACCCAGCCAGTTTGTGTCCTACGCTTTAAATAAATGGGCTCTTATAAATTCTAGTATGAACTGCTGGTTCCTTTGTGTCTATTGAAATAGCGTTACTTTGGAGCAGGACAAAGATGTCCTAAAGCATTTCCATGCAGACATTTCAGTTGCACTGATAATTTTTTTCATAACGTTAAACAGAAAACTGGCAATAACATTAATGCTTTTCTTTAAATGGAACTTCTGTGTGATAATTCAGGATGACTGTAACTGGCTACGGCCAATTTACAGCAAGGTTTACAATGTTTAGTAAAACCATGCTGACCGTGACCGAAAATGTATGTACTCTAATTTGAAAAATACCACATTGAAAGATGGTGAAATAACTATTGAAATCTGCCTTTGAGTAAGCATCTTAATTGTTTGTACTGAACACTTTTTCATTTTTCAGACTTTTTCATTTTTATTTTACCTGCAAATGGGTGTAGCCTTGGGTGCAGGAGCTGAACAGAGTTGTCAGTCATCGCCCACTTTTTATTGATGTTCTCTGTTTATCCCAGTTCTTTCTGTGAATTGATGAAAGCTCTAATAAAAAGAGAGAGAGAAAAAACGATTCTATCAATCAAAGAAACTGATAGCTTTTCATGTCTCTGCACACTTTAATCCTAACTTTGTAGCGCTCGTTAAGATCTTCATTCTTTTAATTTGCAGTTTCTCTCTGCTGCTTTTGTCCATGAGACAATAGAAGGGAAACTATGTAAAAAAAAATTTACTTTATTTTAAGACTTCATAAGCATGAGATTTCTTTATTTTTGAAGGGGATGCCATTTTTTTTTTTTTTTTAAATCTCATCCGTTAACATACTTTTTATTTGTTTGTCTATTGCTTTATCAATTACAGATTCAGTCCCTTGCTGGCTATTATGTCCTTTCTTTTCACTGCTGGCTCACAATTTTAAAAAAATTTCTACAAAGGCACATCCACATGAATCTGCTGTGACTTGCCCAGAGTTTAATCCATGTTTCTCAAATGAAAAATCCTCTGATCTATTAGATATACAGACTTCCTTATGTATTTCCTTGTGAAACCTTCCTCTACATCTGTACAGTTGGCAAATCTCGAACCGCCAAGGTGCCACTGAGGTCCGCTTGATCCAGGTACCATCCCCACACACTGCTCCTCGACGGCCTGTCATGGCTGCCCACTGCTCACTAAGGTGATGGTTGAAAGATGACGACACATTTCGTTGTCTCACCATGTGCTGTGCTCTGCTGTGTATCACAATGACAATCACATCACATTCAGAATTCAGAAAGCCTTATTATTGAAATGTTGTATTATTAAATATGATATAAGTGGCGAGGTCTGACTGTGACCTTGAGGTTAAGACTCAGGATTCGGTTCAACTGCCAGATGTGGCAGCAGATGATCCCAAACGAGTCGAGAACCAGGCACCAGGCTCAGGAAGAAGCATCTCGGGGGAGAATCTGCTCGCTCGTTGTCACGCAGGGAGCCTGACACCAGCGCACGAGCAGACGAGTGAGACCGGCCCTGGTTGTAAACATCACCGCTGGGCCCCAAACAACACCCAACACAAACAACAAAACTTTTAGCAGCGGAACAGAGCAGAGACGAAGGCGGGAGGGAAAGCAGCATCTCATAAATTCGTAATCACACGCAACGGCTTTCCTGTTCATTAGCAGTTCTGTCACTTTGATGGTCTGAGGAACGTCCCAGCTCTCCTCAGACGGCGGGGAAACTTTCTTTCTAGCTCTTGATTGATGTGCAGTGCTTCTGTTGAAACAGTCCTGTCCTGGTTTTAGCTTTTTGTCGGGTTCTACAGTCTGGTTTACTTTTCTATTTGGCCTATTGTGTAAAAAACCCAACAGTTTACACCAGAGTCATGACAGGTGGGGCATAAGTGACCTGCATGTTGAAAGTCGTGTTTCAGATCATCTTCATGGGCCCATGCTGTATGTGGTGATGCGCTAGCTCAGTACTTGACGATGGGCGTGTCTGTCGTGCAGGAAGCACAGGAGTGGCAGTCAATCATTGTTTCTTGCTCATGACAATGTTACTGTGCAAGCTAAATTTCATATATATATATATATATATATATATATATACACACACACACACACACACACACAGAAAAGGTTTGAGAAAGAACAATTTTCACAATGGCAAAAGCTGCATGATCCTATACTGTGGACATAAATGCACCAGGCTGCCCTGGACCTCTAGTTCCGGGAAGTCAAATTGCCGAACGCAGGACCACAAAGACAGAAAATCTTAGAAACAGGCAGTAATGGAACCCACTGAGAGCATGAATCTGTACAGCTGATTTTGAATCACTACAATGTGTGCTTTAGGCTGCAGGGATTCTTTCTGCCCATTGATAAGCAATAAAAAAATCTTTTTTTTTTGTAAAACAACAAAAAGGGCTGAAATGGCACACTTGCGGTTCTGCTGGAGTGGGCTGTTTGATTGTTCTGAGCAACTCCTTTAGTAGCTGTCACAGCCTTTTTGAATAGCTGCCAATTATCACGTCCCTCAATGTTTCTCAACAATACTTCAACGGTGCATTGTTAAAAAGCCACTCGCTTTCAGAAGTTAATTGGATTTTAAAAAGCAATATAAAATCCCATCGCAGTAATCTGTCCTTATAGATTTTCCTTTCATCAAAGCCGGCAGCTAATTGTTCGAGTCTGAATGGCAGAGTGTGTGAAATTACCTTGAGTTTGTGTCATAATATTCCAGGATAGACAAGCGACAGAATTCTCTCTCTCTCTCTCTCTCTCTCTCTCTCTCTCTCTCTCTCTCTCTCTCTCTCTCTCTCTCACACACACACACACACACACACACACACACAAGATGGATCACTGTAATTTGCCTTCCTCACATCGATAGACAATCACGACCAGTGACAGAAGGTTTTGGTTAAAGAGCAAGTTTCAGGTGGCGAAACCGCGGCCAGTCCAGCCACAGTTCCGAGGAAATCCATTTCTGCAGGATAATAAAGGTGTTTGTTTGCATCGACCATGTAGGCCACGCCCAACTGTAGCCTGCAGCTAGTACAACAGCAGTAACAGTTCATATAGACAGAAACGCACCGTCAAAACAAAAAGGTGCAAACAGGATCAAGACCTGCTTTTTCATTTCAGAAACCTTAACGCGAACCGATATTAAAATATAACCTGTAACCTGTGGAGGCCTTCTGGCGATGGCCATTAATAAACTTTGCATACACAGTAACCGACAGCATTGTTAGAGATCCCATAATGCCCCTCTGTATGTGGTGGTATGTGATTTGAATTCCCTCTTGAAAATTACTGACGCCGGCGCTTCCAAAGTTCAGATGTGAGAGAGTTGCGGCGGAAGAAAACAAAAGGCTGAAAATAGTCCAGGGGAGAAACAAGCCTTTGATGGCGGTGCATGTGGCGCGGTGACAATGAGCTCGAATAATGCCGGTCCCCCTGTCATTCAGCAAAACAATGGAAATGGCTGCAATCAAGTAAGTCATCAGAGACCCACGTGACAATTCGTATACACTTTCACAAGGCTTCCGAAAATTTCTGAAACGTCTGCGTAATTGTCTCAGCTTTTATGAATTTTGTTATTCAGTGGCCACTGAGACATCTGAGTGCTAATTAGCTGCAATAAGACCTTTCATTAGATAACACATTCCTACCAAAAATATACAATCTTGTCCAAATGCAGCCTTGACCTTGTTTTTTTGTATTCCACATATTTAAAACATAATTCCAATTAATATTCCAGTCGACCGAAACATCAGCAAGGATGAAAGGGTGACCGAAAGCCGGACACTCTGGTGACGTCACCCGAGGTCCTGCCTGCCTGAGGCAAACTCAAATAATATTACTAATAATAATAATAATAAAATAAAAGGGCTTTGCGCGGAGGAAGAACAAAGCGAGCCCGGATGCCATCACTTCCAAGCACCAATTAAAGCTTGCAACAATAACCGTGCATTAATCACAGTCGTTCATTTAGTGTCATGTCCACGCATATGATCTGTAAGCTTCTAACTTTAATCTTTCTTTATATATTTATTATAAATTGTCTTTATTTCAGAATACAAAAAAAAAACAACAACTAAAAAAACGATGCGACACCTGGGCCACCAAAATGCAAATTGCAAACTGATTGTTATTTAAAAAAAAAAAAAATGAATAGTCTGCATTCATATCTAAATGAAATAAGTAATAAAACTGATAGCTTTATAGATAGTGACATTTAATGCAGGAAAAGTGCCAAGTAGTCACTGCGTACAGGGGTCTGCTTGTAAATAATTAATCTTTGCTCTTCATGTCTTCTTGTCAGTACAGACTGGGGGCTTGTATCCTGGCAACGCGCCATGGTTTCCACATGCTGCAGAGAGAGGGAGACCCTCGGGGGGGAGCCAATCATCCTCCTGCATTTCAACACAGACACACACACACTCACACACACTCACACACACATCCAGTTTCATGCATGAAACAAAAAAATATCCACAGTCCCTGCACATACATGCGGTGCCCCTTGACGGGCTCCTTTCCTTCCCATCAATCTCACACAAATTGCTCTCTACTATATAACAATGGCATCAAACCGAACCACTTACTGAGGACTCTGTACCAAAATGGAACAAACACAATGTATGTATGGGAAAATCTTTACAAAGATATGAAGAAAGCTGCGTGCGTGTGTCTTTTTGCCGTAACGTGTAACGTGTGTGGTGTGTTGATAATGTATTATGCTTCTAGTGGTGCTTTAGGCTGCATCACGCTACTGCTGTCGGGACACACAAGGGCGAGCGTGGGACAAGTTGTACGGTGTCGATGAACAGTGTTTTTCTGACAAGGGCACTTGTGCACCATGAACAGAACTCCACCGGTGCGCACGCCTACGATTATTACTCATAAAGTGTGTGTGTGTGTGTGTGTGTTTTTTTTTCTTCTTTTGAATCAGTCCATCTTTCTCGGAGCGCGCAGTCCTAAACTTAGCAAATGCTCAATATTTATGGTTTGTGAAGATGACATTATGAGAGCAGTATGCTGCCTCCCGTAGTTTAGCTCTGTCACAATTCAGATTTACATTTCCCAGCGTTTTCCGATCCTTGTTTGTAGCCGCACGGCGCTGTAATGGAGTGGTGCTATTTTAAAACGGGGAAATAATTGTGCCAGATGGAGGGACCTCATTCCAAACTGCGATTAAAGCCCCCAGCTCGACCTGAGTCACAGAACTGAAGCAAGGACTTCCCAGCCCTGCACAACATTAACACTAAACAATGGAGCAATTAAGAGCTGAACCTCCCTCTCCACTGGGGGATTTATGGCTGTTTCAGAGCCCACCACAATAGTTGACAAAGTCTGGTAGCGACATCCATCCATCAACCCCTGGAGATGGTCGTCTGTTGTAATATAAAATGTCCACTTCACCCTGAACTTGACTTTGACTCAGGTCACTGATCACTGTGAGGGCATATTTTACATTAATCCAAAACCAGCGTTTAAATTCATGCAGCTGGATTTTTCATAACCTGGGAGGCTTTACCCAGCTGGCACAATATTCAAATAGGACAGAAATGGTGTTTTTACATTTTTTATTATTATTAATACCTATTTGGAAAAAAGATAAATAGATAAGAATCAATACAGGAATGTAGGCTGAAATGCTTTCACAGTGCAGTCATCATTTCCTCGCTGGAGCATATTTCTGTAATTTGGAGAAACGCGGTGAAGCGGTGATCTGAATCGGTTCTGGAAAACGCACAAGGAACGACTCTTGGTTCAGGCAACAAAATACACAAGCGACTCAGTAACAAATTAAGCATGATTATTTTTGCCTTCAGAAGTGAATAATTACCATGTAGGGGCGATCTTTCGTGATTAATTCCATAATGAAGCGGGAAAGTGTGCGCATTAGCGAAGGTCTACAATATGCATTTCTCTTCTAATTTGGCAAACATTTTGCATGTGTGTGTGTGTGTGTGTGTGTGTGTGTGTGTGTCTTTCTATTCTCAGCCTTTGTCCCTGTGAACATAAGCAATGCAGATTTTTTGGATTTTGGTATCTGGGTGATGTAGAGTCACCACACTGAACATTTGGCAGAGGCTTCGCCCCTAAAAAGCTCGCCTCCGCTGCTTAAAAGCTGCCCACCTAGAGTTAATATGAAATATTGTTTGTGCAGATTGATTGTGGAGATGCGCAGGGCTAATGGAGGGACACATGTGCGTGCTTGCCCTCTCCGGCGGTAAGTGCTCTTTCCTTGGGGGCTGGCGCGTTTCAGGGGGTCTGACGGAAGGCCTGCCTACAGGGTCAGGCTCATTAAAATTCTAATGGCTTCTCAGACTGATGCAAATAGCACTAATGGCAGAGCTGCAGCCGGGCAGAGACAGGCAGGAAGAGAGAGAGAGGGAATGAAAGATAGAGATTGAGTCCGGGGGATGTAAAGATAAAAAGAGGGAGGGTCAGGGGAGGGATAGATGAAGGGAAAAGAGAAAGAAAGAGCGAAAGAGGGGAGTAAAGACTGGGAAGGGGCGGGGGTACGAAATGGCAGGGAAGAAAAGTCCGAGAGCTGGTGGGATGGATGGATCAGAAAGAGATGAAGGGAGGATGGGAGGTGTAATGCAGTGCCGCCGTTCCACTGCATTCTGAAGATTTTATAGATGCTGATCACATCATACAGCTGAAAATGACTCGAATGCTATACCAGTTCACTGAACAACATTCTCCAATAATTCTGTTCCGTAGTGAAAAACATCGGATTTAAATGAGATTTTCATTAATGACCGAATGGGTTGTATATATCTATGGGTTGCATTAAACAGTGCAGCCATCCATTAGCCATGCTAATTCGCTGTGGTTCCCTGAAGACGCTGCTGTGCATTAAACAGAAATGTCATTAATTGCATGGCTGTGAAAACAGCACTCTGAAAGAGAGGGTTGCGTTTTAAAAGCACACTTCAGACACACAACACAATTCCACCAGTTTTCAGTGGAAAACACTTAACGCGTCTCTGTGTATCTGTGAATGGAGCATATTCCCTCCCCCTATCTGAATGCACACTACACCGAACAAGAGGAATTCTGAATTCTAATTTCCGCAACGGAACACGACAGCACCGCCTTTTCAGAGTTTAACATTTCGCCCCTTCAAAACTCCGAGAACCTTTTTTTTCGGCAGAGAACAGAAGAAACCCAAAGACTGGTGGGTGGTAGGAAGAGGAGAAGCATCTCCAAGGGGACTGCTCACCACAAAACCTGCATCTGTCAGTCCAAGGTCAGTGGTTGTGATGAAGAATAAGCAAGACGGAGCAGGCAGACTGAGCGCGAGAGGCTTTCTGAACGAGGCCATTCACAGGCCTGATCCCGGAATGAAGGGATTTCTCTCATCGCCAGCTCTTCACCATTGAACTTTTTGTCGCCGAGCTCGAGTCTCACCCTCTTGCCGGCAGCTGTGGTTTTGAAGTGTTGATTCCTACAGAAGAATCCAAACAGAATCCCCCTGTGGGCACAATGAGTTTTTTTTTCTCCTTGGAGTGGTCATTTGTATCTCTGAGTGTCCATTATGTGTGCTTTTTTTTTCCCAGGCTATCATTCCAGCAGTTGTGAGATTATGTTGTAGAGACGGTGGAGTGCCAAGCTGCCTCTTTGATCTTCTCCAACGGTTGGCCACATTGTTGAGACGGCGCTGCAGGCTACACAGCGACGGCGGCGTAGATATTTATTCATTTCATACGTGACTTTGATGAGTTGCACCCAATTGAATTTTAATATTTGAAAGCGTGCTCCTGTCCTCCGCGTCTGAGACAGGGAGGTGACATTTATCTGCCGTCACACGAAACACTTGGCCTTTGTGCAGAATTACATTTTTCCCTTTCGCCCCGGCAGTGCTAATCCATATCTATAACAAAGGCTAGCGTGGCCCATTAGAAAGCGGCAGGCAGAACGGGCAATTTATTAGTCTAATTTAAAATGGCCTCCAGCGAGGCGCTGTACAGGCATGGACTTCGTCAGGCAGACAGCGCGCCCGGTAAATGTCATGTTGCTGACATTGGAGGGGTTTCATGCTCAGTTCATCCTGAGCCACATTTTCATTTAGGTATATTTATATTTACAAATATGTCGAATGGCAATAGTCATTAAATGTATTTCATACATTTTCTTAGGTTTAATTTTTAATTCATGTATTTTACTTATTTATTACATTTTGAAAAAAAAATCCTTAACGCTCTCATAATGCAAGCTATAACCATAATAATGAACAATTGTGATCTTCAGTGAAGGCTATTTAAACCAAAAATGTATACTGTTGTGCAATCACAACTTTAAACCGTTTTCTCTGTTTTTATAACAGATGTTTGTCAGGACAGTGGATTTTATAGGGCAGGTATTTAATTCACCTCATATACGTCCCACCCAGCAGGTCAGACTGTGAAGGACTGACAGAAGGCAGCTCTGCATCATTCCCCATCAGCGTTTATCTGTACATATGTACCTGCCAGCAGGGGATGAGCATTCCGTTCCTCTCAGTTCAGGCCTGACCTCTGACCTGGCCAGCGGGGCGCTGTTGTGTCCTGACAGCTTTATAAATCGGCAGGTGGAGTGCTGGGTAAAGGTGGACACGAGGCAGACATCTCACCTGCTGTCCACACATGTGAAGTTGTTTTGTGTCCTCCAAAGAGGACGCGTCTCAACATGCTCCTCACCCGCATACGTCGGTGGAGCAGATCATACGTGCCCTCTGTCCGAGGTTGAGGTAAACCTTCTGTGCTGCCTGCTTCGCCATTTCCCAAGTTTCTGCATAGTAGTGCAACAAAAATCACAGCGACTAATCTTATTCTCTCATTCTTTGATATTATGATTGATTTAAAGTGCACAGTGCATCTTTATGAGTCACTGTTCCATATTTGATATTGAAGATAAACTGTAGTGTGTTTTTTTATTATTTGGTAATTATTATAATTATTATTTTCAGTGCATTTTAGGTTTGATGGATTCAAATTTTTCCTGCACTGCAAGAAAATGTGCACCAAAATATTTATAAATAGCTTTTGATATTAAAGCTGGGTTCGTGTAAACCATTAGAATAAAATTTATAAATAACCCTTGACACATACTAGGGTCCTAGTGTCCCTCAGCAACACAAAATCCTGTGAAACAAGCCCAGTTATGTCCAGTTCCGGTCTAAGTGGAGCAGTTGCCCGTTGGGCCTGATGACTGATGCTCATGTCATCCAAAGACATGGGGAATCCACCTGCATCTGCGGTGGTGGATCGGGTGCGTGGCTGACAACACGGACTGCCTTCTCCATCTGTCGGCCCAGCGGACGCCTTTGAGATTGCGAACTTGCAGTTTGTGTGGGTGTTATCGCAGTACGGGGTCACCAGAGGCCAGTGGGCTGACACATAACATGGACGACCCCACTCTGCCCCACCGCCTGTGTCTTTCATCAGTCCTGACCCATTTACACTACAAACTTGCACTGCTCCTGCAATTCGGTGTAATTACAGCACGCCGAACAGCAGTACGAAGGAAACACAACTTGCAGGATGTGAAACAGATGGTTTTCTGGAATCAAGTACACATTTCCCACTGGGTGTGTTTTCATTTGCCGAATGCATGTGAATCTCAGTGTTCAATCCAGATCTAATGTTGTTTTTTACGGCTTCTCCGTTCAGAAAATTGCTCATGGAGAAACTGGGCAAGGCTGGAACTTCTAAATGAACCATAATCAATTCGGCCTGTACCTTGCGTGTGATTGTACCATTTGACCTTCGTTTGCTGTAACACGGTGTGTGTGTGAGACGGTGGGTTATATAGAGTGTACAATAAGTGGGCACAATGCAACATTTCTGCTCAGGTTTGACTGTCTTATTGTTTATGCATTTATTCATTGAATTCCCTTCTGTCATGATTTCTGTTACCTTTTGTGCTCGTGCATATCAATCTGTAGGTGTGGGTTTGGAGCTGAATTGATTTGAAAAGCAACGCGTTCTTGCACACACCCCGGTTTTGTTTGCATCGCAGTTGCATTCAAGAACAAATTTGTTGCCAATCTGAAAATCACTAAACAGCAATTTCTACATTCCTGAGCAAAATTTCGACTGAGCTCTTTTGTCACTATTTTGTTAGATCTGCATCTGAAAGAGGGGGCTGGCTGACCCAATGATCAAGGTCTGTGACCTTGGGCGACGTGTTCCTTCCATTAGCGATTGTCAGCAATTGAAATGCAGTTTTTTTTTATTCAGGCATTGTTTGCAACCGAATGCAAAAATGTTAAGAATGTGCAAGCAGACGAAACATATGCCACACTTAAATAACTGGGGCTGTCATGGCAACAAGTCACAGGGAAAATGGAAACAGTCAAAGGATCTTGGGAACTGGCAGAATGTTTAGTTCAGTGACTGATGACTTTGTTCACAAGATAATAATTTATACAGATTGCCTAAATTATTCCTGCTGGATTAATGGAATATTAATTACTGGAAGGGGGGCACAGGGTTAGCATTGTGGCCTCCCAACTCCAAGGTCGTGTGTGCACAGAATTTGCATGCTCTCCCCATTTTGGTGTGGGTTTCCTCCTGGTTCTCCAGTTTCCACCCTCTACCTGAAGGTACATGCACAAATTGGATTGGTGACTAAAGTGTGTGACTTCATGCTCTGAACATAAAAGATTTATACAGGAATAAAAAAGAACCTTCGTACTCGTACTTTCAGAAAACAGAATGAACAAAATGGAGCTGTACCTGTTGAAATAAAAAACGTCATGTAGAATGAGATGAGAGGTTATGCAAGATGGTAAAATGTTAGAATATTATCTGTTTAATGCCTCCACTTTTGCCAATTCTTAATAAATGCATCAACATGTTCTTTGATCTCAGAACGATGAACTCTATGACATCAACATTTTTTGAACATAAATGGTGCACACATGACAATTTCTAGCTATGCTAGTATTAGCATCTAAACAAATTTCCTTAAATGTTTGTTATCTTCTGATGTCTGAAGAGAAGACTACATGCAAGAGACATGATTGAGCAGCCATGTTGCATGTATGGAGTCGATTTGAGATATTTTCTCTCTTTCTCATTAACTTTGGAGCAGATGGCCAGGCCTTGCTCTCTCGGCATGGGCTTGACTGACAGAGGCCGCCAATGATCCTTGTCCAGAGGTCAACTCTGTTTCTCTCACCATGCGTGCTCCATGAATCTGCACACATGCAGGACAAAGTCTGTAGGTTCTGGACCAACGATGCACGCCCTAAAATAAATACAACCACACACAGAACATAGAATGACTGCTTGCACAGAGGAATACTCACAAATGGGGGAGCTTTGAGCTTTGTCAAATATTGAATGAACTAAAAACCATAACATGATCCTCAGTTTAAAGACATTGTGAAGAATAGTTGTTCATAGCCTTCACTGATTCTATGATGTTCTTGATCCCCCCCCAAAAAAAGTTTATGATAAAACACCTACAGATCTGAATCCACTTTCCGGGAAGAAATCACAGCAGTATATTCATCATGAGATGGGAGAGAGGACCTCTGAGAGAACTGTCACTCTTTTCTTTGTGATGATAAAGTGCTTTTGGGAAATGCAGCCCTGAGCAGTGAAGACAGGTACGGGAGCCTTTAACTTCTGCCCACATTGAATTCAGCATTTGCTGGTGGCTGTACATCACAGGGGGATCACTGGTTGTCCTGGATACCCGCAGAAGACTTTATATTCTCACTAAATCACAGCTAATAAGCATGTGGAACCATCCAGTGTTTATTAAAAAAAACCCATCTGGAAACAGATTATCTGATCAGATCCATTTAAAAAGCACTAGAGAGGCTCCTTTTGCCCTTCTGAGGACACAAGACTATCAAGCAAATTGAGACATACAATTGAAGGACGACAAATGAGTATTCATCTTCAATGCACCGCCAAGCAACAGCTGTTTCAGGTCAAAGTGAAAGATAAGCTCACACTTTCTTCTCATTGCCGTGCCCCCACCCTCATGCACTCTCCCTTATTCACTTAGCTGGATAAAAATATAAAGGCCATGTATGCATCTTGCAAAGGGCACTTTGCATTGTTCAATGGTAGAAATAAACATACCACGTACACGTTCATTCATTTTCATCTCAAATAACAACAAAAGCTGATGGCTGTCGATCTACAGGATTCTTGATCTATAGGATATACCCATCTATAGCAAATCAGATACCTGATTTAAAGATACAGAGACTGTATTTTATTTAATTTTACTTATATTCTATTTCTCTTTGTTGAAACCATACTTTAAACGTGCATCTGCTGGCTTGCTCCAAATGTTATCTTGCTGTAATTTTATAGTGACAATAAAAGCATCCATCAATCATTTTATTTTCCTAGGAACTATTGAACAGATTTGAATAATTTTATTTCTACAGATATCTGATGCAACATAATGCCAATTCCTCAACTTATAGGCAACTGACAGTCAGCTGCAGTCAGTTTGTCTGTATTTCCCCCTTCAGAAACATTAATGCCATTAGTAGCTGGTCTACTACGTGAAATGTGAAATATAAAATGTGAACTGTATGTGTGGCATACAATCTTGGATTATTCATGAGAATGATATATTCAACTCAGTCCCGCGGCAGGTTTGTAGTGTGTCAGTATGGGGGCAGACAGCCTGGACAGGGTTTAGTTGGGGTCAACTGTGAGTCAGTGTGAATGCAGGGTTAGAAGCCATTGGGCCTCATCAGCCAGAAAGATTTTAACCATACACCAGAGAGTATGCTATTCAAAATTCAGCTAGGCATATTGCATGTTTATGAATGTGTATAAATATGTTATTGAGTGAGTGGTGTCACATTCTATATATACATTTAGTCTACGTGCCAGCTCATCAGATGGTGTACACACACAAACACACACAAACTTCGCCAATTCACCTATCCTGCGGATCCTTGAGATGAACACCTGGAGGAAGCCCACAGGAACATGGGAATCATTCATAAGTTCTGCATGCTAATCAGAGGAAAGACAACATTCCCCTTAAAATCCTATTTCATCTAAATGAGGGGCAGCATAGATGAGGTTCATTTTCATCCGAATAACCCGATTTAATGTAGTGTTTAAATGTAGTAATTTTGCTGTAAAAGGCAACTGAGGATTTAACATGCATCCAAATATGCATTATGTGCATGTAATGTTTTATTAGCATGGAGATAATTAATATTTTTGACAAAGGATTTAGATCACAATAGGGCTGTTTATCAAATAATTTAAATGAACTGAATGCTATATTTACCAAACAACAGAACTACCAAGGGATGTTGACGTCCTCTGAATGAATAATTTAGATTTATGCACAACCCAAATCAGTGCATTTAATAAATATATAAATCTTCATCTAATACTTGGTCTATCACATTTAATTTTTTCTCTAGACAGGCAGATGAGAAATAATTCTCAAATGCCTTATGATTAATTTATGCGTTACCTTACCTTGCTGAGGATCTCCCAGGGTCCTTCGAGGTTAGCACCGAATACAGGGCTGCAAATGAAAAGATGCAAATGATCGGCTGCATCCCGTTCACAGTCCATTGGGATCTTATCACTCTGTCTCTTGATCAAACCCCCCCGCCCCACACACACACACACACACACACACTGTCAGTGAGGGTAGGATGATATCAGGGAAATCAGACCACACCCAGACTAACAAACAAGCACATTTTTTCGCCATCAAACCATCATTCTTTTAACTTGAAGAAATAATTCCACTGCAAAGGAGGATAGTGGTAAAAAAGCCAATCAGTCAGGCAGCTTCCTTATCTGACTCACATAAACTGGAACTTTGGAAATTAGCTAATTTATTTTGGACAATTAGGTTTATTGGAGTGTGACAGAGAAAATTTACTGCGCACTGAGGTATGAACCTGGTAACAATGGCGGGGGAAAGATGGATGGAGAATGGCCTTTCAGCTCTGCAGCATTTCCTTATCGATGCAACCAGCGCACAGCGTTGATCTTCTGCTCTTTTGTGGGACAGAAAACATTTTCAACGAGTCCTTAACATCCAAATCCTGTTTTATCCTGTTTTATATTTTATAAATCCTTTATTTTATATTTTAGCAAAACATGTTAATTAAATGGTTGTGCAAGTAGCACTAATGATAATGCGGTTGTACATTCTTTTCTCAACATTAACATGAACCTGTGATTTGTGACACCAGCCTTTAATGCGGCGGTGGCCAATAACGCATGGACAAAACTGGAGAAAAGTTTGTTGGTGTGCGCTTTACCTAAGCGGCAATATTAAAATTTAAATGAATCACATCTCTTTTAATTTCCTCAGTGGTATCTACATAATTTATCATACAATGCCGCACAATGATTCTAATCTGTCTTTTTGAAGGAGGGGGAATAATTTACTCAGGATTTACGTGCGCCCGGCTCTCTTTTTTGGCAATCTGCAGGGAGCGAAATGAAAAAACAGAGGAGGCCATTTATCTGCCAATTAATATTTAAGGCACAATTTTAATAAGTAATACGAGCCTACATAAAAGAGATGTTTGTTGTACCCACCCGTCTCATTACGCATGCAGATGTGCAGTTTCTTGTGCCATCAGCGTCTCTTCAATATTAACATGCTCACAGATGGAGAACTGATTGCCTAACTAAATGTGTGTATCCCTTGCTTCTAAATTATTATTGCTATTATCATTATAAACGGGATCTCTGTTTGCAGTCAGTTTCCAACTGGTGTGTTTTTTTTGTGCATTTTTGCAGCACAAAAGCAGCATGGCCAAATTTATGGGCCCTTTCTGGGCAAAGGTAGTGTAAACCTCTCTGTATGCAAATTGAGAAGGGCCTTTCACATCAATAAAGCTCAGGGGGTCTACAGGATATGTTTTAATCCCATTTCCTAAGCGTCAATTACCCCATTTTTCATATGGTTCATGTTAGGGCACGACCCCCTGCTTCGAACCAGGGGAGCCGAGGCTAGCATATGTCTCAGCAAGGCTCAATAAAAAATTTTCCTTGAATCTTGAACTTTAATTCACGTATTATGGAACTACCACAAGCACAGCTGGGATTCAAACCTGTGATCACAGAATGAAACATGAAGGTCAACAAAAACTTTTATTAAAGCAAACGAATAAAACATGAGGACCCACAATGTAGGGCCTCAAAAACACCAAATACAATAGAAGAAGAAACGTCTGAACTGGATTGGACAATGACGAATGCAAATGTAAAAACATGAAAAAAAAAAAACTTTCAGCTTTCATGATCAGGTTATATATCGGTGCATTATTTAAAATAATGCAAAACAAGGGTGTTATTTTGCAACTGGCCAATGCTAACAGACCAATCAATTTTTTTGTGCCATGAAGCGTATTTGTTCTCCATCACCTGGCCCTCAAGACCTTGTTGAGTTCCAGAGAATAAAATGTGTGTGTTAGGTGATTGTGGCATGGGGTGTTTGTCCCCGAGGAGGATGCTCCATCACCTCCCCCCACCACGCAACCCACTGAATTAGGCAGAACGGCACTCGTTTTGGGCTGCCAGCCAGCTGGGTTGGCATGGATCCGAACAACGGCGAGCATGTGCTTCCCCCAATACTGTCAGGCTGGCACCTGCCAACTTCCAGCGAGGTGTAAATGTCTCTATTAGCCGTGATGATCCTGTGTGTGGGCCCAAACATAAAAGCACATCCAAAAGGTTCAAACATGCTGGTAAATGCAGTGAAAAAGTGCAGATTTTTTCACAAAATTATTTCATGGTGATTGACGACAGTAAAAGACCCTCTTCAGAAGGGGATGCAAAGGCATCATTTTCTTTTTATTTAAACATTCAATTATAACATATATAACAGGTCTGGTTGGAATATCATTCATTACATACTCATCAATACATCCACTGGATTCTGTTTTATTTAACATTTATAATGGGCTAGATTTCCCTTTCATTGGATCATTTAAGTCTATATCTTACCTTTTCTGATTTTGTCTTACATGAATTCCTAAAACATTCTAGATCCTTGTAAATTAGATGTAATATATTGCAACCAATATGTATTTCAATGCATATATTTTTAGATGGATAGAAAAGTTTAATAGCAAATATATTCATGACTACTTTGGCTGAGGTGATTCTCTACAGGCAAAACAAGAATGCACGGATGGACCGAAAGCAAGGATGGAACATGTCTACTGTGGACCATGGAGGTGGCACTGATAAAGGACGGCCGATGCTGAGTGTCATCGGCTGCGGCGACACCCGGCAGTCGCATATGCAGAAAGATGCAGGCACCGGGGCGCCGTCTGAATAATAGAGCAACACTCGTGCTGAGCCTCGACACATGGAGATACAGACGCTTCTGTGACACGGACTAATGAGACCTCCTGGCTAGTCCTCTATTAGCACTAGCTAGCAACACCTTATCAGGAGTCGGCTGAAACAGTGCTTCCATGTGCTGAGCGAGGCCACCGAACAGAAGGTGTCATGCCCTGGTAATGATGGCAGTAGCTCAGCTGTCAGGCGGGGGATGGTCTGACCGGGGGTTGGACCTTTGTTGGGTCAAGAGGAGCAGGTATGATGGGCACTGCAGGCTTTCTGTAAATCCCAAATAAAGCATTTGAAACGCAGTGGCTTAAAGGCTTCATGTGCGTGTGTGTGCAGTTTCTGTTACCATGCATGGATAAACGTGCCTACTATTTAATTTGATGCAAATGAAGGACTTGCTTCTGTGGCCGGAGCCTCAGAACCTCCTGTGATCATTAAGGCTCTATTGTGTTACATTGAATCAGCACTTTGCAGAATTTTATTTTCCATCAACTATCTTAACAATAGCTGGTCCTGTTTTCACTGTTATAGCATTATTAATGTTATTATTAATATTATTTTCTAGCTCACTGCCTACATAGAGAATTAAGCAAAAGAAAATGGCAAGAAAAAGGATATGGTGAGGAATAATTTATATATATATTTTTAGACACACACACACACACACACACACACACACACACACACACACACGCACACGTACACGCACCCACATGCACACACACACACACACACACACACACACACACACACACACACACACACACAAAATATAATAAAAAAAATAAAACTAACTCTATAGCAATAATGGAGGTGGTTACTGTTTCTATATATATCTGTATCTACCTCGCATACATAATTTCATATAAGACTGCTGATCAGATTTTTGATTAAGCTCACTAAATTTAACCAAAGGAAAAAAAAAAATGCAATCTCTGAATCGGATTTGCAGATCCCTGACGGATAAAGAACATGCATGCTTATTGGAAATTCTGAATCCCCCAAGAAGCGCCAACCACAATTAATCATTTTCCAGGTCCAGGATCTTTTTTACTTTGCCGATTCAGCAAAGCACGACCATGTTTAATATGACCATCAATTATTAGCACACTATTAGCATATAAGCATACTCAAATGGGTCAGTAGGGAAGGGAGGGCGTCTCTGGAAGAGTTCGTTCCAAATTAACGCGGAGTTGGATAGGGTCTGACAGATGGATTATGAGGTGATTATTTATGGGGCCTTTTTAATTAAAAGAAAAACTGCCTATTACAATTCCACAGTTTCCTCATTAATATCTGCTGCTTGATTTTTCTCCCCCTGTTGATGGTGACTGCTAATTAAAAATAAGGAGTAGGATCATGCTGATGGGGTTTAACATCATCGGGAAACTTTTTGAGATGGATCTCACACATTTGTCAGATAAATTAACATTTTTCATGAGTCTTGACAAATATTGTCTAAACTATCTTATAGGTCATAAGAACAGAAAGTTATTTAACGGCATTATGAAAGCCAAACCAATATTAATGAACAATGATGTTCCATAATTTAAATCCTTTTTTACATTTGACAGCATTTATCAGGCGACCTTATCCAGAAAGACTTACTATCAGCAGTTACAGGGACAGTCCCCCTGGAGACAACAAGGGTTAAGTGTCTTGCTCAGAGATACAATGGTAGTAAGTGGGGTTTGATCTTGGGACTATGTGGCTGTCTGGTTCAGATGCAGATGTGTTACCCACTAGGCTGTTACCATCCTTTATCATCTGTTAATATTGATAAATTCTTCATTATCACATCTAGCTAATCTAATCTCCAGGTCACTTGGGCATCACAACTTGATAATCTTTTAACATTACATTGTAGTAAATGAAACATTTTATAGTATTTAATTTAATTATAATAATATCAGTTTTTAACTGGGAAAACATTTGCTCTCCCTTAGCTGAAAAGACTCTATTTGCAACCTAGCCCCATCATATTTTCATCAGACAGCCCCATTTTTCCATATTGTTTTAAAATACTTATTTAATAAAAAAATAAAAAATTACACATACATCATTATCATATGCTAGACAGAGGATTATCCTATGATGTATTGATTATTATTGTAATCTCATTTTGATCGTGGGCCAGATCTTATGTGGGGGATCCATGGGGACCACAACCTGAACATCCGCATGGCAGGTGGATGTTTTTGTTGAGTTATGTAACACCACCCCTAATAGAGGGGATAGAAGATGACAAGCTCAAATTTGTGTGGTTGTGCAAGGTTGTGTTCCTAATCAAGAGTTCAGAGACCGAGACCCTGCATCTGCATGGCTGAGTGTTTTCATGTCTGTGTTGGGAAAGGGTCTGCAGAATGCGTGTGTTTGCGCAGATGTGTGAGCAAAACCCACACGGAGGTGTCCAAGATCAAGACACCCTTGGGTGTGTCGTCGCTTTAAGCCAGCTAATCTCTTCATCAGATTTGTAAACGTAGCAAGTAATCCTAGTGCATTTTGGCAGATCTCCCCGCTGAAACAGTGTCTCCACTGTCAGCATAGCTGTTTGTGCAATTAAGAGCCACTTCACACTGCTGTGTCACGGCCTTGTTCACACAGGAAGTGAGCCAAGTGACAAATCAACAAGTGCACACAGCACACTACTGTCATTTCCATATTTAAACATTTCAGAATCATGATTGAATGATGAACGGAGTAATTGCAAATCATTCCATTCTAATGGTAGAACTTGGCTGAAGGGAGCCTGCATGTCACCAGGTCTGTAGATGGCTGGCTGAATGTGCAGCCTGAGAATATCAGTGTAGTGTGGAGCCTTGTTGAATAAAAGAAAGTGAGGCGGGGAAATAATCCACAAAAAAAAAAAAAAGTGAAAAGAAGGCCCCCAGCGACTGTGACTGCGTGACTCACATCCTCTTTAAACCCATGAGGTGGGCATAAAAAAGCCCTCGGCACACACGCTGCGGCAGGTGCACCTCGCTCGCGGGGCTCCACCCATAAATCTAACGCCGCGCTCACCTGCAGGTGGGGAAAATGATTACTCGCCACAAAGTCCATGGAAAAAGGAGGCCGTTTAACTGGTAAACTGAATTGCGGGAAAGGAAAACAGGCCCACCGTTCACCACACACAGGGCCAGGGAAGGGTCGTCTTTACCGCCGTGATGATATTCAGGACATTCAGAAACCAACACGTCCGGGTGTCCAGTGATTTTCTCAAGATCTTGGGTTAAGAGGATGTTCTGTGTCACTAGAATTGTGATCTTAGGGCACTGTTTTTAGAGCGTTGGCAAGCGCAGCACTACACACTTGCATGGGGCTTGTTGTAAGGTCAAAGGATTTGCATTAATAAATACATGAAACAAGAAATTAGCATCAATCGTTGGCTTCTGGCAGCAGAAATAATTCCACACCAACAAAAAAAGATAGCAGTACGGACCACTGCAATTAGCGCCAGTTTGAAAGTAGTCCCCTAAATGTTGACTAAAACTTGTTGACTAATGAACAATTACTAAAAATGTCCTTTGGATAAATGACTGGGGTACCAGTACCAGCCTCAAAAACTTGCACCAACTGTGCTAGCTGTGGTTTGGAGACAACTATAATGAGCAACCCTGACAGCCCTTTTATTTTAAAAGTAGCACTGTAGTATGTTTCTCAAAAGCACAGTTGGAAGCCTGCTGAATGGGGAGCTTTGGGAAATGCAGTTGTCCCCCAGATTCCCCCTGGACGGCAATATTCCTGATATGCATTGCTGTAAGACCTTCTGCTTTCTTTTAATTCCATCCAGCCCATCCACGGCCCAGATGGTGATCAGTGCTTGTGCCGCTTCATTCATTCATGGCTGCATTTTTATTACATCTGCTATGGTGCTGCCATCTCATCATACTTTATTGTCAAATGACGATGATGCAATATGCCAGATGGAAGGCAATGAGATGGCCATAGGTCCACGTAGCATTTACTGAAACATTTACTACAAGAAAAAAAATTAGAACCTGGCATCTTTAAATGCACTCCTCAAAGCTGAACCCATTTTATCTGTTTCTCTGTGGCTCAGGTCCTGGCGCCATCAATCGTCTTCACCAGTTACGTAATCATTTGAATGGGGTCCACCTGCGTGCAATTAGGCCTCTCCTCATAATTTTAAATCCACCTGTCTGTGGAAGGTCCCACAGCTGGCTGCTGCATTTCCCTAACCCTTCATCATGGCCCAACATCCAGAGCAAATCTAGGACAAGGTCTCTGGGAAGCCTTAATATAACAAAACTGGAATAAAGCTTCATTGTAAAGGGTCTGTGAGCGAGTGTTGTGCAAATGAAATGGCTTGAGGGAGGTTATCTGGCAAAAGTTGGGCAAAAATGCCATGGAAATAATAACGCCTTTATTACATTTGGTTTCATTAAGCACTCCCCAATTCCCGAAACAGCACGCGTAACATGGTGTAATGTGGTGGGAATGGGTATGCTTTATGGTCACTTTAAAGGATTCATTGGTTTTAACTGGAAATGTTCAGCAGACACTTTTCTTTATGAGCTGAGGGGCTTCCTTCCACATACCACCCCCACCCCACCATCTCTCTCTCCAGCACATAAGTATGCAGATGATTGCTTCATGCCTTCCACATGCAGACTCATTAGTGAGTCATTTCATGGTAGATTAATTTAAATGATTTTTCTAAAAAAAAAAAAAAAAAAAGAAAAGAAACACCAGGAAGGTGCTGGTTCCTAGATTTTAGGATACCATATTTTTTTAGAAAGGTTGCAGTCATCTCTTCCCCTGTACTTCTGCAGAACTCACCAAAGGGGGTTTGTAGAATGCGACTGAAGATGTGAGGGAGCCCTGATTGCAGGTGCTACCTTTCTCCCTCCCTATCCCCCGTCCTCACTGAGTAAGTGCAGTGTTTTACGTCACTCTGCAGGTTAACAGCACTAAACTGCACCTCGGTCTGTGGCCAGCAGGCTCCATTCTTTTAGTCTTTTGCCTTGACTGCTGCAACATGGATGACAACCACCTGGGAATCTGTAACATTAAAACGCCTCCTCCAATCACTCTCATGCATACAGGATACACTCTTATTATATATATATATATATATAAATGTTACCCAGGCCACATGATTATTTCAGCATTAAGATCTCTAGGCACAAGTTGCATTAAACTGTGTCCCCATCTCTTTATGACTTTAACCCCAGCTTTTAATAATATACAGGAGCGTTAGATATTAAATAGTCTAACATAGGTGGATTAGGAAGGGGTTTTAAGGCGTAATTAAAAAGTCTACCGTTGGGAGGGTTGACCTCATAAATAATCAGCACACACACACACAAACTTGCGTTCATATGCATATTCACACAAACACACTTCCATGTAAATGAAGACTTGAAATGGGCGAATAAAACATGTATGCAAATGACACACAAATGATTTCTCTTAATTAGAAGATTATGGAGAATGCTAAGTGCAATATGGGGTTTTTCATTACATTGGCTTTGTTTCAGCAGCAACAGTCATTAGAACAAAATCATGTGTAATCACTACCTTATTACAGCAGCGGCGTGAAAGCATCTTTTTTAGCAGAGGAATGACGGGCAGGGTAGCTGTGTAAAATGCACGGATTCATTTGAGTTTTAACTGGGTACACGGTGTGCTGAACAGATAACAATCTTCTGGCCTATCACTGCATATTCCACAGCACTGCCTCTTTCCAGCCCCCACACAACCTCCCCTACATCCTCAGCTAAGAGTGGCCATGAAGTAAATGTCAAGTAACAGGGCTGAAAATAAATGTCAGACAAGAGGGAACCGCAATCCACCATTGTGCTGCTTTTTCATTCCTTTTGCTTCTGCAGTAATACCATATCACCCAAATGTGTGTGTCTGTAAATGTGTATATATTCATGGCTTATAAGAATGCACACTGCCATTAGAATAAATCGAACCTTTATCTAAGAGCACTGTGAACATGATTTCATAGTGTTCTGTAATTAAGGAAGTGTAACAATTGAAAGTTTAATTAATTATGTCATCCAAGTTTAAAACATTATGGTTTTCATTTTCAAGAATATAGTAATCGGTCAGGTTGTGAAAGAGAGTAAAAGACCAAACCAATAAGATCATGTCAGTTATTATGCTCCTCATAACATTGGAATGCAGATCCTAAAAGTTATGACAGTAATTGTGCTTTATATGTCATTTGAAATATAAATAATCACTTGATCAAATGGTCAATCATCAAATGGTGAGTTCTTACAAAAATTTCTATGATCAAATTCATCTTTGTGCACAGCTAAAGTAACTAAAAAAGAGACCAGAGACTCAGAGGAAATTTGTGAGTGAAGTGGATCAAACCATTTTTGCTGGCAACTGATTCGTTTACCCGCCCCCACCCACCAAAAAAGTAGGTATAAAAATTACCTAATCATCAAGGAGCTAAAATTTGGCAGCGCTCTGCACTGCAAGCATGGATGAGACTAATTTACTAAACATACCCTCCAGTCACATAATTACATGTAATTTTACCAGCATAATTAACTAATTTAATTACTACTCCTCAAGAGCATCAATTATTGATATTACAGAGCATTCAGACGGCTCACTCAACGTGTGGTGCATCTCGAGGATTGGCAACACATGCTTGCGCTCTGAGAGGCTTGGCTGGGTTCAGTGGGGAAAGCCGCCCCCCCGGCCCCCTGTGCCCATTGGCACAGAGTTGGATGGGTGCCCAGGCAGTGAGTGCCCACTGCAGGAAGAGCAGCGCTTCCCACACCAGCAGCTGCTGGCAGACTTCACAGGACGTTCACATGCTTCCTCTCTGGGTGATTGCTTTCAAACATAGGATTATATTCTACAGAATGTAACATACTGGCCTTCAAATCTTTAAGCACAGAAGCATTGCTTGATTTGTGTTAGTTTATGGATTCTGATGAAAGTCATTTTTACAAAGTGAAAGCCATATCAAACTCATTGGGCTAAAGGACCCACAACATTTAACATAACATTTACAGCATTTATCAGACGCCCTTATCCAGAGCGACTTACAATCAGTAGTTACAGGGACAGTCTCCCTGGAGACACTCAGGGTTAAGTGTCTTGCTCAGGGACACAATGGTAGTTAGCGGGATTCGAACCTGGGTCTTCTGGTTCACAGGCGAGTGTGCTACCCACTAGGCAACTACCACCCCACAAAGACCAATATTATGAACTGAAATAGTCTTGAACTTGGCATCATTACTTGAACATGTTAATGCTCTTTTGCATCCTTAGTCCCCACTGAATCCATGCAAAGATTTGACTGGTGTAGAGTTAAGTTACATTATATTACATTCCTTTTGTAAGAGCTTTATCCATGTGTTTTTACCCAATAAATAGTCATCCACCATGGTGCAATTTCCAAATATGAGAAATATTTTTGCTATGCCTGCAAAGGCACGTAAACAGGAGTCAGTAATGTTTGTGCTTGTGTATACTTCAATATCACAAATAAAAAAGGGTTGAGGGTCGAATTAATCATATAATCGATGCATCGCGATGCAGACATGGACAATATTGCATTGATGCAGTGTAATCGATTATATAATATAATCAATTATATTATAATGACATTGTTGATGAGTTTCTGGCAAGGGTATAAAAATTCTTGTTAAAATGTAGTGACTGTGGCGGCCTGATTTATTTACAGCTTTAGATTTTCTCCAATGAACAAAAAAACAGTCTGTGTTCAGTCTGCACTCCCCTGACACCATGGACGTCTGAACTTGCCATTTTAATGGGATGCAATGTAATGCATCAATATCAAGGCACTGATAATCGTAATCGAAACAAATTTAGACCAGTGAAGGTTCACACCTCTTGTAATATGCATAGAAGCCACAACAAAATAACAAAAATGCCTTTGTCAGTAAAAATTACATTTATGCTGAAAGCCTGGGATAGCCTTATTAAATAAAGCAATATGCAAATGAGAGCAAGGGCATGCGCAAGTTCAGATACTGAGCTGATCCCACTTTAATGAACTGCACAATTTTATGGGTAAAAGAGAAAGCAAATGTCATTGTGCCTTAATGTTAACAATAAATTAAATATGGATCTGGCTCCCACAGAACATCCTTGCTTACAATAAAACGTTTGCTTTACCTGCCGTTCACTGTAGTGATAGAACAACATTTAAATTCTACACCTTTGCTAGGAACACGTCCATATTTGCTTTATAATAATAAGTGTCCACTGTGTTTATTTCAGTAATGGACCTTAACAGCTGGGGTTTTCCATATGGAGCTCTGTCCTCCTCCCTGCAGCCAAAAATGATCATCCTCTTGAGTTCCATTAGAGGCAGATGGGGACCATGGTGGACAAGACATGAGGTTAACACGACACAAAATGTCAGAGAATTATGAAAGTGAAGTGAAAGTGATGCACACAATGAAATGTGTCCTCTGATTTTAACACGCACCCTTGGAGAGCAGTGGGCAGCCATGAAACTTGCACCTTGGTGGTTCGGTATTCCACTAGGCCAACCACTGCACCATACCTGTTTAGTTTATGTGTAAGGCCCCTAATAAAAATACTTTACTGCTCATTTTCTGATCCCTTAAAAAGACGATACCAAATATCTCTTCTTTCAAGAAACTCGGTTATATTGTGGCATGCACACACTTCATTTGGTTCAACAGCTGGATGGATGTGACAAAACAAGAGATGCATTCTTTGACTGACATTTCATCTTAGTATTGGAGGCAGACTGATCTCATGGGCACTCTTTGGTCTTCCATTTTGTCCCTCTCTGTGGGTTTAGTGACTGCTAGCTAGACTTCAAGATCAGACCCCATTCCAGTGTGCTTTGGGGAGTTACTTGATGATGCTTTTCGCAGGGCTGAGATCAAAGAGAGCACAGAGGTGAAAATGAAATGGCTGACATCAGTGAAGGGCGAGTGTGCCAGAGTGGGATGGAGGGGTGTGTATGTGTGTGTGGGAGTGGAGGGGTTCGGCAGTCTCTAATTATATTCATAACATAGTCTGAATGTGCAGGGCCCGTGATGAATGCGCCACCAAAGTGTGACTTGCCGTAATGGGATTCTGGGACATGCCACTGGTTGACAACAAGAGAGTTCTGGTGCCTGGCAAGACTCGAGTACTTGAAGTGATGAGCAAGAGTGAGAGAGTGAGTGTGAGAGAGAGAGAGAGAGAGAGAGACAGAGAGAGCGAGAGAGAGAAAATTGAGTAAATTACATTTTGTGTAAAGCTCAGGAGGCATTGTGAATATCTATCCATTATCATTGTACAGCACTTTTAAGACAGGCTCGATGGTAGACTTGATTGTCCTTGCTTTTGCTTGAGGTGTTCATTTCGCTAGAATGTTTGAAACTGATGCACAGTTTTGCATGTCTAAACAAAAATGATTAAAAATGTTCACAGTCTTCATGCACTTAAGGCCACACTTGCCAGAGCCTGTGGGAAGGGTATAGACATGACCTGAGAAGAAAGGAGTGTCTGGAAAGGAGTATCTGGCTCTGGCCAGAAGCAAATTCACACTTGCTTGTCACATAAACACTTGAGGATTGAAAGATTACATCGTGCTCATGTCAAATAGTTATAAAAGAATTTGTCAAAATTGCCCCTACAGGGGGGAAACTATACACTCACCCATAAACACAATATATATATGAAATATATAGTGGCTTTTAGTGAATTTCTGCATAATATCGGAATATCTATATGTAAACAATGTTATGTTGAAATGGTGAATATCATACACAACATAAAAATGATTTCCATGTTAACTCAAAGTCTGGTGCATCACAAAAATGCAAACAGACTAGGTAATGGACAGTGTCTTAGACCCCCTTCCACTGAGACTCTGTTAGTTGCGGGCCTGAAAGACCATCTGTAAATTTGTCACATTGGATTACTGTGATGGACAGGAGCAGGGATGGGGAAACAAAACCATCCAGGAGAAGAAAAAAAAAACAAAGAGCAGAGTGTAGTTCTGAGGGTGTGTGTCTGTTGTGTTTGTGTGTGTATGTGTTGTGTACGAGTGTGTATAATGGGAGAATGTGGGGGATTGGCAAGATCAAACCCACTCCATGAGGAGGGCTTCTCTCAGACAGGTCCTTATCCGGAAAGAAAAGATCTAATCCCCCCCCCCCCATTCCTCACTGCCTCTCTGTGCTGGCTGGATTGCCGAGGGACAGGGGTGCCGTGGTGATGCCTCCCCCTCGTTGTCCCTACGGGAACAGGCTGATGAGATTGATCTGTGTATGAAGGCCTCAGGGGTTTACGCCAGGAGGCACAGGATGCATCAGGACGCATACAAACTGGCGGGACGGATCCCTACCTTTCTCATCATATTACAGAGACGTGTAACACATAACGGGAATGGGGGTGGGGGGGTGTTTAACATAATGTAGTTATTAAAGCACGGCTTCATCTCTCTCTCTCTGTAGGATAACTGAGCTTATGCATCTGATTTACTTACCACCATGCTCGACAACAGTTTGAACAGAGAGCACGCAACGGATCAAATTCTTTGGGAATCCGCTTATTTTTCAGTCATTAGGTAACGTATGGATAGACCTTAAGCCTTTTCCTTCTAGCATTACATTTCCCCCTTGGTTTAATACAGTAATAAAATTGAGGAACATATGGCTTTCCCCCACCTAATTGGTTATTACTTGCAGTTGAGATCATGCCTATTAAACCCATCTATGGATTCTGTGATAACAGGGGAGGAGGTTAAAGGTGGTGGGTGAGCTGCGCATGTAACCACAATGTATTTTCTACAGAAGGTTCTAAACAGTTTCATGGAAACCACCCATTGGATAACTACTACTGGATACCTAAATACTATGTGCAGAATGTGGTCAAGAAATAAAGTGTAGTGATTGACATTGTAATACACAACACAGCACACAGTGACACAATGAAATGTGTCCTCTGCATTTAACCCATCACCTTTCAGGAGCAGTGGGCAGGAGGTCTGATTACGGTAACGTCTCCTTATCTCCTAGGCCGTCACTGTGCCATTGCTAATAATTCCAAACCAATCAAGGAGGAAAAACACAGACTCTAGGCCTTGTGATCCAGTGGCCACTTCTTTTTTTCTTACCACAAGGAGCTATATAAGCCTTCAGGGCCTTTGAGAGCAGGACTAACCTTAATGTCATGGAATCATGGCTTCTTTGCCAGCAGGAGAAGAAAGTATTCTGTGCAACAAACTGCTTAAGAAGCAATCCAAACATCAGAATCATATATGAAGGCACAGTGGCTCGTTTCCTGTGTTTGCAGAGTGTTCACTCATGGTAGGTATACACAGTAAAATTGTGTGTCTTTGGAACTTAAATGTTAAGTCTTATGCTTGATTTAATAAGCATCGGTTTTGTATATGTTAAATGAATATTAAAATTCAAAATAAGATAATACAAGGTTCTAATAGTTCTCTGCAATCTCATTGGGAAGCGGTGGCCCGGGAGGATAAAAAAGCTGACCCGTAATCGGAAGGTTGCTGGTTCGAATCCTGAACTGCCAAAGTGCCACCGAGGTGCCACTGAGCAAAGCACCGTCCCCACACACTGCTCCCTGGGTGCCTGTCATGGCTGCCCACTGCACACAAAGGGTGATGGTTAAATGCAGAGGACACATTTTGGTGGATGTCTGAACACCAACAAACAGTGCAGGTATGAATCTTCTTTTTTCCATGAGGTGGAGCAATGTCCAGGACTGCGAATCACTTCACTTTCATCTGCTCAAGTAAGTCTATGAAAGGTTTGTGCCTGGTATTTCTATTTAATGTCACTGGACATTTAACCAATTTCAACACACTAGATCCAATTTTCACAGTACAGTTATAGATGTAGGGCCGAATGATGATGTGGTGGTCAGTGACCTGGCCTTATGTGTGCAGCAGTTACATGCTCTCCCTTGGTTGGCAAACAGACCTGGAAATCCTTCTCTGGGTTCTCCGGTTTCCTCCCACTGTCCAAAGGCATGTTGTATTGGTGGCTCTAAATTGATGTGAGTCTGTGAGGGAGTGATTTGTGTGTGTGTGTGCACCCTGTGGTGGGTTGACGTCCTGCTCTGGGTGAATCCCTGCCCCATGCCTGGGGTCCTGGGAGTCAGTGTAACGCCACGGAGGTGCTCTCCGTGCTGTAAGAAGCTAAGAAGCTAATCTGCAGAATGCACACCCTGATGAACTGTTTTTTGTTGCCAGAGATGTCAACAATGCGAATATCAATTCAGTTCTCCCCAAATTCCTTTTTGCAACAATAGGGAAAAACACGCTGGATCTCTTTTAAACCAACAATTCTGGCACATACAGAGGCAGAGCCACGCCTCCATCTCAGACAATCAGACCACATCACTGTTATGCCAATTCTAGCATACAGACTGCCCATCAGCTGTACAAAACCGGTTCTGAAGCAGGTGAGAACCTGCCCAGCAGGAGCTATTTCTGCCCTTCAAGACTGTTTTGAGTGCACTGACTGGCAAATGTTCATGGAGGCAACAACACCATCTTGGTGGAGTTCACGACATCAGTGAACAGCTACATAAGCAAATGCACTGATGACATTACAGTCTTCAAGACCATCGCCACAAGATCAAACCACAAGCTGTGGATGACTGCAGAGGTACGTGAGCTGCTCAAAGCTTGAGACTCCACCTTCAGGAAGGGGGACAAGGTGGACCTTAGATCAGCGAGGATCAAACTGTCTTGAGCCATTAGAGCAGCAAAGCGTGCACGCAGGCAGAAAATCCACAGCCACTTCCAGGACAGCGGTGACACATGGCACATGTGGCAGGGCATTCATGCAGTCACAAACAACCTGCATCCTCAAACCAGATGGCCCGAATAACTTTTACACACCATTCGACAAGCAAAACAATGTGACTGAGAGGAAATCCAAACCCTCCTTCCAGTGATCAGGTTCTGTGTCTAACCATGTTGGACGTGAGGAAAACTCTTCACAGAATTAACTCACGCAAGGCTGCTGGACCAGAAAACATCCCTGGAAGATGCTCAGAGAACGTGCAGATGTTCTCACCGACATCTCACTGAGCACTACCGTTGTTCCAATGTGTCTCAAGGCCACCACCATCGTGCCTGTGCTGAAGAAGTCTTCACTGTTGGGAATACTGTCCCATTGCACTTATACTCATCACAATGAAAGCTTCGAGAGGATGGTCATGAAATATATGAAGACCCTGCTGCCCTCCACCCTGGACCCACTGCAATTCGCCTATCATCCGAACCGCTCCATGGACGATGCCATCGCCACCCTGCATCTGACCCTCACCCACCTGGACAATAAGGACACAAAATGAAAGAGATTAACTTCAGAAGAGAGAAAAGGGAACACTCTCAACTAAAAATTGAAGTGCCTTGTGTGGAGATTGTCAGGAACATAAAGTTCCTCTGCATTCATCTAGAGGAGAACCTCTCCTGGGTTCTCAACACCAGATCGACAGCCAAGAAAGCCCGGCAGCTTCTCTACGTCCTGTGAAGCCCATCTTCCACCACCCATCCTCACCACCTTATATAGAAGGGATTACTGAGAGCATTCTGACCATCTGCGTCTCTGTCTGTTTTGGGAACTGCATCGCATCAGACTGCTAGGCCGCTATAGAGTGGATAGTGAGGACATCTGAGAAGAGTCTCCACCCACCATAATGAACATTTACAACACACGTTGCAACCAGCACTGTGAAGGACTCTATACACCCTGCACTCTTCACCCTCCTGCTAAATAGCATTCAGACCCTCACTGCCACACTGTGCAACAGTTTCTTTCCACAGGCCATCAGGCCATTGGACTGACACACCCACACACACGCACACACAGGTACACACACACTGCATCTTTTGTTTGGAATATAGTATATATTTATTTCCATGTTCCATTTTGCACAGTGGTTTTTGCACTATTTTTACTTTTACTTTTGCAGTGTTTCACAATGACAATCACTTCACTTTCACTTTTCACTTTCATGTATTATGTTGTAGTTATAGTATCTTATATATATATATATATATAAGGTATCTTATATAATTAAACTAATGTTGAAGAACTTAATTGAGGTTGCAGTAGCTTAAAATCCTGTTCATTTTATTAACACACTCGCCTATGAACCAGAAGACCCAGGTTCAAATCCCACTTACTACCACTGTGTCCCAGAGTAAGACACTTAATCCTAAATTGCTCCAGGGAGACTGTCCCTGTAACTACTGATCCTGAGTCACTCTGGATAAGACTGTCTGATAAATGCCTTAAATGTAAATGTTCTTTGGGAAGTGTGGGGCAGTACTGCCCTAGCAGGAAAGGAAACGGATGCATAACTGAAGTGTTGCAGGTTCAAATCCTGAAACATTAAGGTGCCACTGAAGTCTCCTTGATCAACGTACCATCCACAAACACTGCTCCCGGGCTACTTTGATGGCTGCCCACTGGTCACTAAGGGTGATGGTTAAAGGTAGAGGACGCATTTTGTTGTGTCACTGTGTGCTGTGCTGCAGTGTATCACAATGGCAAAAACAATCACTTTCACAATCATAATTCGCACGGGAACCATATAATGTTTTATATTACTCCCATCTGATGATCTATTCTGAATCAATATTTTCACGTGGAGATTTCAGTGATAGCGTTCCCCTTAACCTGGAAAAAAGTGGACAGATGAATAGACATCACAGTTTTCTGCCACAGTTTTTTGCCATTAGATCTGAGAGGCAATCAAAGACCTTTAGAGAGCAGAGCTATGAGAATATATTCTAAGGACACATTGGTCTTATGTTGGGAGTACACCTGAGATTTTAGCAAGGGAAGAAATAATAAATTCATAGACCCACATTACTGCCACACTCTACAGCTCAATTATCCAAAATATCAGATGTCCTCGATAAGCATGCTTTCAGTGTCCTTGAAGGGAAGAAGCATCTGAAAGAATTTTAAACACATTCTTCAATCGAGTATGCAAACCACCATGATGAAAAAATGAGGGGACAAATTTTTAACCAAATGGGGCAAAAATAAGAGTCATTCAAACTAATTGAAAGATTATATGTTGAAACTCTGAAAGTGGCCCAAGCAGAGGATGGGGAAGTAAGGATGGAGGTAATAAGCAAGGATCAAGCCTGGCTTAGTGCTGGGGTCTGTTCTCATTATCATCCTCACTGCTAATCCCCAGCATTCCCACAAGTGGGGCCTTTTTTGTTTCCTTCAAAAAAGTGCATTCCTTCACAAACACAGCCACAACAGCACAAATAGAGCCTGGGATTCCCATGAGGGGAGAGAGAGCATGCGGGCGAGTGCGTAAAAAAGAAGAGGAGATGGAGAGAATGAGCGAAATAGAGATTGGAAAAGGCGGGAAGAGCCGGACAGAAAAAGACGAGAGAGGGGGGCACCTGGGAGCGATGCATTTCAAAGTGATGATTTTCTTTCCTCCTTTTCACCCCTTTCTTCAAGCGAAGGCAATGGGACTATAGACTCATTTTCGCCACGGCAACAATCCCAGCCCCCGCCCCCCACCTTTTGCCCATTCCACTTTGGCTCCACATTCCTTTCCATGGTGAGCTGGGACTGGGATCGGCGTCGAGGAAGAGGCGGCAAGCAGCACCCGTAGGTCCCTGACAACAGAGACTGGGAGCAGATGGTTGGCTTTTGTGAGGGACTCTGTCATTTCAATGGCCCACATCAGGCAGGTCCAATGTGGGAAACATTCTCTCTCATGCTCTCTTTCTCCCTCTCTGTCTCATTCCCGTTCTCTAGCAATGTTAAGCTATTGAAGGGACTTGAATAGGCTGACCACATGCTACCATCCTGCTCTTATGGACCTCAACTAGCAGATGGTGAGATCATTTGGAGCAATTAATTCTTTGAGAGAATAAGGGTGAACATGTTTGTCGTTATGACTAGGGCACACATCTTGAATGAGGGGGGAAGTGGACTGAATATGTCTATGGTGAGAAAGTCTATGAGAAATTAGTCAAGTTATGGATTCCTGAAATGTGGATGTTTAAATGCAAGTTCTACTCTTGTTATTAATCAAAGACTTAATAATTTATTAGACATGTTGTTCATTTATGCACAGAGGTGTCTTTGAACACAATTAAGGAAATTTGAACCTTTAATGATAACTTTCTGCACCCACTTTATCTTTATTTAGCTTTTTGTTTTCAAGATATAAGTGCATATACAGTACAGGCCAAAAGTTTGGACACACCTTCTCATCCAATGTGTTTTCTTTATTTTCATGACCATTTACATTGGTAGATTCTCACTGAAGGCATCACAACTATGAATGAACACATGTGGAGTTAAGTACTTAACAAAAAGTGGAGACCTGACCTCCACAGTCACCGGACCTGAACCCAGTCGAGATGGTTTGGGGTGAGCTGGACCGCAGAGTGAAGGCAAAGGGGCCAACAAGTGCTAAACACCTCTGGGAACTCCTTCAAGGCTGTTGGAAAAACATTTCAGGTGACGACCTCTTGAAGCTCATTGAGAGAATGCCAAGAGTGTGCAAAGCAGTAATCAGAAGAAAGGGTGGCTATTTAGAAGAAACTAGAATATAAGTTTTTTCATTTATTTCACCTTTTTTTGTTCACATGTGTTCATTCATAGTTTTGATGCCTTCTGAATCTACCAATGTAAATGGTCATGAAAATAAAGAAAACACATTGAATGAGAAAGTGTGTGCAAACTTTTGGCCTGTACTGTAAGTGTGTATGTTATTAGATTTAAAACTAGGAATTCAAAATGATTACCAAGAAACGAACCGATCCTTCGAAATAGCAAGACAATAGCAAAAGTTTATACCAAGTTTACGTAAACTGAAAGTCACACGATTTGAGTGTCTCTCAGGTTGACTGCAGCCCAACAGCAACATTTTCAAGTGATTATAAAATGCATACGGACGTCAGTAAAGGTCAGATATATGACAATTAACATTTTCCAAAGCCAAGGTGTTGATAGCATTCATCATGTTTGCAATTAATACTCCATGAAGAATATTTTAAGCTATTGTTTTATATGATATTGAAATATGTTACTACTACATTTGTTACATACTTACATTTTAACTGTAAATCAATACAAATTTTTGAACATTTACATTTTAAGTCTTACTCATGTTGCACCACCTCACATTGTATGAAACTGAAAACGGGAGAGACACATACATAATGCATGTCAGTAAAACTTGACACCGTCAAACATCCAATTCATGGATTACATAGGATCCTCCGTACCATGCACTCAAACTTTGGATGACCCTACATTACCAATCCAGTAAATAAGTAGGGATCCTCAGGCAAAAGTGACAGTCTAGCATTCTGAAATGTAAACAAAAAACCTGTCTCCAAACGCCAGAGGTTATTAGCATTTAAAAGAAAAAAAACCTTCCAAGAAAAAATGTGTTGCTCAGCAACGCATTGCATCTGGAGCAGAAAAAGCACTACTGCAGAGTTCTCCATCCAAGATCACAGTATTGCGCTTCAGCCGTAAGCAGCGTACAAGGCTTGCCACAGCCGTGAGTCATGTGCCGTAAATGAAATCCTACAGTGGCGTAACGAAGCGGGCAGCGTAGGGGCGTGGGTGTTATTGCTGATGGTTTCTCAGGTTGCTCTGTAAATACCAGCACACCTGTGTAAATGCAAGTAGAACGTTGTTGCTATGCCGGTCAGGGCTGTGGTGCAATGTGCAAACGGAGCCACTCCACCCGATTCTGCAACAGGGATGGAACTGGCTCATATGTTGTGTTTAGAACAGTGCTTGTCTACAATTCTTATCTTCATTACATCTTCATTACAGTTCATTTTACCATTGCAGAGTCTGTTAGTAACATGGTAACATTAAATATATAATGCAGCTAATTTAGAAAATAAATTTAATAGCTGTAAACCAGATGGGTCACAATGGCTAAATCTGTTTTTGATTATAGCCATGTGTGATCATCTCTTGTTAATGCTGATCAAATTCTATTATACTCTTGTTAAATCTGACAAGACTACCTATCACACACACAATCTCACACACACACATTGATGTCAATGGCAGGCGTTTCTATGGGTCTGGTGAGTTTTCTAATATCATGCCAACATGGATTGTTCATACAAAAAACACTCATGGCTCGAAAAAATTAAAGAGCATTGCACTACTGTCACAATCATGGTGGCATGACGAGGCAGGTGAACAGAGAGGATGACGAAACTGGATGAGGAAGAAGGACACTATTGCAAGACGTCGCAAAACCGGGGTTTTATTTGTGAAGAACAGGAGAGGGGAGACATCCGGCAACATGATGAACATGTAACGTAACAAAGACCCGACAGTGAACAGAAACGAACAGGGCAGCTTTATACATACACACAGGTGAAAACAATTAGGGAACATTACACCCCCTCCTAGGCACGACACCCGGCGGGTATCCTTATGAATCGAGTGGACAATGAGATGAGTCGAGAAGAATCGATTCAAGACGAGAAGATGAACAACTGAATGAATGATGACTGGTCCGGTATTCACAGCCAGTGTGGTGCTGGCAGGTCATCATCTGACAAGACTACCTATCCGCACCGTCCGCAGGCGCTCGCCGCTCATGGTCAATCTCCGGGTCGGGTCTTTCTGTCACAACCATGGCGGCATGACGAGGAGAAGGACACAGGAAAAGGACACAATCGCACAACGTCACGAAACCGGGCTTTAATGGGTGAAGAACAGGACAGGGGAGACATCCGGCAACATGGTGAACATGTAACATAACAAAGACCCGACGGTGAACAGAAACAAACAGGGCAGCTTTATACATTCGACACAGGTGAAAACGATTAGGGAACATTACACAGGACTAACGTGAAACTCCGGTCCGGATCCTAGTCATGACAACTACTAGGTACTTGGTGGACTGCGCAAAGCATGGTTTCAAAATGTTCTTTAGACTGCAGAAATAGAGACTTAAAACTATTATGTAAGTCGCGTCAGCAGTTCGAGGGAGAACAGAAACTAAAGTATTTCATGATGAAGTTGAGAAATGTTTCCGGAATCAACCGCTCCTATCATTCTACAGAAGGTGTTCTCCCAATTGTTGACAACCTAAAGTGGACCTAAAGAAAGAAGAAGTTTAGAAAAGTCCATAATGGATGTTCCAAAAAAGTACTATATCTAATTTTTATCTCCTTATCTTGTAATTATAACATGTGGGATTTTTGGATTTCAGACCAAAATTTTGATTAATGCTTTGGGTTCTTTCATTTGGGTATTTTTGTATAAAATAAATCAATATGAGCAATATTTCTGTAATGGAGGCTTCAAATCCCAGAGTGGACTGGAAGATGATCCTAGAGATAAGATGATCCTTTATTAGTTCCATAAGTGGGAAATTTAAAAGTGCAAAACTGAGACCGACTACAGGACCTCAAGTTTTGATGTGTGCGGCAAGATGTTGCATATCTTCTAGCAGTTGGTTTTGGCAAATGTTTGTTGCAACCATCTGTTGGGGCAACCAAACAAAAAAACTGGTATTAGGCATTGCTGTGGAGACCCTAGAGTTGGCTATGGATGTGGAGAGAAGGATGTCGGACTTCACTCACTGGACACAGCTTACTGGTTGAACAGTAGAGTTCCATCATTCCTCTGAGGCAGATTAACACTTATTATGGGCATTATGTGTAAATATATTTTACTCTATTCATTTAAATCTTTTGAGATCTGTGTGCATGTGTGTTATAGAGTCTGTGTGTGTGTGTTGTGGGGGATCTTGGTGTGTGTGCTGTCCACAGGTAGGAGTGAGGAACACATTCCAGGAAAGGTTACCATCAAAGATTCATATATTTATTCTTTTGAAGCTCAGTTCTTTGAACAAGACAGAGTGTTCTCCTCAGCCCAGCACAGCACAGCGTACCTCCCTTTAGTAGAGTTGTCCTCCCATGGGGTCAGGGTAAGGTTGCTTCCAGTCTGGTCTCATTACTGAAGATCTGTGACATCCTTGGATGAATAAATATCAAACCAAAATTTCAAGAGGCCACAACAATGAATAAATATCCATTTCACCAAGGATAAATACAAAACAAGCCAGTTCAGATTACTTTTCTTATCTTATAAAGAAAATTTCTTCTGATATTTTGCTGAAGAAGCCAGTTAGATGACTCGGTAGGACAGTTAACATTGGAGTAACAAGTAGGCCAACCTGGGGAATGCAGTCAGTCGAGAAAGCCAAGGGGGAGTTGAAAGGCAAGCATCCTCATCACCCTGGCAACATGCCTAGCAATGCTGGCTGAAGGAGAGAGGAGTGTGAATGAGTGACGTAATGCCAGTGGCGCCAGGCAGTCTGTGCCGCCCGGCCATTTGAATCAGCTGTCAGTGCAGAAAAGGCTCTCCTTATTGAAAGGAAGTGCACAGCGATGCTTAAGAAAAGGAGGGCAAGGGGGTGAAAAAAGTTCAAATTAGTGCTCGGGAAAGGAGTAAAATCCCAGTGTGTGAGTAAAGAGCAAACCATGAGTAAAGAGCAAGCAAGTTTAAAAAAATAAAAATAAAAAATAATAACTTGGAAATATATTACAATATTACTATTATACAATAGTTGTAAATATGGAACAAAATATGTATACAGTTATTATGGGATAAATTTTTCATCACTTTTCAGAATATTATAATCTCAGGACAGACACCGGAATAGGACCACAATTTAATACTGCAAAAAAGCGGCTAATAGCTATAAACGATTCCCCACGTCCGCCGCTAGGGGCGCGCATGAGCGTGGTTACCGAAACGTGTAAAACGCGTCCTGCGTCCCAGGATGTCCAATTAACCTTTATTTCGTATTCTGGACGCAAGACTTCAGCCACAAAGGCCCAGTAAGGCGTGAAAATTTGTTTCTGTGTTCTGTGCCTTAATTATATTACTTCTCTACAGTCACATACGTTTGCACATGAGTTGCCTCTTGCGTTACACGTTACACGTTACACACACCCCTCCGGTACGGACCCACCGCAGCAGGGACACGCCTTGTTACGCGAGCCAGCGCTCCACCGTGGGCATCGGGAGGCTTGTGATTGATCAGTTTCTCGTCCAGAAGTGTCACCCAGCCGCGGCTGGCGCCTCCCCGTCTCTCTATAAAACCCGCACGACGCGTGGTCGTGCAGGAAGGACGCGAATCGGGGAGGATCGGAGAGAACCCGGCGCCAGCGCATCGTCACACGTCCCGCATTAGACCTAGAAGAGAACTACCTCGATCAGGATTTCTCTTTTCTTGCTGAAAGATGAAGGCGACGAGTCCGGCTCCCCCCCGCAAGGATTCCTCGCTGCACTGCGTGTCGGAGCGCGGCGTGCACATCGGCCGCTGCAGGATGGAAGAGGAAGAGCTGTTCTGCCTGCAGTACGACATGAACGACTGCTACAGCCGCCTCAAGCGCCTGGTGCCCACCATCCCGCAGGACAAGAAGGTCAGCAAGGTGGAGATCCTGCAGCATGTGATCGACTATATTCTGGACCTGCAGCTGGCTCTGGAGACGCACCCGGCGCTGCTGAAGCAGCAGCCCGCCGCCACCGCCGCCGCCGCCGCCCGGACGCCGCTGACGGTCCTCAACACGGAGCAGGTGAGCCGGGGCTCCCGGTGGACCCCCCAAAACACGCATTTCTCATGCATTGCATTGCAAAAGCAAGAAAAAGAAATAATGATATGTATATATGTACGTGTGTGTGGGGGTGGGGGGGTGCTTTTGGCGCACAAAGAAAGAAATGAATGAAGACGCGCACGACGCAGCCTGTAATAAAGTTGTGCAGACCGCAGGACGCGCATCAGATGGGATGTGATGGCAGCCAGACCCTCATGCATTTGTTTACTTCTGATTCTCTCCATAGAGGACGTCAATAGGAAAAAAGCAGGAGGACCCGATTTTATGTCGCTGAACTGTGGCGCGTTGGTGAGTTCCATTAATATCATTATTATTAAAAGCATTTTCATAGTGCATGTTTCTATTTATGTCCGATGAACAGCTGCAGTTTGGCCGTTTGTGTGCCCGCAGGCTAGAGCAGGATTAGAATTTTTTTTTAATATTATTATTATCGTTCTTTCTTTTATTACTGCGTCCCTGAAACAGTCAGCTTGCCTGTGCAGCCCACAGCAGCAGGGAGAGACACTCGGAACATTGACTGCAACTTGGACACAGCTGTCTGTTGTGCAATAACAGTCCCCTTATGCGGCACGCCGCACACACACACACACACGCACGCACACACTCACCCGCCCACCCGGACGCGCACTCAGAGGGTTAAAGTGTCGACTCGCAGGCAAATGCGCAGGGAACTGGTTTAGCATGCAGCTGTGTCTCCAAGGTCTGCCCCGCGGGCGGCCGGCAGGCAGCGTGCTTGTTGTCTGACCTGGTTTGTTTTGGGTTGTTGATCAAGCATGCCCTGTGTTTTGTTGGTGGCGCCAGTCAGTCTGGGGCTGGCGGTTCACACACCCCTTCTATTCATTCCTGTTCCACAGGTGCACACATAGCCGATCCAAAGCCAAGCCGAGCTTCGCCAGAGAATCAGAGAACAAGCCATGACGAGGCTGAATCGCCGGGGAGGGACATTGCAAAGCGCTGTGTGTGTGAGTGTGTGTGTTGGGGGGGGGGGGAAGCAAGACAAAAAAAAAAAGCATTAACAAACTAATCGCTACTAAAAATATAACCTATAAACACCACAATTTCCGGCTTTCCCAGTGCCGTTTCCCCTCACCGCATTGGCATCTCCTCTCAAGTGACACATAATTGTAGAAATCTGGGAAAGAAAAAAAAAAAAAAACACGGATAGAGACAGAGGGGGGAAAAAACATTCCCTGAAAGGTTCTGCTGCAAAGACTCAAGACTTGACAGGGGCTGCAATTCCACAGAAACACTGGATCTGAGTCGAAACAACAAAAAAAAAAGTGTATTAAAAATTCTGCCTGTAAAGCTGTACTAAAACAATGCTAAAAAAGAAATATTGTACATGCTGTGACATCTATTGTTTAAAATAGGTGATTTGTGTTGCACAGAAATCTCCTTGAGATAAGCTGGTATAATATTGTAAAGAATCTGAGCTAGCCATGGAAATGAATGCTGTATATATATTGAAAATGTTCTATAAATGTGTGTGGAAAATAATATCTCTATGCTCCTGCAGACCGATTGTAATTATATAAGATATTTTTTATGGGAGAAAATGTTTTGTTATGTAAATACCGTGTTTTCACTTTTCTTGGTGTAGTGAATGAATACATCATGTTCAGCTAATAAAGTCTCCACCTCACCTCAGTTTCACATCTGCTCCCATTTTTATTCCCATTTTCAGATGGTTGAAATAAGCATTAACGTCTGGACAGAACTGATTGGCTTATGGAGTAACTAGTGTGTAAAAAGGGTGTGACTCAGTCTCCCCTTGGCACAAGATTTTGACAGGAGCTTTGAACAAAGGCTAAAGCGCCTTTAGTGAAACATTTGGCAAATATTAACTTCAGTCAAGTCGTATAATAATTACAATGTAGGTACTATATGAGTAAGTGGTCATTCTTCAATATTGTTCAGGGGGGGAAAATAAAATAGTTTCAGGTGGTTCCTCAGGTCTATTTCTTTAAGGCAGTGTCCCTTGTCATGGTCAGCATCAGATTTTGCGTCTGCCTGGCTAAATAGGTTAATTGATTAACACGCTGTGGAAAAATGGAGAGATGGTCTCCTGCATTGTTTACCATTTTACAGGCATACATTAAATAGGCATCTGGGTTTTACCGTTTATATTGATATAATATTCTTTAAACATGAAATATGAATTTCAGGGCTTTTTGAGTTGCAGAGGAATAAAAGAACTGTGTTCAGGGTCCATGAGAAATCTATGAATTTTGCGTTTTAAAGGTAATTTCAAAGAACATGTTATCTTCCTTTTGGTCACATGTTCGTGCCTTTGGGCACTTTTTTAAAATTCTGCCATGCATCTTTTGCATCAGCTGCCATTTGACCCTTAGATTTTTTTTTTGTGTTGTTCATATCATTATGGGGTCTCATTCCATTAAAGAATTTGGGATTTTGACAAGGAATAATCTTCTCCTTGGATAAGATGGACTGTTTTAGAGGGTGGTTTTAGCCTAGTGGGTAACACACACACCTATGAACCAGAAGACTCCGGTTCAAACCCCACTTATTACCATTGTGTCCCTGAGCAAGACACTTAACCCTGAGAGTCTCTGGGGGACTGTCCCTGTAACTACTGATTGTAAGGCGCTCTGGATAAGGGCGTCTGATAAATGCTCTAAATATAAATGTAGCATAGTATTTCTATTTGATTTACTCATTTGTGTTCTATTTGTGTTCTCATTTGTGCCCCTCCTCGGGCATGGCTGCCCACTGCTCACCAAGGGTGATTGTTAAAAGCAGAGGACACATTTCGTTGGGTTACCGTGTGCTGTGTTGCAGTGTTTCACAATGACAAACACTTAAGCTACTGAGCTTGTAGAGCAATGAACGCTGGTATCTGTTTCTGCCTCACACAGACTGCAATCCAGCACTGTACACACTGAAAGGGCTAATTACTATGATTATGTTTAATATAATTGTTTCCAAAGTCATAGATGAGCGTGAGGCAGCGGCGCTCGATACCGGCCTGCCTGGTGTGCAGCGGCTTCACTGGTTTTTTGAGGTTTGAGCACCTGTTCCTGCAGCTCAGGTGTTCTTCTCATCTCCATGTGTACACGCCAGGCCCAGATCGTGGGAAACAATCGCATCCTGTGTGATAAGAGGCGCTCCACAGTCTGTTGGTCAATCACCGGTGAGCTGCAGTCAGCCAGGGGCCAGTAAGCCAGAGGGACCTGCAGCCCCACGTATTATTATCACGTGGCTGGGCTGCCTGTTGTAAAGTAGCAAATTGTTTGAACAGGTGTGTGTGTGTGTGTGTGTGTTGTGTATGCATTGGTGTGGGAGTGGTTGGGTGTTTCCATGTGCACGTGACAGCAAACTACTACAGGAAAAAATATATAAGAAAAAAAAAAAATAATAATAGTAATAAGATTCCAAGCCACCTTTTGGGAGAAACAAAGGAAATTTTATACACTTTATTTATCTGTTCAAATAATGTATTAAATGTTTCACACACCAATAAATAAACAAATTGAATTTGTAATTTCTCTTCAGTGAAAATGAATTTGAGTTTGAGACACACTTGCAGATTTTCCCATGTGCACAATCCATATGGCAGACGGCTGTCTAATTTTACGAGGTTCCCTGATCCCCTCCGAATTTTTTTTATTTTTTTTAAACGATTGCCTGTTCTCGACAATCACCAGCCGTCCCCATTTACAGAAACATAACATTCCTGCTACGGCAAAAGATAGGACAAAAAACGCTCGCTCTTGGACACTGCTTAATTACTGACTAATTAGACTGGAGTGATTAAATATCTCATATTTTGTGGTAATTGCTGCTATTTAAGGCTGCTATTAACGCTGAAATTCCCGCTGTCAACATTTAATCATAAACAGAAGAGAAGAAAGCGTTCTCTGCTGAGAGATGGGCAGAAAAGAAAGATTTGTTGGATTCTGATGATGAAAAATGCATATATTGGCTTAAATGAAATCAATTATGAAAACTGCTATCAAATTAACATTAAAGTTAAGTAATAACAGACATAATCAAAACCAACCAAACCGAGTAGCTCATTCTATGCTAAAACAAGGGAGGCAACTGTAGAAGGATGGATGGAGGGAGGGAAAACAGAGGGGAATAAAGCCAGGCCTGGCACAGTCCAGTGCCAACTGCCAGCTCCTGGGAGACCGGCAATGAATTACTGAAATGAAGTCCGTGACGAATGCCGGCCTGGTTGCCTTTCTTTTCGGTCCTTTTCCTCTCCTCCCTCCTCCCTTGCATCAGGAATAGTAGCAGCTCCCCCGCCTCCCTCCCCTGAGAGCGGCAGAGTGAATAAGTGAAGCGGAGGATGAGAGATCAGCCAAGTCCCCTCCACATGATCACAGTCAGTGAGGGCGAGGGGGGCAGGCAGGACGGAAGCTGCTGCAACAGCAGCCGTTTTGTCTAAACGCATCCTCGGGGCGCTGTGATCCAGCCAATATGCTGCTCCAAATGGTGCTGGCATGCGGCAGGGCAACTGGTGCTCTGCGGCCCGGGAGTGTACACAACAACCGCTACCTTCAGATCTCATACAAATCATTCGCATCACAGTTATATGGGAGATATGCAAATTTAGTCAAAACATTAAAATAAATCACGTGGATTAAATGTTTTTGTCCTCTTAAAAAGAAACATGCTTCAAATTTTATTTACTGATCCCAATGAATCCAAATCACATAACCCTGGATATACATGCACAATATTTATTGTACCTTGAAATGAGAAATGGCAGTTAAATTGTTAACTACTGATTAATATGAAAAAGTTGAATCCTGAGGAAATATGACCAATCGTGTGATTTGTTTTCTGTATTAATTTAATTGCATGACAAGCTCTGTCCTTGATAGCAGATGAAACTCAGTAATGCCAATTAAAAAAAATACACTAATAATAAAAATTCATTCTTGAGCTTGTAAAATCAATAACCAGTGCTATCAGTTATAGTCCTGTTATCTAAGCTTGATTCTTCCGACTAATCAGCCAGTGTAATTTGGCATAGACTCAACACCTAATTCACATGTTCATTTGTTCTGGTTCAGGGGTCAGAATAAATACCTCTGACACTGGGATTATGGAACAGATGGTCCTTCTATTAGAGTTGTTTTTGTTGTGGGACTTCTTAAAATATCATCAACAAACGCGTCTTTATAAAAAAACGCACATCAAAGCTGTTGCTCCATTTGCAAGTCTTCCGGTTGGGCTGATAAGGTGGCTTTTGACATTTCACTGTCCCTTGCCAAGGAATTGGCAAATCGCTATGCAGCTATGGCAATTGCTTTTATACAGACGAATGGCAAAAGTGATGGTGCACATTATAAAATCAATGACAATCAAGTATCTTGGGTTCCTTTTAAAATTGTCCAGTGGGGATCTTTGGACCTGTGACATTTGCATGACATCAAAGATCAAGTTTTTGCTAATTTAATATTTTCATACATAGCAGGAAATTGTGCTTTTAATCACCAAAATACATGCTAAATATTTTTGCTCAATTAACATTGATGAAATTTGAATGTCATCCACCTTCTACTATTCCCATGCAAGGGCAATGACTTAATAATATCTGTAGAAGATGAAGAAGATTACATGTGCTGGGCATATTTTTCATAATGCGTTTAAGTTTAATAGAGAGGTGAAAATATTTTTTGGTTGTTATTCAATCCATGTCAACAAAAGAAAACTTTCAGCTGCATAATTCATACAAAGAATGCAAAGACATGAATCAGAGGAACTGGATGCAGCACTTTCCTGTGTACTGGGTTGGGGGTGCTGGCATGACAACCGTATCTATGGAACTGGTTCCATCAGCAGGAAGTTGCCAGATCAGGGGTCTCTGAAGCTGCAACCAGACTGTCCCCTCACCGCCTCTTTCTCCAGCTCGTTAGAGGCAGAGGAAATGAAACCTCCCTAGAGCCGGCAGTGTATGTAATGAGAAATGTGACACTCTATGTCGCAAGCGCCCTTCAACGCGTTTGCCTAATGGCCTTTGAAAGCGGTTTTTGTGTGATGGTGCTGGTCCTCTGAATGACCACTGAACAACTGGGAGAAGTCACACTGGACCTGAAGTGAAATTAATACAATTATTGTAAAACATATATTTACATTTACATTTAGAGCAATTATCAGATGCACTTATCCAGAGCGACTTACAATCAGTAGTTACAGGGACAGTCCCCCCTTGGAGACATTCAGGGTTAAGTGTCTTGCTCAGGGACACAATGGTAGAAAGTGTGATTTGAGCCTGGGTCTTCTGGTTGATAGGCGAATGTGTTACCCACTAGGCTACTACCACCCATCTTACCTGCACTACGTACCTCTTTCGGATGCAATGCATGCATTACACATGAAGTCACAGGATGTTTATAGCAAAACACGTTCTTCATGGCTCCCTGCTGGTCTTACACAAGCATTTTGTTGCTACAGTTTACAAGTTTGGAAATGCCCTGGTGTTCAGGTCCCATGTCTGAAGATTGTTGCCACGCATGTCAGCTTGTACTGCTGGTCTGGATGGGTGAGTTGAACATAATAGCATAAACATTTTTTTTTTTAAACACCCAGGATTAATAACATTAATCTATGTTTATTACAGGCCAAATAAAAACACTGCTCATTTAAAATGTAGTTATAAGACACCATTAGGACAATGTACAAATGCATCTATAAGTGAAATTGAATGGATGTGTAACAGAGCCCAGGTGTCCATTACCAGTAAACACTCTGAACAGCCAAATTTTTTATTGATTGTACAGTTCTTGCCTTAACAAACGTGCAGTGTTCTTAAATGATAATAAACATTTGGTTGTAATTAGACCAACTAGTTGTGATCAAACTAATGGGAATAATGGGAAGGACTGAATTTTAAATGATTCGTAGGTACTGGGGAAGGGGTGGAGCTAAGAGTTTACCAAATGGGTTAGAGGGGGATTTACTGGTGTAAAAACTGTGTAAAATGATTTATAAAGTATTGTGAGACTATGTATCTGAAATGTTTTAAAATGCATAATAGTTTATTATTTGATGAATGTACAATACAATATTGTTGAACTGTTTAAATGTTTGGTTAAAGATAATTGATTATTGTCTGTTAGCTAACTGGTCGAGAGATTAAGGTGACTGACGATAGAGAGAGGTTTGACTTACTGTTTATTTATTTTAATACATTTATTGAATCTTTTTTATTGAAAGACCTTTTAATGAGTGGAGTCTGCTCCGAATTACATACAGTTTTGTGTCATCTTCCTTGCCACCATCTCCGCTTAGATGTGCTGCGCAGGGGGATCTTCATTCCCCCATTACAGTTTATGCATGAATTGCAACAAAATAAACCAACCCTTGCCAAAGCACAGATTCACTGAATCCAGCTATTTTTATGTGACTTGTATCCAAACCCTCCAAACATCTTTTAATGTCAGTGTACTAAACACTTACCTGATATGTCTTGTTCAACAACCAACAACCTTTGTTGCTAATTACAGTGTTATTAAAGACGATAAAATATTTCAAAGGAGTCAGTTTTTCATTTTTCTTCTGTAATAAAAATTCTGAAAACAGCAAATTGCTTATTTGATTAAAATAGAAACTGTGGGTAGATACTAAAAGCATAATTTACCCCATAATTCAATCAATTTTGTGCTATTAAATGCATGTTCCCTGAATAGTTTTCTGTTGCACAATTTGCAAGTAATTTCACCTTTTTTTTGTTGTTTCAATTGTGAGTACAATCTGGGAGACCAATATGAATTTTAATTTCTAGACGGCTGCTAATTTTCCCTCACTGGACACCCTTGCTCAGTCAAGCTGCTGAATGCTTGAAGGAAAGCAGATCCTGTGTTTGACCCAGGTCTGGTTCAGGTGACAGCTGTCACTCACTTGTGACGAGTGTTGACAGGGTATCAGACTCCTCGCAGCTACGGTCTGAACAGGGCGGCTGCCGGCGACACAAAGACACCGACAAGACAAAGAAACACATCGCTGGCAGAAACCTGTCAGGATGCCGCACAGCCAGCAGTGTGAGGACGATTGGTGGTGTGAGTGTGTGTGACCACAGCACTGGGTTGACAATTTTTTCTAAAGAAATGAATAAAAGTATGTAAGCCTTAGTGAATGATCACATATATATTATTGGCTAGTTATAAGTCTATAACATAACTGTGTCAGATTTATGATTGCACATTTCGATTTTTTTAATACCAGTGAGCCTGCTGGTGACAGTGTTGTGAGGTGGTGTCACAAATAAACTAATTAACATAAATAAATTAGGAACTGGAAACACCCTTGACTGTAATAATGTGGTTCCAGTGCACTGGGTGTGTGTGACTGTGTATTTCCATTTGTATCTGTATACACAAGTGTGTGTGTACAGAGGACAAACAAGATAATATCTTCTCTTGATGTGCTTTTAGTCAATCTTTGGGATGGATTTCAATTCATTGCATGCATTTGCATCTGAGCACATGAGCAGTCATGTGGCATGATCTGAAAATAATATAAATGCTCATACAGAAGATTTATCATTGGCCCTAAAAGTCCTTTACCTTCCATCTCAATTCCATCTCTTGCATCCATGTCATTATTTAGACTGACAAAACTGCGTTAACAGTGCAAAATGTATTTTAACACACTGAAAATTAGTTGCTGCATTTAATGTTTAAATTTTGACAATACACACACACACACACACACACATACACATATATATACACATACATACATACATACATACATGAGGCATTATGCTTCCTTGATTAATTTCATAAAATAATAATCTAGTGAATTGCTAGGAAATACGTCCTGTTCATGCCCTTGTACACTATTCTGTCTAAAATATGTTCTCATCACTGTTCATCAAAAGCATTATTAAATATTTAATATAATGCCAATAAAGCATATGCATCAACACATTTATTATGCATTGGCTGGTATGTATGAGACAAACCTTTGATATGCTTATGCAATACATAAAACATCATCTTTATATCTCCTCATTAAAAAAAACAATTACAATAATATGTATGGACGTTCTACTGTTCTAGCTGAGACAAATTAAGCTAAATGTTCCACTAAATGTTCATAGCTCTTTTTAAAAAAATTTGATATAAATATTATGTCACTAATTGCACAGACTGGATTACTCTTGTCATATTTTTAATGCACTGGATCCTGTCTTATTTTCTGCTGTTGTGTCTGGAAGAAGTATAGCAAGCAAAGATTGTGTTCAGAAGGTCAGCAAGCGTTAAAAAGTCACAGAACGTCTAGAGACAAATAAGCCTTCATAGTCTGTGCTGTCAGTCACACTAATTGTTAATATTCCATATTACAATAGCCCCATATTCTGACATTCGCATAACAAAAATTAGAATGCTTTATTCTGACCTGCTTACTTGTGATGTCACAACCATTCCTATGTATCCTCCCATGTGGCTTTTACGTTCTGCAAAATGCTGTATCTCTAAAACACGTCTGCCATGTGAAAATCGCTCAGTGTATGTGAATGATCTCGTCTTGGGTCACACAGAGTAGCTGTCCTCCAAAATGGTTCAGTCTCATGTCGAGAGCCTCTCTCTTTATTCTCAGTAAAAAAGGCTTCTCTAACAGAACCCTGAAGCCTGGTCTCCCTGTAACCAGTCAAGCGTGGTCCCGTTGGCATGGCAATCCACTCTTATTTATTTAATTCCGCGTGCGGATATTTATTAATTTATTTGCATTCACATTCGAGCCAAATGAAGTCCAATACCACCTCTTGCTAGCCCAGCCCCCACCTCCCCTGCCCCCCGCAGTGCTTTATTTGAGGCATGTAAATCTCATCTCGTATTCAGGGGTATTCCTAATATGCTTAGACATCTGAATATCATCCATTATTTATAAGTTGCTGTTTCTCTGGAACCACCGCCCCATTCCGGAGGACAAAGTAATGTGTGGTGTTGTGGCAGAATTACTGGCCTGTCTCTGACATGAAGAACAATGAGGGGGCTTGTCCTTTTTTATGAGGGCCAATTCGTCATCATTACACACCATCAGATGTTTTTAGCCTCCGTAAAAATATATATAATGTAATTTTATGAGAATATTTTAATTCAGGGGATTTGGTTCACATATAAAAATGGTCACTGGTCCAAAAGGGACACAGAAACAGGTTTACATTTTAACGTCTTAATTATAAAATTTTTCTGGTGTTCCGTTACCAATATCACAGTGATCCCAGATCATTTAAAATAATATGTCACGTGATAGAAAGCGGGAAGACAGTGACAGGTGATTCCTGCTTAATGAATCAACGCCGACCTGAGCCCACTGCTCAGTCATTGAGTTCAGCTCTGACCAAGCTCTTCTCGAGTTCAGTAACCCTGTACTATTTTCCTTCCTGTTCCAAAGTGTCTTGTCGCCTCTTGTTGTTTACCTACCCTTTCGGACACCAACGCAGACTGACGTTGCACTTTTGTAAACTGACTCGCGTTCGTAGTATAAAAGGGCGATACTCTCCAACTCCTTTGCACACTCCTGCAATTGAGGTTCCCTCATACTGCCAACACTCCCATTTCATTGGACCATCACAAATAATTCACCCGTCACAATTGAGGATGTCCACGGCAGGCTTTGTCTTTTCTTTCCTGCGCTCCTGAGTTCAGCTGAGGGTGAACAGTACAGGAGGTCCAAATGAATAAACACAGCATCTGTGCATATCGCTCTCTCCAGGTAGAGTAAAATGAGCTTTATGGTTCATTATGGTGGCAGAATGGTGAATGTGGTGCACATGGGGATTTATCCTGCTGACAAAAAAAGAACCCAGTATTGCTGGTTTTGCACTGATCAGTAACCCCACCCAGGACTTTCCCAAGCCCTCACACCATACTATACTTATACCAGCTTCCATTCACCACTTGCACACACAGTCAAAAATCAAATGCAGGTAATGTTGACCATATAGTCCAGGAGGGCATGATAATGAAGATCTACTTTAACTTGGTTAAAAGATATGGCTAGTGCTGGCTGGCTTCCAGGTTGACCAGGGTGTATCACAGGTGAGATATTTGATCCATTTTTACAATTTTCTGACCAGTTTACGATGGTCCAGCAAGTTCAAACACCTTTTCATGGCCAACTTTGACCAGCTTGTTTTGTGTTTTTGTGCTGCTCATTGTCACGACTACGGGCTTACGGGGGTTGGACATGTTGTGAAGGGGGTTTTATTAACAAATAAACAATAAACACAAATAAACAGCGGCGCGATGGCCAAAAACAATTTAACTACAATAACGAACGTAAACTTGCCCGCAGCCGTGTGGCGATTGCCAGAACTTAAAACGCATACATTCACCCACTGAAGTCAAGTTCATGTCTGAGTTCACGAAAATGCCGGAGATCTGGAAGGGGCGGAAACATCCGCAATTTAAGCGCTGTCAGGATTGGCCACCGGTGTTGAGCACAGCTGCAGTCAATCCTGACACTCATGCTGGTCTACAGTTCATCATGAGCAGATTATTTTGTCCCATAGCATAATTATTCACTGAAAACACCACAAATGTTCTGCTCACTAAACAAAGAAGGAAGACTTCCAATCAGCTCTGGCTTACAGAATTGCTACAATTGTCAGTCACAGGCAAAATTACCACAGCGCTGACCTTCTGTGACGTATTTCCGACAACGCTGAGTCTGAAGAGGTCGGCCTTCACACTCTATGCCTGCTGCAACGGTCTTGTTTACCTGCGACCGCTGCAGTTGTGCAGGGTGCAGTTGTCGGCTCAGATCACGCAGAAGAAGAAGCCGCTCGGCTGGGGGAGCAGGGTGCCGACGAGAAGAGTGCATTCTGGTCCAACAGCACGCTAATTGTTTGATTATACAGGTCTCCACATTAATGAATCGCTCCTCCACCGTTTGGGAACATAGCACGCTACCGAATTACCAGCACAACGATCAAGCTGTGAATACTGATTACTCATTAGCCAGTGACTGAGTGGCATAAACAGCTCCAGAATAGGGCTCCATTTATTCCTGCTCGTTTGTCTCCAATTGTGGCTTAATGTGGGTGGCGTTCCCCTATTGAAAGGTAAATCGTTTAAAAAAGAACGAAGAAAACAAAACTATTCGTGGTGAGTTTATGTGATTGAGTAAAAAAAAAAACGATACGTGAGGAGCTGACAGACGCTTTTTTAAAACTCGGGTGGACATTTTGTGTCTGTGAGGCTGCAGCTAAGGGGGGATGAAGAGCTGCTGTGCTGCCGGATAATAAGGGGGACATGACTGTTGCAACGAGACAAAAGTTAATGAGGTCTGAACGCCGCTGCGACGACGGCGGCGGCGGCGGTTCGCTCTTTGAGCCACGTCTCTCCCTCGGAGCGTCCCTGGGCCTTTATTAACAGGATAATGCAGTAGAGGCTTGAAGTGTGCAGCTGCAGCAGAGAGATGGAGGGGAGGATGCTATCTCCTCAACACTGACCTCAGCATCCAGAGGAGAGTCTGCGTGCTGAACAAGAGCTTACTGTCTGCAGAAAGGACAAGGCTGTCTGTTAAATATCTTCTTATTAATGACTGATATTCGTATACTACTCGCCTAGAATTAAAAGGGACGAGAGAGAGATGTTGCCCTTCCATGGTGACAGTAGTCTGTGTGATCTGTTTCATGGTTACTATAATTTTAATCACAGTTTAATCAATTAGAATGTTATTTATGACAATTTATATTGTGACAATTTATTTATGACAATTTATATTGAGGCTAGCTTCTTGGAAAGAACAGATGACAATCTCACAATTGTTGAAATAAATTAAATATTTTTTTCAGACAGCAGTTAGTATCTGTAAAAAAAGTAGGCTATACTATGCAAAAGCTGGATTTTTATTGCCAGTTCTTGTGTAGTACGTGTGTAGTAAAGTGGGGTGTTTTTTGTGAAGCGCCTCGTTACCTCAAGCGTGAAACCTGTCATGAAGATGAACTTGAAATTCACAACACTTTCCCAAAGCTGCTCACAGCTCAAATCGCTCGTGAAAAGTGTCACCAGTTCAAGACAACATGAAACTAGTTGTGAAAACTGTTGAGATGAGGAACACTGTATTGACAAAAGATAATAATTTAGAAGATGGGTGGATGAATGCCATATTGCATATTTTCATGCATGGGAAGATCACAGTGAAGGTCATGCTAATGTCACCTGTCAGGTGGGTTTAGGATGGAATCAGCCAACAACTGTGGGTGTGTGACCTCCCCCTGCCAGACAAAAGAAACACTGCATATATCACCAACCATTAAACACTTTTGAATAATATGTAGAATGATTTCATACTGAAGATCAAACAGAAGATATGTAATTCTTACGGTGGGAACGAATTTGCACTTTACCACAAACAAAAGGATGCTGCCATACCGCCCTCCCCCCATTGTTCCTGCCCGTGCCTAATTAGTAAACCGTTAATTGGCACAGGTGCAAGCTTCCAAATTCAGGGGTGCAGTTAAAATATCGCTCTGGACCTCCCAATGCCTGGAACTACCCCCAAGTGTGGCCAATGGGCCTCAGGTGTGAGGCCATTAGCGGGCGGCGAGACCCGGACAGGTGTCTGTGTCTGCATAGGTGGTAATTAGATGGCCGTAATCACAGCGCCCCCCCCCTCCCCTGTCACCACGACCACTCGTAAAGGAGGCAAGGGCCCGTCGGGCACAATGGCGGAGTGTGGCGAGTGGCCGGGAGACCTCCAGCTGGGCCATTAGCCCGACTCTAGGAGGACATGGACACCTGACAGATGCATGCTGGGCGCGTCATTACCCTGCAAACAAAAGACACAAGAGAATTATCCTGGCCCGAGAGCATGTTGTCCGACTAGTGAGAGAAGGAATTAAAATTGTGCTTCGGCGAGTGTGCGGTGCCATTTGTGAGTGTTTGTGGCTGAAGGGACAGAATGCTGTGTGCTGCGCGGCTGCATTTACACCCTTTTGATCTTATTTCACAGTCACGGTGAGACAGGCAAACACGTCCCTGTTCCACACAAGTCAAAGGTATTCCAAAGCCATTCATGTGTGCGGATGTGGCCTACATTTCAGACAAGATATATCACTGACCCACGGGGATGCAGAGACAATGACTTCTGTATGAAAGCGTGGAATATTCTCAACTGAGCCCTGGCTATTTCGGGAAGAATTCATAAGACAAGTGTTGTACAGCCGAGAACCTGCGACTGATCTATCATCCATCTTCCTCCTCTGTGAGCACCGACAAGTCTTCTGGATCAGAGCTTCCCTCTTGAGGGAGGCGGAGACAACACGTTATGACGGCACCACGAGACATGCGCCACTGCTCCACTGCTCCACCTTCCCTGTCACACGAGGCGCCATGAATTCTATCAAAGGGAGAAAGTGGTTTGCAGCGAAATGCTGGCAGAATAATGGCCGTACTCAGGGGCTAAAAAGTGATGTCTCTACATGAGAGGAATGCCGGACATTGGACGGGTGGAGCCCAGCATTGCCAGAATGATTGTTATGCGGGTGAAATGTATCTGCGTGTGCTGATTTGAGATCACATGCATTCAGATCATCTGAAACAAATCCCAAGATTGCACACACACAAATACTAGTTCACACTGGAAAATCCTAGACAAAGTATATACAGGATGCAATCTGCCTTTGTCAGTAATGTTGATTTCTTGTCTTTGACATCCCCATTTGGCCATTTTGGAGGTTTTGTGGATATTGGCTGAGCTTTCAAAAATTCAAACAGGAGTAGGAGGGCATAAAATTATCTAATCCTACCGCTTTCCCAGGCAACAAATTTACTTAAAACATCATCATTATGCAAACCAGTGCCTAAACTTGGGCTTGGATGAATTATGCGCCACTTGTGAGACGCAACAGTCTTTAGACTGCTTTCAAATTGCAGGTGATGGTTAACAGAAGTTGTTCATGGCCCATATGTGCAGCTTTGTGTATTCTCTTTTATTCTAGACTTTGCATGCAAGTATGTTAAAGTGGTCTAAGTTGCCGTGACAATTTAATGAACAGAAGACATTTTTTGCAATTTTGGAACATATATTTGCCTGAAAATCTTCAGAGGTATCTGGGAACGACTGGTGGCGCCCTCTGCATCTTAACCAGTTTACGTTGTGCCTGTCACAGCAGCTTGCTTCCTCCACTCTCTGAATAAATACATTTTCCTACTTTTCATGAGCTCAGCTAGTGAAAAGGAACTCCCACGTCCTGATGAAATGTCCAGTCCACGCATCAACCAGGCCGTGCGGCACTTCCCGAACCTCGCTGCGGACATGGACGGGCCTTAGAGCGCCCGCTTGTGCGCCTGAGCTGGACACTGCGGCGTCTGCTGTAAATGTGGCTGGCATTAACATACCGTTTGATGTGGAGTTAGAATGCGTTTAGATGCTTCGTGTTTGACAACCGTGTCAAGTGTTTGCACTGTCTATTTACCTCGCTAACAACATCAAACAATGTGGCGCCTGCGACAATGCCGGCCGAGGCTGTGAGGGTCTGCTTTTGTCTCTCCCATTTACTCCCACACGGAGGGAAATGGAGGGTGAGTGCGCTGCATAATAAACAAGGTCCTTCTGCCACACCGGACTTCCATTAGGCACCAGGAGGACGTCTCACTCAGCGGCAACCAGGCCGCCGCACATTCACCAGATTTATTCTTCTGCAGCATATTTGTGTATCAGTTCTTTCCTTCTCTCTCGCTTGGGCGCTATCTCTCGCCCACTTTCGCTCTCTTTTCCCCTGCTCTATCGCTCTCCCCCACTTCTGCAACAGATAAAAAGAGCCATTGCGCAGACAGGCCGGCCTGATGAATACAGAAGCGGAGATTAGAGGGGCCGGCGTGGCGGAGTGCTCTCTGGGAGAGGGGAGATAAGAGGGAAAAGGTGAACAGGAACACTTGTCACTGCAGATGCCGACTACGATTTGCAGGCCAGGGAGAGAAGACTGCAACAGGGGCTGAAGGGACACGGTTGTTCTGTCTGCCCTGGACCAGATGCAGGATTCTGCACTGAATGCTTTCGTCCTTCCCACTTCTAACAGCCTCATCTCTAAGTGATGGTCATTAGGAACCTTTGATTTAAGTCAATACGTCGAATGAAGTAAATAAAAATCCAAGATTGTCAAGTTGCCACCATAATTGACACAGCACATGGGGAGTGTTCACTAATGTCACATCAAGTATGTGTTCTGGATTGGCAGAAATGCACATAAAGAAGAGCCTGCTTGCTGTTTATCGTATGTTGGAGAAGAGGAACTACCTCCCCATCCAGCCCCTTTTTGCTATGTAAATATTTCTGCCACCCAGAAGATGAATTTAAAATATGTTTTTTTTTTTTTAGATTTTATACCGTTTAAAATGAGGGGAGGGGCATTAGTGATGACTGACAGCTTCCTCATTCTGGGTGATCTCCTGGACCTCCTGTCAGGATCCGGTCCAGAAAGACTTCGGTTCTGTATAAAGCTGCCCTGTTCATGTCTGTTCAACATTGGGTCGCTGCTTGGTGATATTTCCCTTGTCGTGACATCATACATATGCATCCTCCTTTCTCGCCATGTCCAGCCATCGTGACACCTACTCATGTTAATATGTCACATGCACAAAATGTAGCTCCTCCCTTCTCCTATGCTTTCTTTTTCTCATAATATTTCATCTTTACTGTACTCATCTCTGGACCACAGCCACTGCCAAATCAAACATACAGAGAGATTATCAGCACTATAATGCAAGAATTCGGATTGCTGAACTGGTGAATATGAAACACTCCCAACATGTCTTCTCTAGTGCTGCAACAGGGTTTCTGAAAAACATTTAAACTACATGATAAACAATGTTGTTACCTGCATTGGTCTTAATAACTAATGGCTTTCAAAGGACATAGGTCAAAAATGGTGACATGCAGGAGGTGACATGTCAAACCCCACCAGATGCTCTGTCCTAACAAACTGCACTGGGTCAAGAGGGTGAGGAACGAGGTGTCTTGAGGTGGGATGCTATCTGGTAACTGTATGTATGTAAATGTAAGTGTGTGTGTTTGTGTGTGTGTGTGTGTGTGTGTGTGTGTGTATACCTCAATAGTAGAGCTATGGAGCAAAGAGTCTGCGGTGCCCCTTTGATATCAGGCGCAACCAAAAGGTCCTTAGCTCGAGGTTGATACGTGTCAATCACTTTTATCAAGCAGAAGCTCCTCCCCTTTCAGCTTCACATTTCCCTGTGCTGACCACACAAAGCACCCAGAGTACACAACACACACACACACACACACACACACACACACAGAATGTTCTAAATAGCAGGTGAGTGACTGCTGGTAGAAAGGAGATTGCCTGACCTTATTGTTTGCTTCTGTCTCCTCTTTGTTCTTCACAAATAAAGGCCTTTTTTTTTTTTAATAAACTGGAAAGGTCCTCAGCAGCAGCCCGTGGTGGAAATGAAAGGGGGCAGTGAGGTATGGTACAATGTGGCGGCAGGAAAGAAAGGAGCAGCTCATCAGAAAATAACAAAGGTGCAAGTTAAAGATAAGGGAACTGTCAGAGTTTAATCCTGCCGCCTTGATTGTTTTCTTTAATACCAGTCTTGCTATGGCAAGCGATAAGTTTGCTGAGTAATTTAGTTTTGGGGCATGGAAAATAATATTCAGGTGTGTTCAGTAATTGATTTTCCTTCCTCGCTCTTTCCAGACCCCCCTCTCACAATTCTCAGGAAATCAAAATGAAACCTGGAAAAGCGTCTTTCATTTCCCTTTCGTTCCCCCTTTTCCCTTTCTTTGCACCTTTACTTTCTCCTTCAGGTTAATAAACTTGTTTTATTCAAGCCTGGGGGTCGGGGGGGTGCCATGCAGAAATGACAGCGTTCTTCTCTGGGGGCTTTTGAGCCCATTGTGCGGATTTCTGAAGGGGCCGTAGGGAGGACCCCCATTTTGACATTTTGATGAGCTGCAGGAAAATTGAGGCGGAGAACAATAGATCAAAATCTATTAGCCAGGCGACGAAAGAGAGGTGGGGAGGACAGAAAGAAAAATTTCTTTTCCTGCCATTATGAGAGTATGTTGTCCTCTGAAACTTAAATACTGGTCTTGATCACAACTTGTAGGCAAACACAGCTTAATAAATACCATATAACAACCTATTCTCAAGGGACACTGCAGTTCTCAGATAGGTCTCTCCCACTATAATTTCCTCGTAGACTAGTTTTCACAGTTCCAGAAGCAGAGCTTTGCCTCCTTCCAAGTGTAGGTCGTATGATAGAGTTTTTCTAAAAAAAGTAAAAAAACAAAACATATGAATATTATCATACCAAAACAACTCTACAGCAGCACAACATTATTTGGTTCTTGAAAAGGAAATGAGAACTGGAAATACAGAACTGGAAAAGCTCACCGGCGTGACCATGCTGCCAACCAACATAGCTAGGAGTAAAACGGCAGCTGACCTGTGATAACCATCAGTTCCAGCACGATTCCCTTTACTTCCTGTTGGGACAGCAGAGTGCAGCAGGTTGACCAGCACCAATTAAACCAACCTCTACCGTTAAGCTGGTCCAACTACATTTACATTTGCACAATTTGGCAGATTCCCTTGTCCAGCGCGGCTTACCACGTGCTTTCAGTTTCCATCAGCTCGGGTTCACTCAGACCCGAACTATGAATACAGTCATTCTATGCACTCTGTTGACGTTTTTCTTACATAAATCCCAAGGAAGAGTTTACAAGTTAGTCTAAGTATTGCCTAAAGAGGAAGGATTTAAGCTGCCTTTGGAAACCACTCAGTGACTGTGCTCTTCTGACCTCTAGGGGACGTTCATTCCACCGGCGAGGGGCCAATGTTTTTTAATGTTTATTTAAGATTTTCAAGATTTTGGTTTGGATAATTACTCTTCACAGTCCACTGGAGGCTAATCTGATAAAATCCCCTATTAGCAAACATGACGTGCAACTTTTGCATCCCTCCCCTAATTACACTTGGTTGTTATCTGTGCCTCCTTCAAGTGACATGCATCTGAGAGAATCATTTGTAAAGTTTCGCCCATTCAATTTCACGACAGGATGGGGTGGCTGGATGCCAGCCTAGACACTTAACCTTCATTCCTCTTTGCTGAGAGGATCATCTGTAGCTTGAAGGACATGTGTGTGTGGTACTCCAGTTTTCTCTGACCTTAGAAAACCTTTTGTTTTGTGTGCCTGAACATGAATATGCAGATATAATATCAACAAATTTGGGAATTACTGTGCTTAAATTCTACTCAAGTAAAAGTAAAGTAACCTGTCTAAAAATTTACTTCAGTAAAAATATATAATTACTTAATTTAAAAAGACAATTAATACAAGTTACTTACATTTTTTGATGTAAAAAAGAACTAATCACAAATCAAATAAAGCACTAGACATTTTTATTGTTATTATTATTCAACTTTTAGATAGTATAATGTGCAAACTATGTTCAGACCACCCCATAAAACATTTTTGAGCACAGTTGGCCACAAAAGTACCAAATTCAATAAAAAAAGAGAAAATAAAGCCAAAATCAAAGTGTCCAAACCTGTAAAAATGTTCAACAATTCCTTATTAACAATCTGTGCTTTTTGTTCTTTCTATAGCAAACATAAATATATCAGTTGTCTTTACTGACAAATCAGGCCACGGACTGCTGATTTAAGAAATGAAATAAAGCACCCTGCCCCACAGAATACTACAGTATTAGACTGTAAAACTCTTGTTCAGTTTGAGCAATGTAATGTATGGAATACACAGGCAAAAAGCATCATCACAGCACATCACTTTTCCCACATTATGTTATATTGCAGCCTTACTGATTGTGTAAATGTTTTCTATGCACACAACACCCCATAATGACAAAGTGAAAAAATCACATGTACATCAGTATTCACAGCATTGCCATGAAACTCAGATTTGAGCTCAAGCGCCTCCTGTTTCCCCTGATTGTCCTTGAGATGTTTCTGCAGCTTACTTGGAGTCCGCATGTGGATTGGACCTGATTTGGAGAGACACACTCCTGTATATATAAGGTCCCAAAGTTGACAGTTCATGTAGAGCACAAACCAAGCATGAAGTCAAAGGAACTGTCTTGAGGCACAAATCTGTGAAAGGTTACAGAAAATTGCTGCTTTGAAGGTCCCAAATGAGTAGGTTGCAGAATCATGCTGTGGCGATGTTTCTCAGTCGCAGGAACTGTGAGACTAGGCAGGATAGAGGGAAAGCAGCAACGTACAGAGACATCCTGGATGAAAACCTGCTCCAGAGCGCTCCTGAACTCAGACTGGGGTGACAGTTCATCTTTCATTAGGACAACAACCCTAAACATGCTACCAAAATATCAAAGGAATGTCCTTGAGTGGTCCAGCCAGAGCTCAGACTTGAATCCGATTGAACATCTCTGGAGAAATCTTAAAATGTCCAGGCTTGTGGCAAATAATGCATTGTGAATACTGTCCAGAGGCATAGTATAGGTTATTTTTTACTCAGTAATGAGTTTTTATTTGCAATAAGACAAATACTTGGGTAAAAAATACTTTAAAAATGACAAATTACTCACAACAACTACTCAATCACAGTAGTGTGAGTAAATGTAATTAGTTTCTTTGCACCTCTGCTATTTTGACAGAAAAATTGTGGATGGCATAAATAATACATCTGTATATTTACAATATGACCCACTCTGCTGCTCTTTCAAAATGTTAAAATGTTGCTGGCTGGTTTTGAAGTGTAATGTAATGAAACACACTGTAACTGTAACTGAATGTGTGCAACGTTGAGTTTAATCTAAATAACTTATATCACTGCAACCCAGACTCGCCGTATCCTTTGAAACCATTTTTGGATAATGACTTGTGTCCTCCTAGACTAAATAGCCTTCATAACTAAATTATGAGTGTTCTGCAGTTACATTTTTTTCAAATATTTGAATGAACATTTGGGAAAAGTTGCATTTCTTATTTATTTTGTTATTTTTATTCATTAATCCAAGGGTGGGCAAAAAGTGTATGTATTGAGCATGAGCAGGGAGGCAATGCCCAGCCAAATGATAGTAAATTGCAGGAACTGGTAGTATATTCGCTTCCTGTCTAGATCCAAGCACGTAAGTATAACTTACTGAAGTGTGCAATAAAATATGAAGTCATAATTTGCAAAACAATATTTACAGGGTTTTACTAATTGCTTATGCTGTCAAAGATTTAAATGGCGTTTTATGCCTGTACTGCTTGAAAATATGCAAATCAATTACTATTATTATTAGTAGAAGCAGTGCTATTTAAGAACAGCTGTAATTTTTTATAATCATGTTTTGTGCCATCTGTGTCTGTTTTCATAGCCAGCTTTTTCCCCTCCAAAAAAGGCAGGCAGCATCATCTACATGGAAGAAGCCCCCTGCTCTTGACATGCCTTGGCACGTGTCGCCCCTGGAGCTGGAAGAGGTGAGGGAGGGGAGAGCCGGTGTCCGGCTGAAGCAAGCCACCGGTAAGCAAGTCAGATTATAGACGGGGAACTTTTTATTTGGCCTGCCTCTGAACTCTGATCTGTCTCGGTCCTTCTGTGGTTCACCCGTCACACGTGTCTTTTTCTTTCTGCTTCTGCGTGTCCTCTGCTTTCGCCCCCCCTCCTTGCCCTTCGCGCTCGTCCCTTTCTCTGAAGCACTTCTGAAGATGGACACTCTCCAGGCTGTTTTCCAATTACCACCCAGCCCTATTTCGAGGAAGGTCATTACAATTAGAGTTCCATTTTGCTTTTTTCGGTGAAAAGCAGAAAATGATGTTTGGTGATTGTGGTCTGTGCCTGTCGTAATGTCAATGTGCTGCTCTCAAGTGGTCCTATTATGGATCTGGACTGTGTGCATTACAGGGGCTGGCAGATTAGCTGTGTCTTACTGCCAGCAAATGGAAAAGACATCTTTGGGGGGGGCAGCGGGAGGCCATCCGCAAATCAATATCAGACACTGTCCATTATACGATCAGCAGCACAAAGTGAAGTTTAAGCCGCAGTGATAATAAGAGCAGGAAGGGCCTTTGTTCCGTTGACACTTCTGTCCATGTCCCTTCAGCGAATGGGACGCAGTAGGTCCACTAAATTCCTGTTCATAAACAGGTCCTGAAGTGGACACTGTTTATTCTTGGAGCACTCATATGACTAATTCAATATATTTCTTTTGAATCGGCACAGAAGGATATTGTGCTGTAGTGGGGAGGTCTATACCATAATTTGAAGAACACAATGCTCTCATGCCGGGGTGCAGTGTCTCCAAACGGACACCTTTTCATCACGGCCTGTGTTTGTAAAAGTCTTACCTCACCGTTCAGCTACCTTGATACTACTGCTGTATGTACCCGGTCTTGTAGTTTGCGCTTGAATTTAAGCGAATGCCTCGACAGATGCAGATAATGTGTCTGAATGATTTCAGAAATTATAACTACTGATAACCTGCCCAGGCAGGTTACCTGCCCAGGCAGGTAGAAGATGCTGAGAGAGCCTCCAGAAGCAATCTAATGATTGTTCACTATAGCAAATTGTTGTAATAATAACAGCCACGACTAAAACTCTTACACTTCAAGCTGCACATGTATAATTTAAATGCGAAGTGTTTTTAAAAATCATCAGTTAACAAACCAATTTTTTTGTTTTTTGCCATTTATCCAGAGTGACTTACTGTAGTTACAGGGACAGTCCACCCAGAAACACTCGAGGTTACGTATCTTGCTCAAGTGGGTTTGAACCTTTGCTACCATCACTGTGTGGCCATTTTTTAAATAACTAACAATCAACAATCTGAGTTCTTTTTCTTGAGTATCCAGATGTTCTTATACATTTTTTGAGCATTACTTTGATGTGTGGGTGAAGAGCTGTCTCAACAGATGTTAATGTCATTGTGAGATTCATGGACTCTTATTTTTTTTGTCTGTTTGTTTTCAACAGGTTATGAAGGAGAGGTTCTGATGCACCAGCTGTTCCTATAGGTCCAGAGCACCTCCCTTGGGACCTGGTTCCAAATTGACCTTCTCGCCCTCTCCTTGCTTCCAAAGCCTTTTCCGAAAGAATAATAAGGGCACCAGACACATTAATTTGGTGCTCTATTTAGATAAATGCCTGTGTGAGTTATTAATATTGCATATTACAATAATTAAATTCAATTTTTCATCGGTGGGAGGGGGCGGGGTCTAGGGCTGGGAGTTAATGCTACATCTCCATTAAACATACAGGATTTCCCGCACCCCCCTTCCTGTCCCGTCGTTTATTTGCTGCCTTGCTTTTGTTCGCTTCTGTTCCTTTCTCTCTCCTCCCTTTGTTCTGCCCTCGTTGGGTCAGGAAAGCAGCTGGTAAGGAAAGTGCTGGAAATGGCTGTTAATTAAAGAGCTGACAGCTCTCGTGGAAGTCTGCCGTGGCGTTGATCACTCCGTGTCTCAGGTGTTCACTGCCTGGCATGGTGTGTGTGTGTGTGTGTGTGTGTGCGTGCGTGTGTGTATGGTACCTCCGCTGCGGTTGTTTAACACTGTCCAAATAAGTGACTGTGCAGCATATGCTGCATTACTGCCATGTAACTCTATCACCCACTCAAAGCAGCGTGGCTAAGGATCTCCCTCAGCTCTCTACGCTCTGTGAACTGGCTAAGCTGCCATGCCTCCCTGCCTCACGACAACCACCTGCATAGAAGACCCGTCACAAAGGGGCTGCGGGGCTGCTCTGGTGATAACACCGATCCCCGCACAAGCCCTCCAAGTGCAACCTGCCAGAAATCCCAACAGCACCAGCCTGTTACACTCATGGGGGTTCGTAATAGCCACCAGAGAAGGCTCCGTGGTTGCCAGGGCGACTGGAGGTCACGTCCTCTGTGTGTGTGTGTGTGTGTGTGTATTGCATGCATGTGTTTGCGTGCCGGCTCCGCACCCTTATCAACTCCGTTTGACCCTAAGAGACACAGTAGCAATTATGGCCAGTTCTGTCTGGGCCAGTGCCCAGCAGCCTATTTGGCACATCGAAGGTGTGATGCAATAGAGGGGTGAGGTGGATCAGCAGAAGATCAAAAGCACCAGGGTCAGGATGTGAAATAGAAGGTGAGACGGAGTTAAGGGGATGTTTTCAGCAGCTTTGTGGTCTGGCAGGGTAACCAGAAAAGAAAATTCCTCTCACCTTCAACAGAGACTACAGAACCCATAACATTTGAATAATACTATCACTCTCAGAAATATCGACATGAAATGTCTTTATTTATTTTTTGGAAGTAATTCTAAAAAATTATAATTCCAAAAAAATGCAGATTTAAATGAAGATGTAAACACAAACCTGCAGTGATGGAACTGATTTGAAGATGCAACATGGATCATTTCATTGTGTTTCTACAGGTAGGACTAAGTGCTAATTGCTGCTGAGGAACATCGATCTGGGGTGTGAGTGAATACAGCAACACCTTCAATGGCAGTTTTATCTGTAAACCTCAAAGTCGTGTAGAGCATTTGACAGAAATGTCTCCCCAGGCATTGTGATTTTTAATTAAGAACTGCAGCACCAGTGGAGTGTTAAAATTTTTGGGGCCTAAAGGTCACGTGGAAAAGAACATTTGTGATCTTTGACAAGAAATGCGACTTTGCTGTGCTCACTCATCGATACCACAACTGATAGCAATGCCTTAGTTTACTCCCCAGTGCCATTCTACTGTGAATACAGACGTGACAGCATTTAGATGTGACTTCCTTCTGACTGATGGAGCTCGGCATGGTGTCAGGTTCCTCTCTCAAGCCAGATTTCGTCATCACTTCTGGATTAAAGCGGTTAATTACTGAGACCCTTCCATTTTTAATGACATTTACTTTATATTTATGGCACTGAGCGAATGCTCTCAAGTGTCTTGCTTAGCGATTTCAACTTGTGGTTATCTGACTCGGAGGTGAGTGTGTTGCCCGCTAGGCTTCTACCATCCTGCATGGTCAATAGGTCGTATCAGTGTGTAGTTTTCTTTTATTTTAACATGATCTTACCAATATTCTGACTTCTTGACAAAATGAATCCCTTTGACAGTCATTTGACTTTTGGTTCAGTTCGACAAACACGCACAAAGAAATGATTATCCGGTATCTAAATGTTCTGTTCACCTGCGTAGTTTTATATGTACAGACACTGACAGTTGAGAGCGATGCATGTGTCACAAAGGCGTATATTTTTACACCAAATTTCTTCAGCGACACACACACACACACACTGTTCCCCTTACTATTATCATGTCGTGCCGTGTGGCTTTTAGGTATATTTATGGGCTTCTGTGATTCCTAACCGTTCGGTTTCTATTTTAAAGTGTTGCGTCAGGAGGGGCGCTGAGTGACATCCAAAACTGGTGCACCCCTCCTTGCTTCCCTTTGTAGCTTGTGAGAGTGGAAAAAAGAAGAGAAAATGTATTCAGGTCCCAGCATCCTCATAGTTGCCTGAGAAAAACATGGAGAGATGTCTGGGGGAGCAGAGCGCAGCTCAGCCATTCTGTGGTGGGTGGCTGCTGGGATATTAGGAAGTATTTAGCATGCCATTGCCTCGCACTCGCTTGGACCTTCTTGGCTCTGTGCCTTGCAAGTGTAATTTGGATGAGTGCAGCTTGCTTGCCTTTGGGCTCATTAACAACAATATAAACAGTAATTACAGTGATTGCCTAATTAATTCATTAACAAAGAGGGAAGGAGGAAAAAAGCAAACGCGGCATGGTAAAGAACCATGAACGAATCTTGTTAAAGATAACAATTTTATGAAAACATTGTCGGGATAATTATCAATCGCATGAAGCAAAATTAAAATGCTGTTTTACATATTTAGCCTTTTGTTTTCCGTTCTGATTAACGGAGACCACTTTGTTAATTTATTTTTTAATAATTATGACAATCTTGTTTTTTTCTTCTCTCCAATAGCTTTGTCTTGTAAATATGTAGTTCTTTGTTTAAGTTATTCAGCTACTGTACATGAGACATGGTCATAGAAAAGATTTCCCAATTTTTTTCTTTAAATTGCATATTTGAACCAACAGATGACATGATACTTCTTGAATAAAAGTACAAAGCATATTTTTTGCTGAAAAGTTTTGGCATTCAGCTCCTGGCATCACACGTCATTTGAAAACCCTGTTTAATAATCCCATCTCAGAATACATGCATGGTATGTATAACATGATGAAAGTGAATATATATATATATATATATGCACACACACACACACACACACACACATCATTAATGCAAACTGGCATGTACAGTGAACATGTTTTTATGTATTTTTTGGAGAAGATAACACAGTTACTGTGATACTGAGTTGTTGATTAAAACCTCACTCTTCCTACAGGTTACCCTCAGCCGTATCACAGCCTTTCGTGTGAACAGTAACAGAAGAGCCTTTTGTCCCCCGCGCTGTGTCCCGTTGAACGAGGTGGGTCACGTGTAGCTGTCGGTGCAGCCCTGGCAGTTGTATGGGTGCCAGAGACGGAAGCTTCCCACAATTAACACAAATTACTGACAGTCTGCCAGCTATCAGAGCCTGGCATCAGCCCCTGGTCTGGGGGTGTGTGTGGGGCAGCCAACTGCAGTGCCAATGTGTGTGTGTGTGTGTGTGTGTGTGTGTGTGTGTCATTGCCAGTGCCAACCAGAGGTGGTTACTGCCAAAATCAAACATGGTCAGGTTTAGGTTACAATAATACAGATTCATGTAATTATTTAAGACTAATCGTGGAACGACTGGGGTGGGGTTACGCAGTACGCCTGCAATTGAAGGCGATTTAACTCACGCTTTACTAGAGCGCCATCTACTGGCTTAATTTGTCTATGAACGGCACCTTTAGCTGGAAGGTGCAGGTTCTTTAGAGAAAACAATGAAATCACAAAAGAAATCTAAATGTTTACTGTTTTGAATGATGACCATATTTATATAAAAAAAAGATTTTAGTGCTTTTTGTGTGGTTTAGGGTAGAAGTGAGGCAAGAAAGTATTTAGTCAACCGCCAATTGTGCAAGTTCTCACTTAAAAAGATGAGAGAGGCCTGTAATTTCCATCATAGGTATATCTCAACTATGAGAGACAAAATGAGAAAAAAAATCCAGAAAATCACATATAAATTTAAAGAATTTATTTGCAAATTATGGTGGAAATTTAGTATTTGGTCACTAACAAACAAGCAAGATTTCTGAATCTCACAGACCTACAAGTTCTTCTGTAAAAGGGTCCTGCACTCATTACCTGTATTAATGGCGCCTGTTTGAACTCATTATCAGTATAAAAGACACCCGTCCACAACCTCAAACAGTCACACTCCAAACTCCACTATGGTCAAGACCAGCTGTGTAAGGACACCAGAAACAAAATTGTTGACCTGCACAAGGCTGGGAAGACTGAATCTGCAACAGGTAAACAGATTGGTGTGAAGAAATCAACTGTGGGAGCAATTATTAGAAAATGGAAGCCATACAAGACCACTGTTAATCTCCCTCGATCTAGGGCTCCATGCAAGATCTCACCCTGTGGAGTCAAAATGATTACAAGAAAGGTGATCAAATATCCCAGAACCACATGGGGGGACCTAGTGAATGACCTGCAGAGAGCTGGGACCAAAGTAACAAAGGCTACCATTCGTAACACACTATGCCGCCAAGGACTCAAATCCTGCAGTGCCAGATGTGTTTCCCTACTTAAGCCAGTACATGTCTGGGCCCGTCTGAAGTTTGCTAGAGAACATCTGGATGATCCAGAAGAGGATTGAGAGAATGTCATATGGTCTGATGAAACCAAAATAGAACTTTTTGGTAAAAACTCTACTTGTCGAGGAGAAAGAATGCTGTGTTGAATACAAAGAACACCATACCTACTGTGAAGTATGGGGGTGGAAATATCATGCATTGGGGGTGTTTTTCTGCAAAGGGACCCGGACGACTGATCCATGTAAAGGAAAGAATGAATGGGGACTGGGTCTTTCAGCATGACAATGATCCCAAACACACCACCCGGGCAATGAAGGAGTGGCTTCGTAAGAAGCATTTTAAGGTTCTGGAGTGGCCTAGCCAGTCTCCAGATCTCAACCCCATAGAAAATCTTTGGAGGTAGTTGAAAGTCTTTGTTACCCAGCGACAGCCCCAAAACATCACTGCTCTAGAGGAGATCTGCATGGAAGAATGGTCCAAAATACCAGCAACAGTGTGTGAAAACCTTGTGAAGACTTACAGAAAACGTTTGACCTCCATCATTGCCAACAAAGGGTATATAACAAAGGATTGAGACTTTTGTTAGCCACCAAATACTAATTTTCCACCATAATTTGCAAATAAATTCTTAAAAATCAGAGGATGTGATTTTCTGGATTTCTCATTTTGTCTCTCATAGTATACCTATGACGAAAATTACAGGCCTCTCTCATCAGCAGCATAGTAGCATAGTAGTAGTGGGTAGCACACACTATGAATCAGAATCAGAAAACCACAAAAAAAAAACACAAACCTCAGTTTTGACATTAACATTGGGGCCTGAGAGGGGGCCTAGCGGGTAAGGATGCAGACCCATTATCAGAAGGTTGCTGGTTCGAATCCAGAACCACCACTGCCACTGAGCAAAGTACCGTCCCCACACACTTCTCCCCAGGCCGCCTTTCATGGCTGGTGGGTTAAATGCAGAGAGCACATTTCAAGATTGGTTTATTGTCAGTACAACATTATACTGAAATAAACACAGACCCCCCCCCCCCCCCCCCCCCCATAGTGCAATAATAAAAGAAAAAATATATATATTATATATATGCATATAAATTAAACTATACTAACTAAAGCTTAAATACTGTACATATCTCTATATGAGAAAAGTAAAACTTTTCTGTACAATGAACAGGACATGTAGGAGTGCTTGTAAGTGGATATGTTGGATATTTCAAACAGGACACACAAGACAAGACAAATATGTGCAAATGGGTCAGTATTGTAAGATGGGAAGTCCATGACGTTCTGCACTTTTGTCTAGAGGTTTGTGTAGAGGTTCATCACCTCTGAGTTCTCTTTGTCAAATGGCCTCCCCCCAATAGGTGTGAAAGGCCAGTCATTTGTTTGAGGTCCCCCGCTTGTGTCTTTGTCAGGCTGCGACACCCCCCAAGCAGGAGACGCCAAAGGCCGGCAAATGATGACGAGAGCGACAGGGTAGAAACAACAAATTCTGATTGGTCTGTGGCAACTTCCTGGGAGTCAAATGTATAAAATTATTTTCCCTTGTGGATGCTGGGCACCTCTTTTTCCTCTCAATCAGGAGCTAGCCCCCCCTTCCCCAGTTTCTGGGCCTTTGCCTATCCCTGTTTCTCCTGGACCAGGCAACCTCTCTGTAGCTTGGCTGATCTCTATCTTTTTCTATCGCTTTTTCCTTTCTTTTATTTTGGGTTTTTCTGTAACATTGGTATCTTTTTTTACATACAATATTTACATGTAACTGCAATAGTAGTTTAATGGTGTTAATAAATTAGAAACCGTTCATTCTTTTAACCTATATTGTGCCATGCCTCATTCCAAGTAACATCAAGTTGGAGAGTTTACTGTGCTTTGTGAAGAGGGTTTTATCTCTTTTCCATTATGTTATCAGGTGCATAAGGCTGGAAGTGTATTGTTGTTGAGTTTATCAGATGATGGTGATTTCGTTGTGTCACCATGTGCTGTGCTTCAATGACACATCCCTGAGAATCTGACATGGTCACTGAAGAGGTCTAGGGTCATGCTCAAATGATGTAAAAGCACAATGGGGGTTTAAACATGACATTTTTTGTGGTCATCTGATTCATAGGTGAGCATCTTACCCACTAGGCTACCAACACTAAAAGAGGTCAACGGCAAGGTTATGGCGAGCCAAGTTTCACAAGGTTGATGTTGATTGTTTAAAAGCTGCAGACCACTCAGGGTGCCCATGCTGTGCGTGTGTGTATGTGTGTAGTGTTCCTTGGGTTCATTCCGGCTTGCATCGCGTTTAAAAGCAAGTTCATTTTCACCACAAGGTGGCACAAGAGCGTTTTTACAACGTCCAGCAGAAACGACATCCTGCAAAAGCTGCTTTTGAACAACTTCTTTAGGTGGGATCGCTCTGAAATTCAAAAAAAAAAATCTCGGTCACAAAGACGTGGTAATAAAGGATGCCAACTTCGGCTTAAGTTCCATGGAGGACTTTAGATGCAAGATTTTCCTCGATGGAACGCCAAATGAGTCGAAACGTTTAGGTTGAGGTTGAAGTTTATTGTCATATGTACAAAGTACAGCGTACAAAGCACAATGAAATTCTAACTTGAAAACCTCTCCCACTTAGACAGAACATAGAACATGATACATAGAAGACATAGAAGACAAAGTGCAGCAGCAATAAACAATAAGTCACAGAAGGGTGAATATATATAAGTTGCATCAGAAAGTGATTGTGCATAATTTAAGTGATAGTGCACACTATGTGTTATATGCCTGATGGCACTGGGGTAGAAACTGTTCCTGAATCGTGATGTGCGTGTGTGAATTGTCCTGACTTTGCCATGTTGACGCTACGTCATTGATGACGTAGGCGACGTGAGCCGCACGCCCGCGGCGCAGTTTCCGAAGCGCCAACGAAACACGAAACACGAAACACGAAACACAGCTCCTGTTAGCCGAGCCGCGTCCGTCGCTGCAGCACGGCAACTTTCGGTAAGTGCGACAAATCCCGAAAAGCAGCGGGCGAGCCTGCGCGTTCTGGCGCGCTGCTTTCCTGCAGGCGTCGCCTTCACTTGTTGCCTGTTGTAGCGGTGCGGCTAGCAGTAGCTGGCTAGCTAGCGGCGTTCTAACCCGCGAACAATCGAACAAAGCGGCAGCTAAACTTTAGCTTTGGGCTCGATTCGTGTGCCTGGGAAAGTAAAACGGATTAAATTGCATTTAACTCGGTTTATCCGCTGACCCGTGAAGGCGTTCAGCACTTTTAGAGCATTTACCAGACGCCCTTATCCAGACTTACAATCAGTAGTTACGGGGACAGTCCTCACCTGGAGACACTCAGGGTTAAGTGTCTTTCTCAGGGACACAATGGTAGTAAGTGGGATTTGAACCCGGGTCTCCTGGTTCATAGGCGAGTGTTTTACCCACTAGGCAACTAGATGTTGACCAGGGGTGCTTTGTGCTTTGCCGACATTGGGCACGAACAAGTGGAGGACTGGAACTGAGGATGCTGGAATGAAGAGTGCAGAATTGTTCAGATGTGATGGCGATGACCTCTTTCAGTGATCTGTTCATCTTTAAAGCATACTCATTTTACTTTTTTGATTAAAATATGGTGTTGAAGTAATCATGCAGCAACAGTGTTGTTGTTTTCCCCTGCATTACATTTATATGAATGTTGAAATGGATGTTCAACTTTCATGAACGTTGAGTTGAATATTCCAACATTAATCTCACTGTAGTCGCTCACTCCAGTTCCTACCCCTGTTTAAAAACTGTAAATCTGACATTTGTGCTTTTTTATTTCCCCAGGTATTGTGTGTGCTGCTCTTGTTAAGTAAAAATAAAAAAATTCCTGACATTGCATGTGCCTGAGGGATTGCAGAGACTCCTTCTCTCGCCAGGTCTTCAGCAGCAGCTTCAGGTAGGAGTCGGAATGTTTCACCGTAAACAGCTCTATGTTATCCATGTATGAAATACGTTGTTTGCTTGCTTGCTTGTTCAGCCCTTCTCTAGGCTTTTACCCGTGAGTTAGCCTTGTGTTCAGTAAGAGTCTCTTAAAGCCCACAGAGATATTGTTCCATCTGGGGTTTTACAAGAAAGAAGCTTTGCAGATTCATCAAAAGAGCTCTAACAAGGTGTAGAAACATTAATAGAAACATTACATCGGCTGCTCTGGCAAATTCTTTTCTCCCACTTGTCCAAAATCTTCATTGTTGCTCATATGCAAGTTACCATGCATCTTCTAAATCAGGGGTCCTCAACCCCCACCAAGCTGGTTTGTTGCAGTTGGGACCACCAACCCCCCATATCCCAAACACCACCTTGCATAGTTAGCTCTCCATTCACTCGGCTATATATCTATGTCGTGAGTCAATTTAAATGCAGTGATTTTATTTTTGTGTGAGAGTGGGAATGGCGTCGGCCATGCGCATGCGCGATTCATTTGCAGCCTGGATGCGGAGGGATGTGTGTCTCCTTTCTGCTTTGACTGGCTACTGAGATACTTTTGGACGGGAGAGGGGCTCACGGCAGCACCCGCTGCTCGTTGGAAATGTGACACTGATTTCATATGACAGTTCAACAAACATGTTAATAATATTAAGTCACTTACATTTTTGATGAAATAAAGACTGTTTTGATCACAAATATTTTCCCTCCACATCCTGTAGCCTACTCATGCCTACTGTCACGCGAGAGTGTCGGTTGGGTATCCGCACCGGTTGGGTATCCGCAAATCCTTAAGAAGTCTTACATTGTATTTTCCGAACGTAAGGCCGTAAATATCATTAAAAATGACTTGTAATCCTTAAATCCATAAAGGTCTCAAAAATACTGCCATTCTGTGAATGTATGGCAGTGATCGTCAACCAGTTCCAGTTCTCTTTATATTAATATATTGTGCAGCCCTGAAATAAGAAACCAAAATTTTAGCAGTCGCCGCCTCGTGGCTTGCTGTAATACAGGTAATATTAACCTGGTAACATTGTCTGAAACAAAGGCTGAAAAATGACAGATATTTGGAAGGAAAAATAATGTATCAAGCAATAATACATATCTTAAGATAAAATACAATAATATTGTATTTTAGAGAAGCAGCTGGCCCTTATCTGTATCTGAGAAAAACTTTAATTTGATGAATATGGCATTAAACATTTTTTTATTCTTACATTTGGTTTCCTTAAGCCTGCAGATACTCAGAAATGAACATAATGAAAAAAAATGTCAGTATTAGTTTTAATTGAATCTTTTGATGAAAAGTCCAGTTCTGTGCTCTATGTACACATTTCAACAAAAAGCATGCAACACAATTCAATCTAATTCTATCTAAACACAATTCCAATGCCACGCGCATTTACTACATTTAGTCGACACCTTTATCCAGAGTGCCTTACAAACAGTAGTTACAGGGACAGTCCTTGGAGACACAATGGTAGTGGGGTTTAAAGTGAAGTGATTGTCATTGTGAAGCACAGCACACAACGAAATGTGGTGTCTGCATTTAACCCTTTAATCCTTTAGTAATCCTAATTAGTATCAATCCTTAGTGAGCAGTGGGCAGCCATGCCAGGTGCCGTGGAGCAGTGTGTGGGGACGACACTTTGCTCAGTGGCACCTGGGTGGCTTGGGATTCGAACGTAATTTCCTTACCCACCAGGCCACCACTGCCCCCTCTAACCTGTGACGTTCTGGTGAGTGTGTTTCACACTAGGCCACTACCACCCCTATCAACAAGCAAACAGCAGAAAAGATTGTATGTGTGTGATAACATCGCTGGTCCAAATGCTAAGGGGATGAATCACATGCTAGTATATCGCATATCAGTTGGAAAACAGACACTCTGCAGATTACAGTGACTGTGGTATCACCACTTTCCCATCCAAACGGATCGAACCAGCAGCCGAAAATCCTCAGATCTTCAAACCCATAAACCCCATTAGAACCCGTTCCATTGCAGACGGCCCCTTATTCCAATTGCAATTCAACACAGGGACATTTCCCAGATGGAATTTCTGTCTGAATGATGGGGACAATTCTTCATGTTTTGATTTCTCCGCTGGCTTTAAGTCTTTGATTAATTCCCAGAGTTCCCTTTATTGCTGGAATTGATGTATTGCAGCACGTGTGAAGTATGCCTCCCTCTCAGACATTCCTAATTAGCCACGCAGCCAGCAGCCCCTGCTCGACATTTCTGGACTTCCCAGCTTTTGAGATTGTTTATGCTGGAACTGCTTGATGTCAAATTGCAAAAAATTTCCTTCGCTTTCTGTTCTGTAGCTTTCACATTCATAGTCACATTCACGTGAAGAGAAGTCTGATGTCTGCTTCAAGTTACCCACAGAAAACAGTACAGTAGGCGACTTGCGCTGCATCTGCCAGGTACTGAAGTTGCTCTGACTGCAGCTGTGACAAAATGCCACCAGAAATGCCACAGAGGAGTTGAGTTCCGCTGTGCTGACAAACATGGGCTTTCCACTCCGAGCTGGCCAAGAGTCCTTGGCTATGTGAGGAATGGACACACACACCAGGGAGAGCACTTTAACTGCAAAAATGTAGAGCTAATGCATGAAAAGAGGAAAAAGGGGCTTGTCAGTAGCAAGTACATAATACTGAAGAATTTGGGGTACATTTTTGTTTTGCAGAAATGTAATATATTTCCCTGTCAGGATATGTTTAGAAAATGACAATCAAATGAATGAATATATGAATGATTAAAATTGTGGTAAGATGTAAAATGGAAAAAAATGTTTTTTATTGTAAATTTTAAATTATTGATTCATTGGGACTAATTGACTGTCATTTACTTTGCTGTGTGACTATTATACAGATAACTGTACAATATAAAGGGAGGAAAGTCATGGAATTAGGAATCACCTCATGCTTGTAGAAATGTGCCGTTTCTGACTCACAAGCCCTCTAACACTTTACAATTTCCCCTGGAATGACTCCACTTGAATGTTGAACATTCGCTACTCATGTTTACTGTGCACTGCCGGCTTTATAGCCCGCAAGAGTGTGGCTCATCCAGCATGCCTGATCAGCTTTTAACAAGTGCAAACTGCCATGCTTTACAACGCGGATGATGCCCAGTGACTGCAGGGGCTGCTTCAGCAGTACACAGGCCCTTATGTTTGACCTTTGCCCTTGGTGGTTTTTCATTTTCAGGATTCATGTTGGTCTTGGATCTGAATCTTGCCCAGTGTGGGTTTCTACTAAAAACATACATGTTCGTTCATTACTTGAATATTCAGCTATGTTGTATATTTGATGATAATGCCATTTAGCTTGATCTTGAACCCTGTCATACTATTCCCATACCCTTAGCCATACCTGGGTTTGTCTGTTTTTCCTACCTTCTGTCGAAGATTAGAAATTTAATGGAACCCCGAGCTGGAGAAGGAGGTGCACATTTTGAAAATGGTTAAGTGAAAGTGAAATAATTGTCATTGTGAAACTCAGCAGCACAGCACACGGTGACTCGACGAAATGCGTCCTCTGCATTTAACCCATCACCCTTGGTGAGCAGTGGGCAGCTATGACAGGCACCCGGGGAGCAGTGTGTGGGGACGGTATTTTGCTCAGTGGCACCTTGGTGGTTCAGGACTCGAACCGGCAACTTTTTGATTAGCGGGTGAGGAAACACTGCACCATGGATGGTATCTTTTACTGTACCTTACATCATATGAGTGGTTTTAGTGTAGTGGGTAACAGTTGTTCAGGATAAGGGCGTCTGGTAATTATGAATTATTTAACCGTTAATATGGTATTCTTATTAGAGCTATGGAAAATTATTTACATAGTGATTCTAATACCTGAGGTATTGTTTTCATTGCCTTAAACTAATAACATACAAAGACACGTGCCCTGTGTTTAATCTTAATCGTTGTGAAACGAGTTCATATAATCCAGTAAGTCTACTTAGAACGTTGTACTATGTGAGGACTAAGCAGATCTGTCTGATGACAACAGACGTGAGACAGTTAAGAAGTTAAGACATGTTCTCCTTGCATAACAGCAGCTGGATTCTGATCTGGAAAACAAGCCTTTGGTGACGGCTCTGCCAGCTATCAGATGTTGCTGGAAGCAGACAGCTCCTCTGTTTCCCCCTCCCCACCTTCGCCCATCACCACGAGGACAGGAAGTGTTTCCTCAGGTTAAGTAGGCGGTAAATCGTGACAGCCGGTTTGCCATGAGGGGCGCGGGAGGAGAAGGAAAACTGCGGCAGAAACGCGTGTAGGTGTGCACGACCCGGTACTCTCGCCACATTTCCACCCACGCCACCGGGGCTACTGCCCAGCCAGGGAGAACGAGGGACGTTGCATGCAGTCCCTTAAATCCTCCTCCAGTAGCGTCTCCGGGGATGGCAAAAAGGGAATCCGGTAAAACAAAGATAGGAAAATGGCGGATTCGTGCGACTTTCACACATCGCAGTCTGGCCCTGGCAGGGATGCGTGCTGAGAAGAACTGTTCACAAAGGGCTCGTCACCAGCTGTGTGTGTGTTTGTGTGTGTGTGATATCAACCAGGGGATGTTTACAGCTCTGCATGCACTCTCGAGTGTGCTGTTACCGTGCATATCAAGGCGCATCGGTGTGTGCTCTCTCTCCCTTGTTGCTGCTGCCTTTACGGCGCCGAAGGCTGTGGCCTTTGTCTTGCTAACAAATTAAATAAAATCATTGTCAAAGCAATTCTGGTAATGAGAAAAATGCCAGCTCTTTCCTACCCTCCTCGTCAGTGGCTTCTAGAGATAATTGCAGAGTGGTGCTAAATTCCTACTGGTGCCTTTCAGAAACGATGACCTCATCCTGTCGAACGTCCTCAAAAAAAAAAAAAAAAAAAAAAAAAGAAACTAGCCTGGAGGTCAGCTTTTGGATGTGAGCTTTTCAGCATGGAGCTGGTGTGTGCATCCTCGCTCCCACAGACCCATTTTGTAAGTGATTTAGAGCGGCCGCCTAATGGCCTAATGACCATATTTAGGATGATTTTTGTGAAAGCTCTCTGGTATTTGAGTGTTTGTCTAACAGCAGGAAGTGCTATGTGATCTGTGTTCCTCGAGGGGCCATTAATCACTATATGTGGCCTTTGATCCACTTTGAGAGTGGGAGAGTGAGGGACTCAGAAGGAGAGGTAGACCAACTGTTTTGTGCCAAAAGAAATACGGGACATCATTAGTTCTCTTGATCCGATAAGGGATTGTGACTAAATTGTTATTCCTGAAACTGCCTCCATGCCCAGTCCCTAATTTACCTCACGGAGAGACTCCTATAAATACACTGCAGGGAATCTCTTCCTAGCATGGGACTGTTAAAGGCTGGAATTGTGTTCTGGTCATGCTCTCATGGTGAGATTGAAAAAGATTCTCAAAATCCATAAGCCAAGGTTCCAGTGCATACGCCAATGTCACATCCAGTATGTCTTGTGGATATAACAAACAGATAGAAACAAGAAAGGACAGCTTGCTGGTTATGTTTTTTTTAATGCAGCATTATTATTTCTGGTAAAGTCTTAACGAATGTGGCGGCTAATTCTCGTTGATTGGTGAACATCATAAATCTCTGTTGTAGACTTCTTTACATTTACAGCATTTATCAGATGCCCTTATCCAGAGCGACTTACAATCAGTGGTTACAGGGACAGTCCCCCCTGGAGACACTCAGGGTTAAGTGTCTTGCTCAGGGACACAATGGTAGTAAGTGGGATTTGAACCTCGGTCTTCTTGTTCATAGGCGAGTGTGTTACCCACTAGGCTCTTACCATCTCTTTGGTCCATGACTGTTACAAAACCAAACATAGATAGATTAGCAGTACCTTAATTCAAGCATGCTGATTGATGATCTGGTGATCATGTCACAGTGAAAATATATAGATTATTTGCTTTAATTGGACACAGTAACATTTTGATAAGACAATTATATGTCTTTTGCTTTCTTTGATTTTATAAGTCATATGAATACACCCTCCAGTCCCCACCCAGTGGTCCACACTGTACATGTTTTATTTTTTCTGGATGTGATATGACCAGCTAGCTAGTTTCTGTGCCTATGCAGGTTTCAAATTTATGCACACAAGCAGGCTGGGCGATATGGCACAAAATTCATATTGCGATATAAATTGAATGGTAGACTGTACACATTGTGGTATATAATTTGAATTTGAAGTTTAAATGTAACGTTTTTGAAAGGGTAAGATGTCCTTAGCAAAGGCACTTCAGCAGGAAGTTGCATCAATATAAAGCAACAATATACACCAGATAAAACAATATCTGGGCAGTTCTATTGAAAGTGGACTTTCTGTCACTCTTTTTATATATATATATATATATATCTCTCTCTCTCTCTCTCTCTCACACACGCACACACACAATATGTATGTTGTAATGTACAACAATAATGTATGTTGTAAAGTATCGTATTGTACCTCTGGGTTTACTACGTGCAGCAAGCACACGGACTGGAGACTGGTGTATAACTGACAGATTGAAGGCTTGTTTTATTTTTTGGTTCTGCAGTATTTTCAAAGCCTTTAAACTTTAGATTTAAGGAGTAAGGCCTTATTTTTTTGGAAACTGCCAAAACTAATGGCTCGTGCTGCAAGTAGGCATGGTTTTTACGCAGGGGATGCAACTTTTCGTTAGGAGTGAATTTTTCTGCGGTAGGCTGGTATAATCAAAACTCTCCCGTTGGCCAAATTAATATCACATATGGATTATACCACACAGCTCTACACACAAGGGGTACTTTTATTGCACAAAGTGACATAAACCTGTTATAAAGAGAACAAACTATAACAAAAATGTAGATACCCTGTGTTGGTAGTTAGAAGCAGATTTCTGTTGCTGACATTAAAAATGCAAGACATTATTTTGTTATGTTGGACCAAGATTCAAAATGCCGCATCACATGGTCACCCTAAATGGAAGGTTTCTGTCTCCTGAGCATCTGTGTCATGTCAGAGAAACACAGGCTTTTATTAGCCTGTGGTCTGTTTGGAACCTGGAATATAGTGTTGGAGCAAAAGTGAAAGTTTAACTTTAATGTTTTGCATTTATTACTTTTACTGGCGTCTGTATTTTTTTAAGCTTCCTAGAGGAGTAAACTGTTTTTTCCCTGTATAGATTTTTCACTCTTTCATTAAAGACTTGAAATTGCCTGAACCACCCAGAAGTGGATCCTTTCCTGATTTGAACTGCCACCCCCTTTTTTTTTTTTTAGCAGGAACTTTGTCCAAAGCTACATTGATGCAAGCACAGAAGGGTTTCGAAATGAAGGTTAAAAGCAAGTAAAACACGCTTTGAGATGACTGAGCAGTGTGTATTTGTGACCGCATTAACTGCATGTAGGAAATTGTCAAGGCGGCAATAAAGCGTTTCGTTCCTGGAGCGTTGGCCTACTCGCACTGAAGCATGGTGTCTGGGCATCCTGTTTTTATTTGACTGTTTTATGACCTTTCGTAATAAGGTCATGTTTATGGGAAGGCGACGGCGAGTATGGGAGATTGTTTCGCCTACGCATTCTGTGTCTATGTAACATAAGCTCTGTGAATTCAATTTATTTATTTATTTATTTTGCTCTTGGGACCATGCTTTTGAAGTTCAGTGTGGAAAGCACTCTGGCCAGCATGCCTGTAGATAGTAGTATTTGATTGCATTTTGATTTATAATCAGATCTAGTTAGTGTTAATTATCCATCCTTCTTTAGCATTAAAGAAGACCTTTTCCCCTACAGATTGGCTGTGGTGCAGTGGAACAACAGGCAGTGGCGGATCCTTCCCAAATACAGACGTGGTCAGGAGTCCTTCAGATTGTGTGTGTGTGTGTGTGAGTATTTAAAGATTTTGGGCTGGGGCTAACTAACAGCTAACCTCTTGTCTGCTTTGAAAATGCTAAAATTATTTGTACAGTGCATAGCACTGTGAAATATGTCACTCACTTTAGGTTGATTTGCTGAGTTCCATTGGAAACAAACTGTGATGTTTACACACTTAGCTATATGATATTCATCACACATGAACAAACAATTTCTCTTATTTTAATTTATTGCTGCCATCTTTCATACATTTCTTTAAGTACAGTTTTGCCAAGTGGCAGTCTGGTTGGCTAGTCCATGTTCAGAGCCACTCTGCGCGCTGCTCCAGTTCCCATGACTCAGAGAGTAGGGGGGGTGGATTCAGATTCCCAGGCTCTGAGATCCGCTGCAGCCACACAGCCTTCTGTCCTCTCGTTTCTCATTTGGTTTGTGCTAGTGGAACACGCATGTTCCACTCACTTTTGGCATGGGCTTTGGGGGTTTGAAGAACTTAATAAGCTTTAGATGCAGCTGAAGTGGAAAAGGGACCTGACAAGTGATTTTTTGGGATACATGTACTTTCTAAAGAATTCATGAATTAATTTAGCTGATATTTATATTTACTTATGAGAGAGAGAGAGAGAGAGAGAGAGAGACCTGCTGCAATACTGTTAAATGAGAAATAACTTATTCAGATCAGCAAAATTTAGCTGAACTTGGGTGGAATTCCTTTTTAGGAAGTTTATTGCGCTCTTTATCTCCTGTTGCTCAGTTTTGCTGAATTTTGCTTGCCACACTTGACTCAGTTTCAGAAGCCACAAAGAGTTACAAAGTAGCAACTGAATGTGCCTACCAGTAATAGTGATACAATCATTATGAATTTCATTTACCATGGTATCAATCTGCTTTGACCGTAGTGACCAGAGACCAGGAGTTATGTGCTCTGTTGGTCTGTTTTAAACATCTGTTTGTGATATTTATCATTGAACCTAATATCTATTTTCAGATGTTCCCAAATTACAGTGGCCTATTTATAGGCTTTATCTTTTCTCCACACACACACACAGTTGAACCTGAACACAGTAAATCTTTCTTCAGGCTCTCTTAGATTAACTGGGCAGAGCCCACCAACTTAATCAAATCACCTTAATGTCTTTATGATGTGATTTGGAAGGTAGGTAGACTTTCAATGCCTGATCATCTGACCAGGGGCCTCCTTTCATCTTTACAATCCAGTTTTGTGTCCCATTGTACGATTTCACTGCTCTTGTGGTCAAAACTGCATACCAGTAGCCTAGTGGGTAACACACTCGCCTATGAACCTGAAAACCCAGGTTCGAATCCCACTTACTACCATTGTGTCCCTGAGCAAGACGCTTAACCCTATAGTTGCTCCAGGGAGACTGTCCCTGTAAATACTGATTGTAAGTCGCTCTGGATAAGGGCGTCTGATAAATGCTGTAAATGTAAATGCAAAAACTGCAATACTTTAACTGCATACCAATAGCCTTGTATTTTCTTGGTCTTGGTCTCAGACATAGTGGTCTCGATGACATGACATGAGGAAAAAGAGAAAACGGCGCATCCTCACATATCAGTATCATTATGTATTACGTGCCTAAATTCAGAGGTATTTTGTTTTTTATTATGTTTATTATTATTATTTTGTTTTTTGCAAGCATCTGGCTCACTAATGGAAATGGAAAAAAATAATTTGTGTGCACAAAAACTAGGAGCGCATTCTATTGTTCTGTTCACTGTTTTGACAAGCAACTGCTTATCAATTTTTACCTGAATTAATAATAAAAAATAATGTTAATATAAAGGTAGTAGACATTTAAAAATGTTCTGCTCATTGTAGCAAATCAAAGTGTCCACACAGGTGTACAAGACCTTAACTATTGTATTTGAAAACATCATGCTGACCATGTAGAAAATTCACGGCATGCATTATCATAATCGTGAGACCAGTGAATGTTCACACCACCAATGGACAATATAATTGAAAAGATAACATGAATTTGATTTAACAAGTAATGACAATTTACAACAATGCCTTTTTTTTTCTACATTTGATCTGAGTAATGTGATGTCTGTTCTCGCCCTAGTCTGTTTTAAGTCTTGGTCTTGCCTTTGTGTGTCTTGGACTTGTTCTTGGTCTCGGTACTCTCAGGTCTCAGCAGTGTCTTGATACCCTCTTGTGTCGGCAATGTCTCGGTTTAGGTGGTCTTGACTAGTATGTGTACACATTTTGACAAGTTTACATGGGCATGAAATACACACAGTGGGGGTTGTCCTCATCAGGTAACCAACAAGTTGCTGTGCAGCTGGTTAAGCCCAAACCTGTGCATGATGTTACGTTATGTGGAATTAATTCTGTTTGTGATTTCTGTGAGTACATAGAAAACCATATGTTAGATAAGAGGCTATTAAGTTACATCAGAAAGGGAATGTGTGGACTGTTTTAAAACTTTTTTTTTTTTTTTTTTTTTTTTTAATAACAAGTTTCCCCTTGGTTTTCGTTTGTGATTGGAAGCCATGGTTTCCCTGGTGACGATTGTCAGGATTCCATCAGGAGGATGCTCTTTCATGTGCTTCCAGTCCGCAGCAGCCTATGGGCAGTGGCCATGAATGGAAACCTCTTGTCGTCCTTCATGATCACAAAATAGTTTGGTGAGTCAGAGATTAACCCTCCTGTTAATCTCTGGCATCCCTGTGGTCCAAACAGTGTTGCTCAGAAATATCATTCATCCGCCCACCTGCTATTAAGAGCTGTAGACTCCCCTTCATGCATCTTTGGCAGCTTGTTGAAAGGTCACTTGGCCACCAACATTGGAGCCCTCAGTACACTCATGACCCATTATGGTCCATTTAAAACACTTGACTGTGTTGATAACTTAAACACTTTACTGTGAGGGTCAAGTTCATGTTAATGTATGTTGAAGTTGACTTTGTCATTTCAGCTGCATACGTGTTAGACTGTACATAGTGAAATGAAACAATGTTTCTCCGGAACCTGGTGCTACATGTAAAATTTGAACAAAGTTACATACTGACATAATGTGCACGTGTGCGACACAGACAAACATAAAGACTGGGACACAGGCTGTGCAAGAGTAACATTTAACAAAAACCTGTAGACAACAATGAGACAGACAGTGCTAAACAGGTGAAATGAATAATAAATATGCAAAGTAAAAATACTGGTCGAGTAAGATGGAACAGTGCAATAATAGATATTAATACTCATATACTAATATAACAGGTGTGTGTGTGTGTGTGTGTGTCCAAAGGGGAAAGTCCCTGAGTGTTCAGATGTCTGATGGCCTGTGGGATGAAGCTATTGGACAGTCTTGCCAACTGTGTCTGGTAGCTTTTTCTGGATGGGTGAAGAGTGCATGTTAGTGGTGTATGGACTTCTTCACAATTCTGGTAGCTTTCCAGATGCAGCGTGTTTAGTAAATGTCCATTATGGGGGGAAGAGAGACTGTAGGGTCTTGCGGTCCGATTCGGTGCAGTTCCCAAATCAGACAGTCATGCAGCTGGTCAGAATGCTCTCAATAGTCCCTCTTTAGAAGGTGGTGGGAGATGGGCTTTCCTCAGTCTCTGCAGGAAGTAGAGACACTGCTGGACTTCTCTTCTAAAGTCAAACAATTATCTCTTTAGGTTTGTCCACGTACAGGAACAGATTGTTGACCTTAAACCATTTCATCAGTCATTGCACCTCCTGACTCATCGTTCCTGCTGATGAGACCCACCATGATCGTGTCAATGGCAAACTTGATGTGGTTGGAGCTGTGCATCGCTCCACAGTCGTGGGTCAGCAGGGTGAACAGCATTGCACTGAGCACACAGCCCTGAGCAGCTCCAATGCTCAGAGTGGTGGTGCTGGAGATGCTGTTCTCGATCCAGACAAACTGAGGTCTCTCAGTCAGGAGGTCCAAGATCCAGTTGCAGAGGGAGGTGTTCAGGCCTAGAAGGCCCAGCTTCTCGACCAGGTGCTGAGGAATTATGGTGTTGAATGCTGAACTGAAGTCTATGAACAGCATTCGTGTGTATGTGTCCTTATAGTCCAGGTGGGTGAGGGTCAGATTCAGGGTGGTGGCGATGGCATCGTCCATGGAGCAGTTTGGACGATAGGCGAATTGCAGTGGGTCCAGGGTGGAGGGCAGCAGGGTCTTCATATATTTCATGACCAGCTTCTCAAAGCACTACATCAAGATAGGTGTAACTGCTGGAACCACGGTGGTGTTCAGTGAGATGATGAAGATGTCGGTGAGAACATCTGCCAGCTGGTCTGCACGTTCTCTGGGATGTTCGAGACAGCATCTTCCAGGGATGTTTTCTGGTCCAGCAGCCTTTTGTGAGTTAATTCGGTGAAGAGTTTTCCTCACATCTGCCGTGGTTAGACACAGAACCAGTTCACTGGAAGGAGGGTTGGATTTCCTCGCAGTAACTTCGTTTTGTTTGTCGAATGGTACGTAGAAGTCATTCAGGGCATCTGGTTGGACGGTGCAGGCCGTTTGTGACTGGAAGTGGCTGTGGATTTTCTGCCCGCGTGCACGCTTTGCTGCTCTAATGGCTCGAGACAGTTTGGTCCTAGTTGATCTTAGGGCCACCTTGTCACCCTTCCTGAAGGTGGAGTCTCGAGCTTTGAGCAGCTCACGTACCTCTGCAAAAATGGTTTTGTTATCGCACCATCAATTAAACTTAGAAAGAGGGCTAAACTAATCTCGTTTAACAGTTGCCTTGTTAATTGGTGTGGAGGGGCCATCCCTTTAAACCTGCCTGATATAACAAGATATAATTCATTGTACAATTAGTGCTGAAAAGTAGCATGCTCCATTGCAGGCTTGATCAAGGCCTGCAACATTTTGATAAGTTTGCTCAGAGTGGAAAGTCCTTACTGAAGCTGTGTGTCCCTGTAGGTAATGGTCACTAATTAGTGACGTCCTCTTGTTCTGTGCCACAAAGGAAAGGCAGTGTGTCAGCCTGAGCTTGAACTTTACAACAATGTGTGTGCGCCGTGCAATTAAAGACAACAGAGGCAGCTAATGCTTTCAATTGCAGTAGTTAAATGGGTTTTACCCTTTCTCCATCCCTCTCTCTCATAACTAGAATATATCTGTTTGCAGTCATTGTTAATCATCTCATTAGCAATCATCCCTTGGAATTATAACTATGATTATCAGCAGCATTGTTTCATCATTTATCATAATTGCTTCTTGCTTCCGGCACAAGTCTGCACCTGTTATTAAGTTGGAATATAAGGCAGGGTATTAATATTAATTTTGACACCACTATTCAAGTTTCTGGTGCTGTTACGAATGCTTTCAGTTTGAATGAACGATCAATTAAAGAAAAAGAGCCAGAGCCTGACAGAATCAGACCCGACAAGTACAGCTTTTAAAAAGCCCTCTTGCAATAATTAAAATGAATAACCTGACGACGGTGGCTGAGAATTGCTAATCAAATTCACGTTTTATCAATCAATTGCTTATCAATTTGATTGAGTTTCCAAGTGCTTTTTAAAGATGTTTACATTATTTCATTGCCGTAATATACACAGGTTGTATTCAGTTGTAACATAACGTCTTTACAGCTGCATACTGCATTCATGCAGTAAATGCTCCCAGTTCACCAAATATTGGCACTCTTCTTATTGATTTGGATGAAACTCAATTTTCTTCTAATCTAATCCGTTGAGCACAACGGCATGAGGTTACGGTGATGCTCTTTGCATGGTTATGAAAGTAACCAATAACTTACATTTAGTTCCATTCTGTGTAATTTATGTTCTCTGCTGCTATAGTGCTCATTTACTGGAAATGTATAAAATCTGGTCATCTCAGCATGTACAAAAATGTAATAAATCTCACTGTCGGCCGGAGACTAGTACTTGGATCATTCAGGGACACCTGGAGATGAAGGCCATAGTTGGGTCTGCCGATGCAGTGTCATGCTGCCAAATGACCAGTGAGGTGACTAATGACTGCAAATGAAGCCAGTCAGCTGTCCTGAGGTCGTAGGGTGCTTAACACCAAGGATTCCTACCCCTTAAATAAGCTGTCAGTATAAAGCCAGCTGAGCATACAGACAAGTGATTCATTCATTCTGTGTGTGAATGGATGTTTTATACTAGACACCTACCATTGAATCATTCAAATGTGGGCGAGCATCTGATTTTTCAGATAGTGTGCTTGTAATTTAGCCCTTAGTTCATTGCTTTCAAAATGTTCTCCAGCCTAACTTGCATAATAACGTAACGATTTGTATAATGGTTTATTAGGTGAAATGACATGGTCACCTCAGCATTCTGCTGTGACGCACTATCCCATCTGGGATGTTCTTATTGGCACCATCAAATGGATTTTAACAGCACAGCATACCAGGTGGTGTAAGATTGAGAACGGCAAAGCTGTCATTGGGCATTTTTTATGTTCCGATCCATTGTTCTGCACAATTCAGTGATTGTTATATGGTTTTTGTGAGGTGTTTTTATTTAAAAGGATTTAAACAAGGAGTTTAAATCCTTGTTTTCTTTATTGATTTGCTAGCTTGCAGACTCATAACGTTCATGGCTGCTTTTGGCAAAGTCCACTCATGATGTTTTACATAATGTTTTTAATGATGAAGTTCCTGCTTCATTATTCTTTAATGCGTTACAAATTTTGGGTTCATTTGCCAAAAGACAGGTCATTACACATAATGACATTCTTAGGCTTGTGTTCCTCTAACTTTAAATACATTACGTTTAAAAAGTAGAAAAAGATACAATAGTAAGAAAATATAAATGTTAAGTAGTGTTTAGTATTTACAATGTTGAATTTAACATTCCATTGGAAAGAAAGAACATTTTTTTTTTTTTTTTTAAGCATCGGTATGACCTCTTTCTATTGATCTAAGATCATTCTCCACACTGTGAATGGGTTTACATCTTATCCTCTCCCTAGGGTGTAGCTTCTGGTTTAAGAAGGAGCAATGCACCAGTATTACAGCATTCACTGAAAGTTGCCGGGATCAGACCTGCATATCGCTTCATGCATTGAACTGCTTGCCAAAGCTGGTGAGTGCTGGGTTAGTGCTGAATTCAGCATCGCGTCAACTTGGGCAGATGGTGTTTACACACATGGTACTTTTGTTTTAAAATGAGAGATGCCTGAGTGTTATGGTGTAGTTTTATGGCAGCTAAAAATACTTCATGTGTTCAGCTTTATGATCGTGGACAGTGTGAGGATTCAGAATTGTGCACTGTGCCTTCAGTCTCCTGTTATTCATGAAATGACTCATTTAAAAAAAAAAAACAAAAACTGTTATTTAAACTTTTTGTTTTAAAACGTTCATGTCCTGCAACTGGTGGACTTCCCCCTGCTTTCTGGTTTTTAGTTTAGCCAGATCCATTAATCCGCAGATTAAGTCTTCATTTTAATTGTGTCGCTCTTACATGGTCTATTCTACCAACGTAACAAAAAGCACGGTTCCACACTTAACTTGGTACGCCTAACATTTTTTCTAAGGTGCACAACACAAAAGTTAGTTGCACAAAATGTTCAACGACTTTCCACGGCTAACATTTTACTCGCGCGGTAAGTGAGCATTCAGGTGAACGTTTCAGTTAGTGCAAAAATGGATGCTAAGGCGGTGAAACGGACACTAGCTTTGGGTGATTTAAATTTTGGTTGCACTGGCAACAAAAAGCAAACTCTTAGGTGTGGGGGAAAAATGAGTCCATGGTATTTGCATTGCCATAGTCAGGGAATTTGCTTTGTTTGTGAAACTAAATATCTCCGTCAGTTCTGAGACCGGTGGGAAATGTTGACTCGGCAGAGGACGCGCAATCACCTTCAGTCTGTGGTCTGGGAGTGCAAGTCGGGGCGAGTTGCAGAGCGGGTGACACTCCTTTAGCCTTGTTTTCATTTTGGCCTGCTGCTCTTAATGCACAATTAAGCAGCGGCTTGACTGCACCAGGGTTACTGTTGTAGAGGGACACCTGGAGGACAAAAACCTGGCAGAAGATCGAAGGGCTCGTTTTGTCTGGAAATGTCTTACCACTGGGGGTCCTTTCTCACCCCCACGTTGCCTGTCCCCGCTCCACTCAGCAGAAGTCCCACTCTTCCCTCATGAGCTCCTCTCAGGACCGAGTGTGACAGATGACCTATTGAAATCGCTACAGCGCCTCGCTCCCGTTACCAGGGCAACACAGGCTCGCTAGCGTCTCCTTTTTTGTGTGTGTGTGTGTGTGTGTGTGTGTGTGTGTGTGTGTGTGTGTGTGCGTGCTCGCGAGCACGTGACCAGTAGGGGGCGGCTCTTACGTCAGTGGGGGAGGGGGAGTTGAGGCCGGAGTTTGGTCTTCGGCTTCCGAAGGAGGATTTCAAAGAATCTTGTGGAGTTGCTGAGTGAAGTGACCAGTGGCTTCTGCCGCCACCTCGCACTGTCCCAGCCTGCAGGATATGGACTGTTACTCCATCCACTAAGGTAAAGAGGTAAGGAATGTGCGCCTCGTCTCAGGTTTACACGACTGGCACGTCGGCCCGTGCGCTGGGAGGTGTGTCTGCGTGTGGGGGTGAAGGAATAAAAAGGGATGCGGCGCGTGCAAACGGAATGAATCAGCCGCCACCGCGCTGGAGCGCGTGCTGCCTCCCTGTTGCATTCGGGAGGGTGGAGGTGGCGAGCTGCCTCTCTCTCCCTCCCTCTCTCCATCTCTAACTCAATCTTTCTCCACTCGCACAACTGTTTTTTATTTATTTATTTTGTTCCCTCCCCCCTCGTCTCTCTGTTTAGCATGGACGCCTGGTTTAGGCTGAGTGGGAAGTAATAGGAACGCTTTTCCATGCAGGAATGCATGAAGTTGGAAATGATAAACTGTAGCAGGGACGTGTGCGTGCGTGCGTGCGTGCGTGCGTGTGTGTGTGGGGGGGGGTGTTTAGTGTCACTGGGGAGCGGCAGCTGTGCTCTCGACAGGACAGAGTTTTACTGCTGGCTTAGTAACTTGAAAATGCATGAAAATAACGCTGAACTGAGGAGATTTGGTTCCCTCACTTTCTCACTCACTGATGTTCCGCTTTTTGGCTCCACTTGTGACTCACTCACCTGAACAAGAAGTACAAAAAAATAAACTAACCGTATAGACCCTAGTAATGGTGTTAAGATGGCAGTGGAGGGGTAGGACAAACACTTGAGACTGCTGTCTATATTGTTATATATTGATATGTAATCAATGCACTGATAACCAGTACTAGTTTGTCAAAGGAGACATAGTACTTCAGTACCATCAATACGTATTTTAATGCTACAAACCTCAAAAAAAAAATCTCTTCCTCCTGCTGATATGGTCTTTCTAATGACCTCATCGTTATTTCTCATTTGGCAGAATTCTACATCTTGCAGGTAGACGGGTACAAAATATAAAAGAATCAAATTCAGGACTGAGTACAACAAATCACATATGTGGCCCCAGGGAGACGGAAATGTGTGTTGAGGTGGCAGGAGGTTCTCTTCTCTTCTCTTGCTGTTCGGTTTAATCAGGTGAATTCGGCTGGGTTGTCATCGCTCCCTTTTCACCATGCATGATTTTAGAGTTTTGAAACCAGTTTCAGATCTTGAGTTCCGATCAGGCTCATGATGGCGTTCCTGCTTCCACCATATCTGCGAGAGCGTGACTGTTACAGGGGACACAGGCTTTATTCATTTGGAGGACGTGGGGGGGTCTGAGCTTTAATCTTGTCAGAGGCAGTCCTCGCAGCTATTTCAGCAGGGCACACATGTGTGGGAGGCGATTAGCCTCGCCACAACTGCTGTTATTGTGTGTTATCTGGCCTGTCTGTTATTACAGCCCAAGAGCACTGAGCATGTGTGTGTGTGTGTGTTTTAATGTGGGTGGTTTAGCTAATGCTAATGTGCTTGGAGCTTACAGTGAGGAGCATGCTTTGTGTGTGTGTGTGTGTGTGTGTGTGTGTGTGTGTAGGTGGAACTTGCATTTTGGTTCCATGCATTAAAAACGTCAGCACTGCTTCAGACACAGATCATGTTGCACCTTGAAAGCAATGCAGACTCATCACTAATGAGAGATGCTTCTGTTGTGACTGCTTGAGCTCATGATGGAGGTTCTAAACAAAAAGACTGAATGACTTTTTGTATTATATATTCCAGAATTGGCAGCATTATTTGCTCTTCTATGAAATAAATCTGTAAAAAGTAGAACGAGAAACCAGCATGTACAGATAGCACCTTAGTAAGCACCTTGGACACAAATATAAAAAATCGGCACAATCTGTTGAGCTCATCTGCACTGGTCAGCACTAATAAACAGTGAATTGTTGCTCGATTTACCAGCGATGTGACAGTGATCCATGTTCAGTCAGTTGATTTAATATGTACATTATTATATATATTTTTAAATGTCATGAGACAACTGTGTCTGTAAATTCCTGTACATTTTCAGTGCGCTGAATGGGGGGAAAAAAGTTAATTCCACAAACCTGTCACCTCGAATTCGTTATGTTACAAGATTTGACACACAAACAGCTTTTAAAGTGTAAAATGACTGGTTTGCTTGTCTGAATTTGTAATAACAGCTACTCTCTCTGTGAGAATTACTGCTGTTCTGATCACAGGTCAGTTTCCTTGAACCTGCAGCTTACATAATCGCAGTTAGAGAGTCTTGCATTGAAGGTGAGGAATGTCCTTTCCAGAGGATGCTGGTGTTGAATAATTCATGGAGGATTTCTTTGCAGAAGAGACAGGGATGTGTTGAAAGCTTCTGTCTGGAATTGGATTGACGCTGATCTTAGTTGTTTAAATGAAGTAATGATTGAACTGGATTAATAGAAGATCAATTTATTTATCTTTTTTCTTTTCCTGCTCTCCACAATTTTTAATTCACTTACAGTGTGACCAATTGTGTACATCATAGGACTGCAGAATTCATTATTTTTTTAGAATCCAATTGGCTAATAACATTCAATTAACAATTAACATTCAAAAACATCATTCATCTATGACCCCTAAACAAGGCTCTTTGTAATCCTCTAGTGAACTGGGTGACCCCATGGTTTGGCCCGGTATAGGCCAGGTGCGAACGTCTGTGTTGACAAGGCCCCATTCTTTCCATGGCCCACGGGACAGGGGCCTGTCAGTGATGGTTAGCAGGGACAGCTGTGTGAGCTGGAGGCCATTGTCATGTTGTGAATGCTTGTGGTGAGAGGTCAAAGGGTGACTGGACTACTCCCCATGTGGCCGATTGTGCGTTGAGAAAGGAGCGAGTGCACTTATTTCTTTATGGAATGTGAGAATGTGTGTCCGTAGTGGCCCTCCCCATGGAGCAGCCTGGATGACTTCTTAAGTTGAACACTGATCTATAAGTAAATGGACTTCAGTCTACCCTGATAGTGGACCTGCAGTTATGATGTGACTCTTTTAATTAATAAATCAGTCACATTTTATTTACATAGCACCATTCATTGAAAATAGCAGGCCAGGGTCCTTAATGTGTGTGCTGAAAGGAAGTATCTAACTCAGCAGTGGTTAAGTGCATCATGATGTATGTATGAGAGGAAAATATTGTTAAATTTTTATAGACTATTTTGGTACTTATTTTATTTCCTTTCATTGTAATTTTTATTTTTTTTCTGCACTGGAAAATTGCACCTTCAAATTCATTGCACTCATTGCAACGTCTCATTGCTACAATGACAATAAAGAAACAAAGGAACAACAATGTGGTTAATTGCGATTAATCATACTCATGCAATTAATCACGATGTGTTTAATCATTGCTCAGCACTAAAAATAAGCTATAAATTTTCAGAAAAAGTCTGTCAGCATCATGGCATAATTTTTTATTTCATGTGAAACACACAGATTCTGTACTTTCAGTAAGGCGTGTTTTTTTGTGTGTGCTGCATTAACAGGTGAAATTAGATTTAGGTGATTTGTATTTAGTCTTTTCAAATTCGTAGTTCACATATATCATTTAATACATTTAGTTTATATTATATGATTCAAGCTGTTATGATATAATGATCACCCAAAACAAATATATTGTGAAAACAGTAGAATATGAAAAACAAAATGTCTATTAGTCCATTAAAAACCGCATCAGTTCTCAATATCGGCTTAATATTAGCACTAGCACAATTATCACAGATTCGGCGTCCAAAAACTGTGCCAAAAATATAAAGGTGGTCTGAAGCCACTGTCCCTGAGCAAGACACTTAACCCTAATTGTCTCCAGGACGACTGTCCATGTAACTACTGATTGTAAGTTGTTCTGGATAAGGGCATCTGATAAATGCCATAGAAAAGTACATATATGATAATTTAATAGTTGTCAGTGGCAGAGTAATTAATGATGTTCCACTAAAATGTCAAAAATTGACCTGAAATGAATTGATTTAAGCAGTAAATTAAAATTAGCCATTAATGCCGCAATAAATCACAATACTTATGCTTTTGGTACTTAAGTACCTTTTGTAGGCAAATACTTTTGTACTTTTGAAATTTAAATGGAGGACTGTTACTGAAGTATAATTTTACCCTGGGTAAGTCTACTTTTATTCCAGTACATGATTTGTGTATGTCATCCACCACTGAGTCTGATGTGTGTTAGTAGGACTGTACAGTCTTTTATTTGTAATTTCTTTTAATATTAAAATAGAACCATTAGCCGGGGAAAATCAGCTTTGTGTGCAATTATTCACCAAGCCATCAGTGTAATGAGTTACTTTCTCGTAAGAAAATCACTGCCATTAACACAGAGCAGAAAATACTCTCTTTTCATATTCTCCTTTTGTTTTACCCCAGTGTATTCAGATTTCAAATAACCATTTTATAGGGACCAGAGTAGGGGGAGGCTGAATCCCTGCCCAGCATACATCTTGTTCTCTAAAGCAAATATGTAGTTTGAATAGAGTCTGACTCACGCTGGGAGCACGCCTGTATATTTTTACATTCAAACAGTGGAATAGACCAGGGAAATAGGAGACAGGTGATGGGTAGAGCAACAAGGGGCATTAATGGGGTACAGCTGGCCTGACGTGACCAAGTTAGGATGCAGTGAGCTGCTTGATCTGCCCTCAGGGTGTGGTCAGGACTGGAGATTTTGAAGCAAGGGCTTCCTTCACTTTCTCAGTGATTTACCCTTGCGTTTGGGAGTGTCACATTGCAGCATCCAACATTCTTTTGAGAGATTCAGACATTCCACTCCAGTTCTTACCTCGAAATCCATATTCATGCCTCATACGATTGTTGAATTAAATCATGTAATCACTTATAATCACTGCTATAATGAACCTCTCTGATATTATGGTTTCAGAGCCACTTGAATACTTTGTTTACCTTTGTTGAGCAACTATGCGTCACAGTAAGTAAAGGTCAAGGTTCAGCAAAATGTAACTCTGACTGTGGTGTGCACAGATGCTATATAGTGTGTGTGTGTGTGTGTTTCTTTTTCTGACCTCGCTTTTCTTCATAATGGCAGATGCTGATTAGCAATAGAAATACTGTCGCCTGTCCATTTACTTTAGAGTGGCAGGCACTGAATAAGACTTTTGGTTTATGTCCACTTATGAGCGCTATTAAATGTAACTAATTTCAGCCAGCTTAATAGCACTTTGTAAAAAAAATACATTATTATTCCTCTCCTTTTTGAGTGCAGTGCAGTACGTTCCAGATAATTTTGTGGCAGAAACATTAAATGAAGGAGGAACAGTTTAATGACAGTAGATCAGTGAAGCAAGCTTGCTAAATATTTTAAATTCTTCACTTTACCCTTTAATTGTCACTTGCTTGATACAAGCCAGGAGTTCTTTTACTGAACTTTCCCAAATAGGTCTTTTACATTTTACTCTATTTAACTATTATATTATCCTTTATTTTCTATGTATTCTGTCTTATCCTGTTTTGTTCATTATAATTATGTGTGTGTTCCTGAATTTCTTGTCCTACATCCCAGTTATTTAATGTGTCAAATCAAATGAATTAATTCTCAAAACACAAAACTAGTTTGGGTCTGTGTCAGTAATTTATGCAGAAGAACTGAAATAGGAGATTCATTAATGTGGTGCCATCTGAATCCTCACACACACACACACACACACACACACACACACACACACACACACACACACACACAAAAATACTTTCACATGGACTAAAAGAAGAAACTCTAGATCAGATTTTCTGAGGTGTCTCATTCCAGAATCTTCTCCTTGCCATCCATCGGAGGAACACTTCTGGTTTATTCTAAGTGAAAGCTGGACTGTGTCAGTTTCTATAGCAACATGGTGAAATTATAATTACTGTACATGAACCAGCTAAGTATGTTCTAATAATTCCTTGTGTCCAAGGGAATCAGCATGTGTCGAAAAGCAAATGAGGATAGAAAAGTAAAATAAAAAAATTTAACATAGGAACACAAGATCAAAGAACACTTTGCAAGAGTTAAAACAAACTAGGGGGAGCTCTGAGTTTCTCAAAAAGGAGATATTATGAGATGGGCAAAAGAGCAAGGGGTCTCTTGGTAGCAGTAATTTTAATACACACAGGCTATACTGGTGGTTCCTGTAACCCAATGAATTAGTATCTCACCCAAAAGAGATAGCAGGAGCTTTTGCATTGTTTTATAGAAATCTATAAGGAGCCTAAATTTAAACACAATAGTTAAGATTTCAGATGAAGAAGCATTTAAAATGACTGCAGATATTATGGAAATGGACACTTCCAAAAAACAACAAACCGGCAGCATCAGATGGGTTCCCTGGAGAGTTTGTAAAGCTGTTTTTAGATGACCTACACCCAGAACTTACGCATCTCCTGGTTGTCTGCATAAGTGATTTGGCACATTTTCTCCAGATGAACTTCCTTGTGCATCCCTCCTCGTTTACCTGGGCTTGTGACCGCACCAAGAAATGCATGGTCACATTTGTCCTCAATGGCTGGTTTTCCAGTACAAACTAATTATGCATTATGTTTAATTATGCATTGTCAAAAAGTGACCCATTACATAGGCAAATGCCATTATATCAGTAATTCACAACAAAGGTAAAGACCAGACATCACGTGGGTGTTTATGTAACGATATGAAATACGGACTAAGATTTTGGCAAAAAGACTAGAATGTATAATAACAAAGTTGATAAATCAGAAAGGCTTTTTTCTAGGCAGACAATGAGCAAATAATATAAGGAGAATATTAAATATCATAACATGTTATGCAAAACTCTATGTTGATTATTTTTGATGCAGCGAAAGCATCTGAGAACAAGTCGAAGTCTGAGGCAGTAATAGTGGTGGGACATTGGCTGATGTCTAAAACATTTAAACTTCTCCTATGTAACCAGGGATTCAAATACATGACCGCTGTGATAACGTCTAACTTATCGCAGTTGAAATAAAAAATAACCACAAGATGGGAAGTCTTCTGCCTATCCCTTAAAGGCAGACTTGAAACTACACTACTCACAATAAGTTAGGGATATTGTTATTTAGTGCTTTCCCTATTTGCTCTGAATTTTAACGAAATAAGTAAAAGTTCCCATTGATATTACTAATAATGTATGAGAAGAAACATTAGTTTAATATTTATTACCACAAACATTTAGACAATAACTGGGACAGCCCCAAATAAATTGTCATTAGCGGGTGTTTCCACCATTTGCTGGAATGACTGCTTGACTGCAACGTCTCATACTCCTCACTAGCCTCATGGTGGTGTTCTGATGCAATGCGTACCACACTTCCACAAGTGCTACACACAGTTCTGCCAGGTCATGTGGGGGTGAGGTATGCTTCAACTGGTCCCAGACGTCCTCTATGGGGTTCAGGTCAGGGGACATTGATGGCCGTACCATATGAGGCACTCCAACTTCCTGAAGTTGAGCCATGACAATTCCATGAACAGAAAGTTGGGGATGTGCTGGAGGAACTGGGGGTTTTATGATGTCTGGAGTAAGAACGTGCAGTGACTGAGCCATGTACAATAACCAAATCTGTTTTTTGTGCTGACTGGTGATGCCTAACCAGACTGTTGCACCTCCTCCACCAAGGCAAACCCTGGGGGACCATGTTGACCTTAGTATATTGCTCACCTCACCTTCTACAGCAATGCTGACTACAATCATTTCTGTGCAAGGTGAACAGACACCCAACTGTAGATTACTGCTGCATTGAAAGTGAAAGTGATTGTCACTTGTGATACACTGCAGCACAGCACATGGTGCACACAGTGAAATTTAACCCATCACCCTGAGTGAGCAGTGGGCAGCCATGGCACAGACACAATGAGACACTGGGGAGCAGTGTGTGGGGATGGTGCTTTGCTCAGTGGCACCTTGGCAGATTGGGATTGGAACCGGCAACCTTCTGATTACGGGGGCGCTTCCTTAACTGCTCGGCCACCACTGCCACTGCCCCCACCATTGTCCAATGCAAACATTCATGCCAGTGTCTTTGTGTTAGTGGAGTCACCTGCAATATAAGGCACAATGAGACCATTACATGGAAAACACAAAATTAGGTGTGTCTATCACCCCAATACAATTGCCTCCCTATTTCAAAAATGTCTAAAGTGCAACCAACATTGTATGTACGACGTCCACTAAGTTTCTCACAATATCCCTAACTTACTGTGAGTAGTGTATATGAATGAACATAGCGCCAGGATGACATTTTTTGTTTCGGTCCCTACCCCTTATTGTCCCCTCTTCTACATTTATAATTGTCAATGGCAGCCCAAATGTATATGGCATAATACAAGACCTAGAATTGAATTTTAAAGAATTCTATGCTCGAAGGAAAATAGGGTCTGGCTCTATAATCAGAAATTATAAGCTTATCTTAAACCTCTTGGGTATCTCAAGAAAAGGAATAAGGAACAATTTGTGTGTAGATGGAAGACAATGCCATTTCTCAATCACATTTCTATCTCAGTGGTTAAAAAAAACTACATTAATATACAGAGCAATTAAAGAAATGTTTAAAATGAAATCACATGCATGTAAATTATTACTACAGGAAAATAGTAAAGACATTAAGGGAAAAAGTGAACTGGAAATGAATACTATAATGTGAGATGGACATACCAACAAATATCCCTACCTGGAGGGAATCTGAGTGGATGTTAAACTGTTATCATATCAAAAGCAGGGTGCTCCACAGACCAGTGTTGGAGGGGGTGTGGCCTCACCTATTTTTGCACTTTCGTAAACTTTTTGAGTACTTGCGAAAGTACTCACCAACATTTATATTCAATGTTTTCTGACTTTAAATTTCACACTTGGCTAATGTGCGTATTCCAAACGAATGTTATGTTGGGGATCTGTAGTGACTATCCATCTCACCCACTTCTCCATGTGGCGACTCTTATTAAAAAGGTGCCAATGATTGGTTTGAGAGGCTGCTCTGGAGTGGTCTATTGGCTGAATAAACTCATCTTCCAGATTCTTTTGGAAAAGCATGAGCAAATTTTGGCCATTTGTGAATGTTTAACTAGAAATCTCTTATCTTTCAGAACCGAAACTTCTCTGACCAAGCAATTTGCCTCCTGTGCTAACCCTGCCAGGCTTTTCACAGCTTTGCTCATTGTTTTGATGCTTGTGGTCTTATTTTGCACACAGAAACACCATTACATTAATCCGATGTGCTTGGGTAACTGGGATTTGAACCTGTGACCAATACACTAAATAAGTACAATGGTGATGAGCAACGAAACCTAAGAGGCTCTGAGATGTCGGGCTAACCCCTTTAGTCTGATCAAAGAAATGCTCTTGATTTTTTGATTCCTTGCTGCAGTTTTGCCTCTGAGTCATACCTAATTTCCATAACATTGAACACTCCTCAGCTTTAATTGTGGGTCTGGGCATGCTGTTGAAGTAGGAATGAAGAAACAGCCTCCTCTTGTTTGTTCATGCGATGCACCAAAAGCCTTAACACAACACGGTTCAACAAAGAGGCGCAGGCTTTTTCATTAAGTAAGACTAATTATTGCCAATAGACCTGGTTACCTTGTCAACAGCAGCAGTGGCAGCCCAGGGAAACAGGAATGCTCGTGATCAAATGTCACCTACAGAGAGGGGTTTCCAATTAACGTAATTGCAGTCAAAAAGCGAAACCTGCTGCATCGGATGACTGTGATATGTGTACATACATACACCCTCACATGTTCTCACAGCAGCCAGTGGATTCTTATGAAAGCAACACAGAGGTGAGCACACCATCAGGCATCTAATTTTGAAATACTGTTCAATGGCAAGTTCAGTCTCTATGGCAACGACTGAACGTACCAACTTCTCGCTACATGGGCTCGTGCTGAAGCCCATAAAAGGTATCGGACCGTTCCGAACCTGGGTGGGGAGACAATGGACCCCTGTGCTCATTCAGAATATCCCTATGGCTTCTCTGCATAATGCATTTGCACACTATTAGCGTCACCATAGCAGCCCACACCAGGCCTGTTTTTTATATTAGTGACATAGAAAATAATAAGAAATGTATAATAGAACATACATTCAAAAGATATTTTCCTTTATTAAAAAAAGCACCAGAATGGCAATTGTGCTTAAAGATCTGATGACCATGACCGACAAGTTGAGAAAGATGTTATTTTTATACCTTACTGTAAATGAAATTAAAATACAATTTTGTGCAAATTTCTCAGTTCAATTGGGCACCTTCCATATTTTGTAAAATAGCTAATTTAGACAATGCGCTCGGAAACGATGTGAATCGCATGTCACATGGTACTGTGTGCATTTAAGTATTTGAATCAGAACAGTTTAAACTGGAATTGCGTTGTGAGACGTGGTCTGGACAATGGACAGATAGTTTGCAGATAGTATTCTCTGCTCAGAGTTTAGGCCCCAGACGAGTGGAGATGCTGTTGCCAAGTTCCTAGCGGGGTCTGTGCTCAGATGTTCTCATTAATGCGCAGAGCGGTGACCTCGCTGAAAGTGATGAGTTGCTTCCTGTTTGTGGCTGTGTTAAATGTCACGGAACTGCCGATGTTCAGCTGGCTGCCAGACTTTTTGCAGGACTTTTGGATGAGATTCCAGCTCTAGTTGTTCACATCAGAAATAGTTTTCACTAGTTTCTCTACAGTGCGGGACCTGCATTGTTGTAACTGGACAGTACAGCGTGCAACACGGCGGAGCGCCAGCGATCCACAAGCATTCAGATCTGAAGAAAAGAGCTAAGCATTTGTCTGCTCTGTGGATGCTTTGTGGGATGGTTAAGTAAGCCGTGTGTAGGAAAGTTTAAGCATGATGGGGCCTTACACAACCCAGCGTCTTCCGTTCCTCATACATGGTGAATGGAGTGACCTGAGCATCTACCAAGAGTGAGTTTGCTCACGCTGAACCATTCACTACTCATTGTTTTGACCTCCTTTACTGCACCTCCTTCGTTTGTTTTTTGTATAGGTTTGGTTTGTTTTTCGGTTCACACGGGGTCATGCTCAGTGCCTGCATGGGTGCATGTCTAAAATTACGGACATGAAAGGGGTAGCCTTTCTGATTTGTGTAATTTGACTTTTTCAAGAGACCATGAAAGTTATTTTGGCGGCATGTAGGGGGAGTGTTTGCAAATGTCACATTCACATTTTGCCAATTAGCACAAATTGCAGATAATTCGTCCTTGTGATACTTGTGCATGTGATGCGTCGGATGGGTTTAAAAAAATCTTTTACACTAGCCAAAAAGGGGTAAGTTGGTATATAGTTTCAAACTTTCAAACTTTCTTTCAAATAATTAGATTAGATTATGGAATTCATACTTTGTTCTAAATACAACAAATAACATCAGGTTAATACTACTATACTTCTTTTTCTTCAGTTGTTACATAAGAGATCAACATGGGGAAGCAGAACAGCAAACTTCGCCCGGAGGTGATGCAGGACCTGCTGGAAAGTACAGACTTCACAGAACACGAAATCCAGGAGTGGTACAAGGGCTTCCTGAGGGACTGCCCTAGTGGCCACCTCTCCATGGAGGAGTTCAAGAAGATCTATGGCAACTTCTTCCCTTATGGAGATGCTTCCAAGTTTGCTGAGCACGTGTTCCGGACCTTCGACGCCAACGGCGATGGCACAATAGATTTCCGGGAGTTCATCATTGCACTAAGCGTGACATCACGAGGGAAGCTGGAACAGAAGCTCAAGTGGGCCTTCAGCATGTATGACCTGGATGGCAACGGCTACATCAGTAAATCTGAGATGCTAGAGATTGTACAGGTATATATTTATCTTCTATTGAACAATATGCTAATCATTTATTTAACATTATCCCATGACATGAAATTTTTGTTTTACTTTTATATCAGTCTTTATGATCCCCTTATACTGTATCTGAAGTCTCTTTATGAAATTCAGCCTTGGTGTCGAATTACAGTCGCTTTGATCCCGTACCAAAATGCCATATTCCCAGGACATGCCATTTTGGTTTGTGTAGCTTTAAATGCAAAGGAGGAGGAGGAGAGCGACCTATAGAGGGATAGGCCTACAGCATAGCACTCTTTATACATATCACCATTTCTAGCCATTGGAAAATTCTGGCAGTGATGTTTGTGATCAGTTCGTTGTGTTGGGACTGGCACACACACTTTACAGTGTAAACTGAAGTTTTTCCTAAAGTGTTTTATTCTGCTGCTGGTCTGGCCTAGATCTTTTTTCAGATGCTCCTGTCCCAGTCATTCCTCAGTGGGGTGTAATTTTAGAAAGAGTGGTCACTCAGATGCTGGGGCCCTTTCCATGCCAAATCCCACATGTTGGTGGACATGCTGGGAAAAGAGCCAATCTGAACTGCACCATTGGCTGTCTTAGTCAGTTGTAGGATCCCAGATGCGTTTTTGCCGTTCTCTTGGAAGGTATTCCATTTCTTCCGCTTTTTATAATGTGGGCACAATGTAGACTGCGTAACTGTTCAGTACCTCCAGTACAGTCTAGCTGGTAAGTAACTTAAAGTCAAATAAAAAATTGTAATTAAAATTAAAGTAAAATTAGCACATTCGCTTTAATACCACTGTCCAGGCTTTGATCTTTTTAAGGTACGTTAATTTATTGTCCAGTCTTTGCCATGATATACAACTGAATATGACAGCCCATGAACTTACCAGCGGCAAGTAGTGGCAGAAGAATGAGATCAACTCATTCTTCAATTGGGAGCAATGATGATAGTGTAAGCGTCAGCGATAGCAGTTAAAAACAGTGCACTTGGTCCGTCTAACGCCACCTGCCTGTTAATTCCCACCTATATACCTTACTGCCACCTAGCGGAACCCAAGGGAATACCATCACCAACCCTGTATTGGTACTAACACTAAAAATATTTTTGTCTAGGGAATGAGCATGTATTAAAAATGAACTTTTTGTGTACAGTCACCATTTAGGAAAATACTACAATTTCTGTGGTCCTTTCTATGCTCTTTGTGTAATCTTATCTAAGGCTGTTACTCTCAATTATGTTCACAGAATAATTTCCGGTTTCGCCTACTGTTATCTCAACTTTCAAACCAATAGACAGAACATTCTAATGCCTCAAACTACTAAATATGCCTCAAACTGCCATTGACTTTTCTTCAGCATTTTCCCCACGGAGTGCTAGTGCTGGCATGGGCAGTGGGTCTCTGTTTTTAGCTTTTAGTTGCACAGTGTCATTGTGGGACAAGTGTACGCTGAAAATACTGCTGCCTTGCCTCTGGAGCGCTGACCAGCTGCTCTCATCTCCCTCTGTACACCGTGTGTGGCCACCCTGTGGCCCAGATGCCGTATCATTGCTCCCATTTACACGGCCGTGTTAATGCAGGAGTGCACTGCATCCGTGCATACCACACACACACACACGATAATTACCCCCCCGGCAGCTGCAACACACAAACTCCCGTCTCACTGCCCCATACCACTCATACCACTCAACACACAGTTTTGTCTTAAAGCAGGGGAAACTGAGAACGCAGCACTCCTGTCTAAGGGAAATTGCTGTTATTCCCACAATTATGATGAAATTGTGCATTGAACTGAATGTGCTTGCAGGAGGAGTAGCAAGAATATTTTTCTAGAATAGCCCCCCAAACTTCAATATCTAGAATTATTAGAATATTACATAATAGGGTTCTGTGGAACCCTATTCCTCTTCTTGCCCCTTATAAACATTTCAGATAAATATGCATACTAAAGACGACTAGAATAGAATATGTTCTAACAGTTATCAGGTGAGTTTCACGGCTTCCATTTCATATTGTAATAGTAATTTAAATTAGGAGCTAGTCAACTCTTTCCTCTCAGTCATGTCAGGTTGCAGGTTGACCCTGGTTTTTATTGATGTCATGATGTAAAATGTTGCTGTGTACTTGAGTGTGGCAGGCAGGGTTAGAAGGGTTTAGGCAAATGGCTAGGAAGTCCTTCCCAAGATTTCTCAAGATTGAATCATATTGGCAGCACTGAGCTCTGTGCTGAGGAATAACAGTTAATCTAACTTTAGTTATTTAGTTATGTTTGCTATTAGACCGTAGGGTGACCTGTGTGGGTGCATCTGAAGAATGTGTACCATGGATTAAGATGGTATTGTTTTATATTTTACTTAGTGGTGTGATGCAGAATGCATGTGCAATAAGCCAGTAACATTTCTGTATGTTCTGCATTGAAACAGGCCATCTACAAAATGGTCTCATCTGTAATGAAGATGCCCGAAGATGAGTCCACTCCAGAGAAAAGGACGGAGAAGATCTTCAGGCAGATGGACACTAACCGTGACGGTCAGTATTCAACATCTCAGTTGTTGTGCCTGTGAATGAGAGTGATACAACCAATGAACCAGGGCTGAATATCAAGGACCACTGTGTGTGTGTGTGATTGCGGTGCTAGGTCGTGGAGGCCTCACCGCTCCCTGACCATAGTGCGCTTTTTTATAAAACATTCAATCACCAAAAACTGATAAACTTAACAACAAATACACTTCCAGCCATATGCACCTGATCTGTCCAGTTATGTCCTGTTCGACCTGTTCATTGTACTTTTCTCCTGTAGAGATAACCTGTACAGTTTTTAAGCTTTAGTTTTAGTTGGTATAGTTTATTTTAGTGTGTATATACACACTCATTGATGTAAAAATTCTGAGTTAAGGAAAATGTCAGGGCATTGAATCTCAAGAGAGAAGGTGGGTCATGCAACAAGACTACGACCCTGAGAACACAAGTCGCTCTACCAAAAAATGATTAAAGAAGAATAAAGTAAATCTTTTGGGATGGCCAAGTCCTGACCATAACCCCATAGAAATGTCGGGGAAGGACCTGAAGCAAGCAGTTAATGTGAGGAAACCCACCAGGAACATCCCAGACTTGTATGGATAAATAGGCTGAACTTCTTTCAAGCTGGCCTGCAGGATGGATCAACAGTTTCCAGAAACATAGTTTCTTTTACAAACATGTAATATTCTGTCATTTTCCTCTCTTCATCAACTTCAGGTTATGTTTTAGGTCTTGATTATAATGAAATAAAACAAATTCTAAGTTCACAAACGTTCAAGCACAATTTTATGTATTGCAGAGCATATATTCCAAATGTAAATCTATTCCCCTGTAATGAGTAACCCTACACTGCCACCTACTGGTAGAGGCACAGTCCTGTCATCTACTCAGTCAACCCTTCACATTCATCTAATGGGATTACGTAAGGCTGAAAAAGAGACACTATTTGAGTTTAATGGCTTTAATTTTGTTGTCTGATTCCTTCATGAATCTGGTGGAATGAAACGGTCACACGGCTTCTGAACCTGCGCCTCTGTTTGTTTTACAGGCAAGCTGTCACTTGAGGAGTTCATTAAGGGGGCCAAGAGTGACCCCTCCATCGTCCGCCTGTTGCAGTGCGACCCAAGCAGCGCCGGCCAGTTCTGAGTCCGGAGTGTCAGACGCACCAGCGTACTCCTCCCTCCCTCCTTCCACCTTTTTTATTTATTTATGGATTTTTATTTTAGTTTCTTATTGTACCTCTCTGCTCAAGCCTGTATTTGGTAACAAACCGAGGGTGGTTTCCCTGCCCAGTGTGTGTGTCTGTCCCAAGTCCCAGACTCACTCTGCACGGTTTATAAAAAAAAAAAGAAGCATATCCAGGGTCTCCACCAAGCCTGATATGGGGATATACAGTAGAACGGCGCACATGGCTGGAGAAAGCACTTTAAGTGCTGTGTATAGGGGCACATCAAGTTGCCAGAATGAAAAGTTTGTTTTCAGATTTGCCGAAGGTCACCAGAAACAGCCGATTCAACACCCTGAGGCTGCAGTAAGGCAGATTGGGTAGTGAGGAGTTAGGAGGATCCGAGAGAGAGCTGTTTTTTGATATAGCAGTTTGTGTAGTTAATAACATGTCAGCTGACCTCACGTCATCCTGTATGATGATGTGTGTTGCTGGTTTTCCGATGAAGGCTTAGAGGAGAGGTCTGTTCACGTCTGGCCTGAATTGCAGTGTTACTAGTGGTCCTCTAGATGCACGTGTCGGGGTTCTTCCAGTGCAGTATTTTCAGAGGTGTTTCTGCCAAATGGATGAACCATGTCGATGACTAACAGTGTTTCGATTTAAGCGCCTGTTTAAAAAAGAAAAGGTCTTAGCCTGATGGAGTTTTATAACGTCTTTCTTCAGTGAATCTTCCGTAGGAAAAAAAATGGCACAATTTTCAGTACGTTTTCCAAGATGCTTATTGAGGTGGTAACTGATGCATGCAAAGCTTTTATTCTTTATTTTAAAAAAAGAAATTTTAGATGTTTTAAATGGAGCATGTAAAAATTTTGAAGCAGCAGTTTCTTTGTAGTGTGTGTGTGAGTGTGTGCACACACATATGCTTGATAAGTGGTACACTTGATGCACAGATTCTGACTGTGCAGGACCTTCCCAAGGGCTGGCGTCTAAATGCCTCCCTTTGAATAATCACAGCTCGGGTTTTAAGCCATGCAGGGCCAGCTTCTGTAAATGTGTGTATCCCCTGATGATTTCTCATTTCAGTTGACTACTCTGCATCTAACGCAATGGCCATTGGCACTGATAAAGCCTTTGTTCAGTTCAGTAATAAATCAGAAATGACACGTGCTGACCATATATAATTGGGGATCAATCTAAATCTGTCAAAACGTGGCACTCGCACTCCAGAGTTGAGGCTCATACCTCAAAATCATCAGCTGTAACTTTTTATGAGCCATGGCAACAAGTCGCTTTTAGACCTCTATGGACAACGTTTAATAAAAGACTCGTGAGAGGTTTGTCCGGTGCTGGCAGTTCAGTCTGGATTGTCCATAAACTCAGACACAATTTTTAAAATTAGAAATCCTTAATGTTTTTATTAACTGTAGCCCGTCCGTCTTTTTCCATCCTTGTTCTACTGCTGCAGAGAGTCTGTTTTTCTGGATTTCTTCTGCACAATATCAGTTCGTTAGCATGCACAGTAAACTAACAGTAAACTCTTTATCATTACTGAATGTCATTGAGGCTTGTATGCAGTCAGTGGACTGAGTTTCTGAAATACTGTTAATTGGACGAGTCTGAATGTTTTTTTTATTTTATACACACACACACACACACACACACACACACACACACACATATACACAACTGCTGTTTTGTAAAGTTATAAAGGAACATGTTCAAATATCAGACCACAACTACTGCTTTTTATTCCTCCCATGTATGCTTTTTCTTTAGGTTTGTTTTCTGTATAGGACAACGGTTTCCTTATTATGTGGTCAGTTGCCAAATATACAAACAGTATTGTATAAATTTTTACTGTACAATTGTTCTTTGTCAAAAAAAATGTTTGTAATTGTTGCATTTTGTAGATTTTGTAACCTGTATTTTGTGTCAACGTAGTATGAAAACATAGAGTTTTGTTCTGGTTATTTTACCAAGCAAAGATTAAATCTGCAAAAAACATTTTTTATTTTTCCTGTTCTGGTTTTGTTCTGAAATGTACTTGTGAAATGGGTGCTCAATTTTCGCGCTATATAAATCTTTCACTGACTTGTTATTTTTATGGTTGCCTCTAGATGTCACTCTATGAAATGAACTACAGCTGTGTTAGTTAGGTGACCTTGAACTTTCAAATCCCAGCTCCGGCTTTGTGTGTATGGAGCTGACCTACTCTCCCCATGTTCCTGTGGGACTGTACAGATGGCGGATCAGCGACTGTAAAGTGTCCATAGGTGTGTGTGTGCGTGTGTGTGTGGATGCTTCTAATTTCAGAACAACTTTACCAGACCCACCGGACTTGACCTGAATGCTGCTGTGGCTTAATGAGAACACATTCCCATGGCCATGTTATAGCACATGCTGGAAATACTGCCCAAAATGGTGCAAACCACATCATATAATTTATTTTAAAGTGTGATGTAAAGATGGAGGACCCTCTGGTATATAGGTCTCATGCTCCTACTTTCGAGTTCTGTTTTTTTTTTTTTTTTTTTTTCCCCCAAACCCCTGCCTGTCAGTATATCTTGTCACTGATGGGTGGGGCAGAATGCCAGCAGTTGAATATTGAACCTGCTGTTGAGCCACAGAAGTGAAAGGGGTCCTCAATGGCGCTGTGGCGGTTCCGGATTTGATTATGGGTCTGTTTCCTCACCCGCTAGGCCACCACTGCCCCTAATGAACAGAGGAGAAATGGTCTCAACACCATGGTGTAATACATTCACTGATTATGTGAAAATATTAAGAACCAGGAACAGCTGTGTCCAGACGGTCAGTCCCTGGTACCTCAGAGTGTCTTTCACTGGATGAGGGTGTCTCATAAATGCCATAAATGCAATGGCTATTGAAAAATTATGCCAGGTGTGTTGGTCCATCACTTCAACCAGGACGTTAAAGTTTAATGTGTGTGTGTGTGCATTTACCCTCCTCACACTGCCCACTTTACGTTACCTCATTACCTACTTTTTATGTCTCTAGGCAACTTGAAAACCATCTAAACTCGAAACAAATCTGGTGGCCCCACCCCTGGGTCCCAGTCTAGACTTGCACCCATCACCCATTTAACGTCTTTCCTTATTTGCGTCCACTGTGTTTTGGTGGTGGTTTCGTCATTTCGTTAGGTGAACATGGATCAGCCCTCAACAGCACATGTTTCTGTTTTTGTTGAGTTCAAGTAAAAAAAAAATTAGAAAATGTAAAAAACATAACACCTCTCACAAAGATTAGGAAAAATGGCTTCATCAATCCCAACCATTGATTTAAAAAATATATTAAAAAAAGATAAATAAATGTCTCATCAATAAATAACTTGAAAGCACATTGTAAGTCGCTCTGGATAAGGGCGTCTGCCAAATGCCGTAAATGTAAAATGTTTATTTTCTACTAAATGAACCACTGTTATTATAACCCCTTCCATATAGTTCCTTCTCTCAGAAACTCTCCAGATGTTTCCAGGTCCTGGAGCCTCTCTTCTTCACTTGCACCTTCAGTTCCACTCACAGGTCTGGGCAGTGAGTTGGATGGGCCAAAGCTAGATTTTCAACACTGCAAGCTTCAGATCACCGTACTTCTAGAAAGTGCAGTGATGACGATGGTTTGCTAGCAGGATTTAATATGGCTTGCTGGTTCATGGTTTCTTGTGCTGAACCATAGAAATAAAAGAATATCACCAGCTTCTCAGGAGTTTTATGTGTATTTTGCCATGACATATTTTATTTGTCATTAAAATGTATTTCTGTCAGCATGTAAACCTTTGACCATGTCCAGCTGTCTATAAACATGACTATGTTTGGTCATGAGCCTGCTCCATCACCAGAGCTTTAAGTCCAGCATTAAGCGCTAATCTCTTGAAGTCATGTGATCCTAATGAGATAAATTCATACGATGAAGCATAAATGGTGTAGAAGTATGTGGTCTGTTGGATGTACTTACACCATCAGATCGTTTTCTTAGCGTGGATGTTAATTTGGGGGTTCGTTGGGGAGGTTGATCATCTGCCTTAAAACCTCAACCCATCATTCTGCCACTGGCCAGACAATGGGGGCGATTAAATCTCAGGCTTTGTCACATTTTCTCTAAGCGCAGTTTCCCACATTTCTTCCTCAGTTTCCCACATTTGGGGCAGCTATTGTCTGCTGCCCAGCTGAAGTGTGGGAAGGGTCTTTTTTCGGAAGAGGTGCCCAGCCTACGGGCCTGGTGAAAAGGAGTCTTGCTACCACCAGGCACTTTCTGTAGGCGTCACAGGGAATCCTATACTCCCATTGTCTGGATGAAAAGCAGGATTTGACAAAGCCAGAGATTTTCCCATTCTGCTTCTACGTCGTCCCAAAGAAAAGCTCTCAAAGAGAATCACCAAGGGTCATCTGTGTCCCAGGACACAAGCATGACGCCAACATCCATGAAGGCTAATATCTACTGTAATACAGCAGAGTTGCTGTTTAATCATTACGAATGATTACAGTATATGATGTTCTTAAACATCTGATCACGAAAAGATTGGCTTGGGTCTGTAGCTCTATAGCTTGTCCTCCAGTTAATGCTTCCCCCCCTCACCAATCCCTTGCTTAATTCCAATGTATAGTATGTCAGTAATTTATATTAAAAGAACCATTTAGACAGGAAAACTATGCCAGTAATCTTTTTAATTTCAATGCGAATCTTTTTCATGCTGATCTGGTTGTCCACACAACTGATTTGGCAAAGATTTTACACCGGGCGGGCTTTCTGACGCGAACCTCCCCATTTACCCAGCTTGGGACCGGCACCAAGAAATGCGCTGTCACATGTGACCCCTGTGGCTGGGATTCTATTTTAATTTTGATATGAATATTTTGATGAAAAGTAATTGCTGCTGTGCCAAAAGGGATCTTGTTCAGATCAATATGTCTTGTGCTGGTGACATAATCTTGGTGTCAGAAGTTGTATTGCCAGGAGTGATGCAAAATGTCTCTTAAATGGAATCTGTAGCTTGATATCAAAATAAATGATTCAAATTAAAGAAATGTGGGCTAAGAGGATCAAATGGCAATAGGCTGAAAAGGGTTTAACTTGCTGCCGGTAATTATATGTCAGTTGCATCCTTGGGTTGGGTTTCATTAAGACGCAGTTCTGCATTTCCTGTTATTCTCTTAGGATAATTCACAATTCCTGAGAAATGTCATGTTTGCCATGACTCAGTTGAACCTTCATGTGGTTTTCTAACAAGTCACGTCCTCTGTCCTCAGCAGTCAAACCAGTTTGATGCAGTGAAAAATCCAACATTTTATCGTTGCAAGACGTTATGGATATGCAGGCGAATGCCACAACACACACCACAACCGTTTCAACGGTCTTACTGAAAACTGTACGGCAGAGAACGTCAGAGCAAATGCGCAGTAGATATATAAACAACTCCAAACTCGTTTTTTATGTCACATGCTCCTCTAACGGGGCAAATTCGTTACCTGTCAAACAGGAATAAGAGGAACAGCCAGCCAGGTCCAGACAAGCAGCTTTTCCCACACTACAGTACTACGGTCACACCTACTCACAAGTAGTCAGGCCACATATCTATTAAAGCGCCCACACTCCTTTTTATAGGTAGTATTTACGCTCTCGCGTTTTAGACATTTTAAATGCTCTGAGCCAAATGCTGACTCGCCTGCTAGCACGTTGTTAGATTGCCTTTTGATGTGGCGGGACAGCCGTGAACCATGATGGAGGTACATCATTCCTTGGTGAGGATTAGTCACTAGTGGGATCATTCTTTCCCATGACTGGACCGTTACAAAACACAAGAGTTTCTGGAAGACAAGTCTTGTTTGGGCATGCATCATTTACTTTCCCACACACACACACACACTCACACACACACTCTCTGTTACTACAAATCAAAGGACAAAGAAAACTTGCTCCTTCAGCAGCAGCACTGCAAAACCACAAAATAACAGCCCCTTACCTTTAACACGGCCTAAATTCCTCTTCTTTAATAAGGGCGGACATATCACATCATGGGATCAGCATCTTATATTTCTAGTTGATTCCATACTATGCAGTGTGTGCAAGGTCCGGCCGATCCGGCCCAGGCCCGCAGAGTCTCTGCAGACCCCCGCTTTTTACTGACCAGTCCGAGGGCAAACACAGTAAACCACAGACTTGATGGGGTCAGCTTTACCGCTCCGTCAACAGGCGGCTTTGTACTTTGTGTGCTTTGGGCTGGACGCAGCAGCTAATGGAAGGGTGCAAGAGAGGATTTAAATGTACAACCATCGCCTGGTTCACTACGCAGTAAACATGGCATGAATGCGAGCCAAAATCAACGTTAATTTATTTTATACATTTTTTTCCCGAAAAAGATGCATTAAATGACGCGGTGCAGTAATATATATGAACAAATATTGTTAACGTGCTGCACACGTTCGCGCGACAGGTGAGCAGGTGGGCGTGGCCTCCCCCAATGACGCTCCCTTCCCGCCCGAGCTCACCTCTCACACGGGGGACGTCGGCAGGACCGTGGGTGATCGCGGATGATGAGGGATTCGCTGGGAATTCTGCATAGGTGAAAAATCGATAGGTGATTAAGGATCGGAACAATCCGATCGTCCGCAGCCCGCTGCGTGCAGACCCGACGGTCCAGTTTCTCCGGAGCTGCTGCTGGGAGCAACATGTCCCAGGACTCGGACAGGTAGGACGCCTCGGGACCAATCCAATCTCATTGGAATCATAAAGCGTTGCACATTAGCTGTGGAGTCAGTAAGCAGAGTATGATTTCTATTTTAGAGTATTTTCATAATTTGCAGTTTGCAAAATTGGCCAGACTTCCCTGTTACCTCTGTTCCCGCTTCATCCAAATCAATACAAATCAATTCCGTGAAGCACCTTCCTCATAATGTGGCTTTTCAGCAAGAGGCTGGTGGTGGTCGTGCCCAACGACATGCCCTTCCAGACACGAAGGGCCTACACCAGCGAGGACGAGGCCTGGCGCTCATACCTGGAGAACCCCCTGACAGCGGCCACCAAAGCCATGATGAGCATCAATGGGGACGAGGACAGTGTGGCAGCCCTGGGGCTATTATACGACTACTACAAGGTCAGAGCACCACGTGTCCCTTTGGGGAAATATTGTGACATCAGTGTTTGTCACCTTATTCCAAAATGCACATGAAGACAACTAGATTTGAGTTTTTTTTTTCTGAACTTAATGAGGAACGGTTCTGGAGCATGTGACAGAGATAAGAAAATACAAAAATTGGACTTAATCGGTTATAATTATTCCACAAGAAGCAATGTATTTATGCTACACGTAATATTCAAATTGATAATTAGATGAATGTTCCTAATCAGGGTTTGAGTGGTATAAAACATGCTGGACGTTTCCTCTGCAGTACTTTGAGATTAGTTCTTCATATCTGAGCTATTTTATCATAGTGAACTTTTTCTGTTATGTGACATACAGCATTGTTGAAGTTGGGTCTTTTTCTGTTCTGGTTCTGGTTTTCCTTTTCACTGCCAGGTTCCCAAAGAAAAGAGGTTGTTGCCCACTGCTAAAGTTCCCGAGGACCTCGAAAAAAGGTTTGCATTGTATGATCCTAGCACGCCATTGAATGGTTTGTTTAAAATGGAAGCCTGTAATTGTGCAGTTGTGTATGTGTGTGCAGAAGCTGTCTGGTTAGCGGCAGCGCTCCGGGTGACAGTGACCAGGTCAGCGGCCGCGTGCACGTCCTGAAGTCCGCGCCTGTAAACCTCTCCATGCACAACGAGCCCCTGAGCGGCACCGCGCCTGTGGAGGGCTCAGTGCTCGCACCAATAAAATCGGAACTCTACGGCTCGACCTTCACGACGCTGTCCCAGCAGCCCCAGCTGCAGCAGCAGCAGCAGCATGGCGTGGCCTTCCCCCGGACGTTGTACCCCCAGCTTCCTCTGGACGCGGCTACAGTCAGCCACAGCGGCTATGCTGAGGATGAGCAGAGGAGCACGCCGGACAGCACTTATGAGGACTTCCCTGCCCAGCATGCGGTGAGGAGCGTCTCCAGACATACTCCAGACTTTATTTTTCAGTTTAAACCTCATCAGACCTTACTTATGGGTGTAACCTAGTAAAACACTCACCTCTGAACCAGAACACCACAAGTTATGTTAAGTTAATAATAAATTTTTAACAGCCTTTCATGTTAAATCACCATACACCATAGCTAGTGGTGGTGTGGTGGACTAGCGGTTAAAGAAGCAGCCCTATAATCAGAAGGTTGCCGGTTCGAATCACGAGCTGCCAAGGTGCCACTGAGCAAAGCACCGTCCCCACACACTGCTCCCCGGGCGCCTGTCATGGCTGCCCACTGCTCACTAAGAGTGGTGGTTAAAAGCAGAGGACACATTTCACTGTGTGCACCGTGTGCTGTGCTGCAGTGTTGTCACACTTTTCACTTTTTATATAAGCTTATAGTAGATGGTAGTAGCCTAGTGGGTAACGCACTTGCCTGTGATCCAGATGACCACAAATTCCCAGGTTAAAACCCCACTTACTACCATTGTGTCCCTGAGCAGGACACTTAACCCTGAGTGTCTCCAGGGGGGGACTGTCCCTGTAACCTATGACTGTAAGGCACTCTGGATAAGGGTGTCTGGTAAATGCATGAAATGTAAATTTTACTTCGAATTGTATGTCCTCAGTTTATTAAAACATTGCTGTGTGTGTTCACAGAAATATAGAAGCCTACAGGAAATCAGCTATGATGGCTCTGCAGTGTGAGTACCGCCCTGTTTTATCTTTCAACCAATCAGTGCAATGATACCCAAATTGTGCACATCATGCTCAAGCATTCATCAGACCTTTGGTCACTATGAACGTCCCTCATGAACCCTCCTTGTACAGTGAGCTGTTCCAGTACACCCTGGAGGCCAGCCGGTCCCTGCGGGAGAGGCAGAGCGAGACCCCCATGACTTACCTGAACAAGGGCCAGTACTACGGCATCACCCTGAGCGAGACGAGCGCCCACAAGGCCCTGCGCCACCCCCTCAGCAAAGTGCGGGTGAGTGGGCTGGCGTCAGCGCGGAAGCTTTGCTCCAGGAGCTGGCGGTTATGTGTGTGTTTGTGTGTGAGAGCGCAACACTTTAAAGGAAGTTCCGAAATTCGGGAAGTTTGAAACAAACACATTTTAACCTCAGACCTGACCACACAATACACAGTACCCCAAAATGATGATAGACATGACTTATAGGCTGAAATGTGACTGGGCTTCCGCCTCCTCTCTGCAGAGCGTGATCATGGTGGTTTTTGGTGAGGACAAATGTCGGGATGAGCAGCTCAAGCACTGGAACTACTGGCACAGTCGGCAGCACACGGCCAAGCAGAGGGTCCTGGACATCGGTAAACCCTGAGCATCGCTTTGTATTGTGGGTTTTGTGAATCCGGCCACACCAGGCCTGATGCTTCGCCCAGCCAGTTGATGGGAGTGACCTTTTTCATTATGAAGAAAGTGTAGCAAGTGATCCAAGAATCACTTTGCTTTTTAAAACTGTTTCATATCTGAGCAGAATCATTTGCATCTTTATCGCTTGCATGGTTCATATTCCTGCCCATGTGGAGACCTTCATTCGGGCCAAAAGTTCTCACCATTCTCAGGTCTACAGTGGCTGAGCTCAGGGAATCCCCTCTTTTGTCCTCCCTCTTCCAAACCCGTCCTTTCCGTTCAGTCTCCCAGGATTCTTTTTCATATTTGTGGAAAAAGCAAATCTTCCCGCCGAGGTCGTGCCCGGGGCTATGAAATCCACCAGCTACGTGTGACAGATGGAGAGTGCTTTTCATACTCCTCTTGGGGGAGGTGGGAGTCCCCGGGGGCGCAGATGGTGGGGCCACAGTGAGTGGGGAGCGCCAAACACGATGCTACCTGGTTCCGGAGCTGCTTTGAATAACGGTCTCTCCAGGATTCTTCCATGAGCCCTCAGGCCGCTGCATGGGCTTTTAGGATTTGAATAAAGACGTTAAGGACCCCAGGACAGAAGACAGTTGTGATGTGGTCATGACACCTTCAGATGGTCCAGTTCTGATGTCTTTTTTTCTGTTTGTCTACTGGTGCTGCCCCGTTTCCAGCTGACTACAAAGAGAGCTTCAGCACCATTGGGAACATTGAGGAGATTGCCTACAATGCCGTCTCCTTCACCTGGGATGTTAATGAAGAGGCCAAGGTAAGCAGGTCAACGTTATGGACTTCCTTTGGTGGTCTTCCCTTCTTAATTAGAATTTTCTAGAGGGTGAACCGAGGTCCTGTTTCGTTTTGGGATACCAAAAACAAGGTTTGAAACCAGTTTAAAGCGGAATAACGAGTTCTGGCTCTCAAGGCATCGGCATGTTGTTTGGAGCTTAGAAAGTGTTTGCGTTCGTCCGGGCAGGAAAAGAGTCGGTTGCCTGTCCTGTTTGTTCATCCTCAGCACAATTATTGTACACACGCAGGTGGCGGGCTCAGGTGACGCTGAGCAGAGCAGGTCACACGCCCACACACACACTGTCCCGCTTTCTCCATTGTCTCTTTGTCACCTGCCCAGACAATACCTCCAAGTCAGCGCTGGTGTGAACCTTTGCAGCAGAACAGGTTCCATTTTGCCCTCTGAGCACACAGCGAAACAGACACTCATTTGGTTCCTGAGTGCCGCCGCCCCTCCCCCACTTACAGGATTCTTTGCTTTTCAAAAATAATTTTAGACACAAAGCAGATGCCTGGCGAACACGCGTGCTCCCCTGATCAAGCGTGCACTAATATGCTGGGAATAATATGCATAGCCATTGAACATGGTGCCAGGTAGGCTACAGGGAAACAAGATATTGTTTTAAAGATAAGAGTTCATGTGCAGAGTTGACACCGTACATGTTCAGATGAGACAATGAAAAGTAAAATGTGTAGTAGTTTATAGTGTAAAAAAAAAACAAACAAACATAATAATTCACGCAATGTTATTTGACCTTGACATTGTCTTTTCTGTTATAATTTCACTTGTAAAAAAATGCATGTGTAAAACGGTGTGTGTAGTAGGAACTGGATGTGCATTCAGGATGGTTAATTACGCTTCATTCCAGCTCCAGTGCTGCGGCGGGATTCCTCCTGGTCCCGCCTACACAAATTAATATAATAAAGTGATTAATTACAAACTTTTATTTGCAAAAATTAAACAGATCCTTGTATTACACTGTAAATAGAGTCTATATGGATGACAGGATTGTACAGAGCTTTGATCCTATTAGGTGTGTTATTGTGGGCAGTGGTGGCCTAGCGGTTAAGGAAGTGGCCCCGTAATCAGAAGTTTGCTGGTTCGAGTCTCGAGCTGCCAAGGTGCCACTGAGCAAAGCGCCATCCCCGGGCGCATGTCATGGCTGCCCACTGCTCACCAAGGGTGATGGTTAAATACAGAGGACACATTTCATTGTGTAACCGTGTGCTGTGCTGCAATGTTTCACAATGATAATCATGGAATTCTCTAAATTTCTATTAAATTGTGTCTTAATTTGGTAGTTCCATGCATACAAAACCTGGATAATTACCTATGCAGACATTGTTGGTCTTTTAAATAAGATTTAAATTGCACGGAATGTGAGATAATGATGTCAACCTGTGTGTCCATTGTCCTGTCAGGTCTTCATCACTGTGAACTGCCTGAGCACGGACTTCTCCTCTCAGAAAGGTGTCAAAGGTCTTCCGCTCATGATCCAGATTGACACTTACAGCTACAACAACCGCAGCAACCGGCCCATCCACCGCTCCTTCTGCCAGATCAAAGTGTTTTGTGACAAGGTCAGCTCTGACAGATTGGTGGAGAATTTTTTTAAGCTTATAATGTCTTTTTTTGAAATATGCGACCAGGACGTACATTTTAAATAACTTTCTCTTGAAAATATTTTAAACATAATTAATGGATTGATATGATTGAAATGATGAGCGGGTGGTAGTAGCCTAGTGGGTAACACACTTGCCTATGAATCAGAAGATCACACTCACTACCATTGTGTCCCTGAAAAAGACACTTAACCCTGAGTGTCTCCAGGGGGACTGTCCCTGTCACTACAGATTGTAATGGGCTCTGGATAAGGGTATCAGCTAAACACTGTAAATGTAAAAGTAAAACGACAATGCACAGTTCTGTACACTCATCCACCCCCTGTGTCTATCAGGGAGCAGAGCGAAAGATACGTGATGAAGAAAGAAAGCAGAACCGCAAGAAAGCCAAAGGTCAGGCCAGCAGTCGTGGCCAAGCGGGTAAGCTCTCACATCATCACTTCATGTACACAGACAGGTTCTCCCTGCATGTTGTTACTACAGCACTCCACCCTCTGTCTCGCATCTTCAGTAAAGGATGGAGGCGTGGCAACGTCCCCTCAGCTCAAGAGGGTCGACATCACCTTCTTCAAAACCATGGCGGACTTGAACTCCCAGCCCGTCCTGTTCATCCCGGATGTTCATTTTGGCAACTTGCAGAGGGCTGGCCAGGTCAGGGGGTCACGCTGCTTTTCTGTATTTCCATGAAATGACAGTCAGATACTTTGGTTTTGGTAAAAGTGAGACGCTCCGCATCAATCCGTTTCTGATTGAATTCTCTGCTCAAATGCAACAGGTCTTCACAGTGAGTGCTGAGGAGCTGGATAAAGATGGGTAAGAGAAATGAATAGAACATTTATAAGAATTCAAAAAAAAAAGTAAGAACCCATTAAAATGTTTGTCCTCTCCCTGATTTCGATTTATTTCCCAAGTTTGTCACTTAAATGTTTCAGAACAGCAAACGTATTTAAATGTTACACAAGTAAACATGAAATGTGGTTAAATGAAGGATTTTATTATTAAGGGAGAAAAGAAATTGCCCCCTAAATCTAATAACCGGTTGGGCCATCCTTATTAGCAACAACTGCAATCAAGCATTTGCGAGTCTTTTACAGCGATGTGGAGGAATTCTGGCCCACTCACCTTTGCAAAATTGTAAAACGCATTGGAGGGTTTTCGAGCCTTCTTAAGGTCATGCCACAGCATCTCTTTGGGATCATCAAGATATTTTCTGCAAAATCTAGATGAGTCTTAATGTTTTTTATACTCAGCAGTGGTTTTCGTCCTGGCACTCTGCCATGCAGGCCATCTTTTTGCCCAATCTCTTTCTTACGGTGTTGTCATGGACACAGAGCTTAACTGAGGCCAATGATCATTATGATTGCTGTAGTTTTTTTTTAAAGTGGTTTTAACGCTCGTTGTGAGAAAACAAAGCGTGTATTCTGCTGTCATCTCCGATGCAGCCTCAGTTGAATGTTTGTCTTGAGTTAAAGGTGTCTGGTGGTGAAGAAAATGTACCAGCCCTCAGAGGATGAAAGCTGCTCGCCCCCAGCCAAGCAGATGAAAGTGGAAACATCAAAAAAAGGTGTGTGAGTGGTTTTATACTATTCTGATTATCAAAATATGTTGATTAGCATGTAAAGAAACAATTTTAAGAAGTTGTATCTTACAATGCCTTGTTATAAACTGCCTGCGTGGTTCGCCAGTTCTGCTCTATGTGAGGAAAGAGGCTGATGAGGTCTTCGATGCGCTCATGCTCAGGTCTCCCACGCTCAGAAGTTTGATGGAGGCGGTAAGTAAAGTGAAAGAGTTTCAGCCTCTTCACTTTTCAGGAAGATATTTTTCTTTTTTTTTTTTTTAAATCTGTTTTCCTGCTCACAGATGTCCGAGAAATATGACATACCTCTTGAGAAAATGGCCAAAGTCTACAAGAAAAGCAAAAAAGGGTGGGTTGCTTGAAATAATATACAGTGTAATGGTGCATAAATGATTCTTCTTTTTGTGGACCGCTTACTCAGGACAACTTTTTTTTGTGTTCCACTTGTCAGAATTCTTGTCAACATGGATGATAACATCATTGAACATTATTCCAATGAAGACACGTTCATCCTAGCTATTGAGACCCAGGCTGACTCATTCAGGGTCACACTAACAGAGATCTAAGGGACGTGGCTGCCATGCCCTGTAAATGCTTAAAGATGGATGTTTCAAGGACACTCTTCTTGTTTTACTGAAAGCACCTGGTACTATTTGGCACCTCCAGTGTTGCATTAGGTAAATGTATACTGGGAGAAAACGTATGTGTAAGATGTGTGAGTTCCCATGTTGTGATCCATAAATGACAATAGACTTTACCATAGTGAAACTGGGATTTTTAGGATAATTTGTCCTTATTCATTTGTCACTTGATGAACTGATTTTGCATCAGATAAAGTCCGGACGGTTTCCCTTCTATTGCAGTCTTATAAGCTTTATCACAGCATTTAAAAAGTGTTATCTAATGAGACATTCTATATAATTTCTCTTTCTGCACAAAACATTTTTTTTTGGTTTTAAATTTATTGTATGCCTGTAACAGAATTTCTGTGTTAAGGAGTGTGAATTGTATTGTACACATTCAAAACAAAGTGTCACGTGGATGTTGTTGTCAATGAGACAGATGACTATATGTATATACTGTATATGTACAATTGTTTCCTTGTTGCAAAACAATTTGTATAAACAACTTTAATAAATATTCTTTTGGATACCAAATAATGAGAATGATATTTTATTAAGTGTCTATGTTTTGATGAGTGATTAACATTTTGACAAGTGAAAAATGTGTTGTGACTATTTTAAAGATCATTATGACCTGTAGTGGGGACTCATGTTGGTCCTGAAACAAAATAAACGGTGGAATTTATGATACAATGTTAGATTATGTCATTATTTTCTCACATGAACGTGAATAGCATCATAGTATAAATTCCATACAAACCACCTATAGCCCAACATCTCAAAAACCAAGGAACTGGTTATGGACCAGTTTAAATCAAGGTAAAGAAGGCGGAGGGGGTCAACGCATACAAGTACCTCAGGTTCTGGGTGCACAATAGACTGGACATACAACACACAACACCTGTTCAAAAAGGGCCAAAGCAGAAGTATTTCCTGAGGAGGCCGCAGTCTTTCAGCATCTGCAGGAATCTCCTGTGGATGTTCTACCACTCTGGTTACAGTGGCAGACAGGAGGACTCCACAGCTGTCCTAAAGAGCCAGAGAAGCCATTTCTGCTATTATATATACACACACATATCTAAAATGAAAATAGACATGATGAAGACAAATAAAAACTATAATGACATCTAGAAGCAAAGACGAGACTAAAACTAAAAAGACAGGCCACCAAAAACAACTATACTATACACCAACCTACCTAAACCCCCAGTATTTTTGTCTGGCTTTTTGATAACGGATATGTGATTTTTTTTATTTTTATTTTTTTCAATAATCCATTGCAGATTTATACTGCGGAGACAGTGGACATAACCACACACAAGTATTTGTTTCACAAAGAACCAAAGCAGACTTGTGCGCAAATGCATGTTTATTCACAAAACCCCCAGGCAGAAGGCAAAAGGCCCCTCTGGTCGGGCCCTGTGGTCGTCCAGCATGGTGGAGGTATTCCCCCCTACGGCAGCCTGCACAGGGCCAAACCTTCCGGGTACATGCAGCCCCCGTTACTGCACGTCCCTGTTGACGCTTCCAGTGTCTCTCTCCCTACCCCGGCTGGTGTCCCTAGAGTCCTTCTCTGCGTCTGGCAGGGAGGCGGTCTACCACACCCCAGGGTTACCCTACCAGGGTGCATACAGCACCGGCCCCTTCTGTCTCCAGCCCTTGTCCCTTCTTCATGCAGGGAGTCAGTGCCGGACCGCCCGGAGACCAGACAACAAACCCTCCCTACCGGCTACCTTCTCTCAGGAGAAGCCCCCAACATGTACTTCCGGGGAGTGCTCCCCCTGGCTGGACAAAGGGGAATCTGTGGTCAGTCCACTTCACCCTAGACCGGTGCAGTTGGGTCAGGAACTTCCTTCCTGGGGTTCTGCTCCCCTGCATTGCCATCTCTGTGGACACAAAGAGCTAACCCCCCTTCCGAGTATCTGGGATCACCGTGTGCCACAGCACGATCCCTGCCCACGGATGGCATCTTTCTGTCTGGTCGCAGGGGTCGAATCCCCTCCTCATGACCGTAGGTGCTCTTCTCCGTAGTCTTCCTCCTCTGCTTCATTTGGTTTCTGTGCCTCTTGGATGGGCTGCAGCATTGGGCCAGTTTGGGATTTGAACCAGCAACCTTCTGATTACTAGTCCATTTCCTTAGCCGCTAGGCCAACCACTGCCCCTAATAACAACCTTTCACAGTCATATTGTATTTTTCTGTTTTTCTGTGCAGTTAATACAAAACACAATTATCAAATGATGTACATTATACTTGAAAAGTGTTATTGCAGTGTTTAATTCTCATTCCACCTGTTGGCGGACTCTAGTGGCCGTTTATGTATTTTCCAGAATTGGGGTTAGTGGGTTTTTTTTTTTTAGCTTCTAGCTCCATTGTGATTGCTTGTTCTCATTTATAGCAAAAATAAATAAATGAGGTGTTAACAGTTATGAGGTGATTTTAAATACACTCATCCACTATTTATGTTGATATAAAAGCTCAGAACTGGAAAGTACAGTCTCATATTACAGGAAACTGGGAAAACACCAGTACAGTTAGTGGAAATACAGTCCTGTATGTACATATATTGGTCTAAAATGCTCAATATGCTTTGATGTATCTTTGCAGTCACTGTCACAAGCCTCAGAAAAATGTAGCAGAAAATGAGAGTGGTTTACTCTAATATTGTGTATTACAGTCCAGTGCATGGACTTATTCACAGTCTGTTCCCATATAAACACTTCCTTTTCATGCTTGTCTAAACCATATCAGCACTTCCCGTTCCTGTGCTCTGCACCTTCCACAAAATCTGCACCCACAGAAAGATTTAGTGCACGGTGGCAGATGCACACAATCGTCATCTGTGCGTTGTCTCCTTTATCCCATAATCCTTCACCGTGGCCTCTTCCTGCACAGGACACTTCTGCCCCATTGGAACAGATGAGGCTTAAGCATTAAAGTGCAGAGCCTCCCCAGGCGCCCTGCAATCCCCTCCTTAGACCATTCAGACTAGGAGAGGCGCACACCATCTAAGGTGAACCAGGCGCTGCATCATGGAAGACCGGGGGAGCGTGGGGAAGGTGCTGCTGCTCGTGGCCTTCCTGGAGCTCGTTCTCACCAGTTTATGCAGCGGCCGACACCCATTGCCAATCTTGTGGATTATGCCCCAAACCGCCGAGCCTGGGGGGAGCAACCTCACTGAGGCTCTCCTACCGGCAGTTCAGCTCGCCCTGCAACACCTAAGCAGGCAGCCGGCACCTTTACGCAACTACCAGCTCCAGTTACATTTTGCAGACACCCAGGTAACTTCTGCACAGACACCGCAGGCGTCATCTGGCATCATGCAAATTTGAAGAAATAAAGGTCTACCGGCATGGATATTCATTGACAGAAAACGCTGTTGTAATTACTTTAGCCAATATGGTTATGCAGGATCAGACCTTCCTTGCACAGTTCAGGGGTTTGGGTGGCTGGACTTAGATGAAGAATTGTGCTCAGTGTCCAAATACTATGTTTTGTATGCATACATGTTAAGGCCACTGGATGTTTCAAGGACACATTTTTACCCATTTTTTTTTTTGCATTTAAAGCATTGCATTGTGCTGATTGTGGATGTTTCATTATTATGGATGAAAACCTGTCGTGCATTTGTCTCTCTCTAACCCCACTGCAGTGTGATAATGCCAAAGGGCTGAAAGCTTTCTATGATGCACTCTTCTATGGCCCCAAATATTTCATTGTCTTTGGAGGACTTTGTCCCTCTGTGACGTCCATAATTGCTGAGTCTCTTCAGGGATGGAACCTTGTACAGGTAAAAATAATAATAATAATGAATGAGTGTTACCATTATTATATTGCAGGATGAGAATCATATGGGCATGAATCAAGGAATACACTGAAATTCACTGATCCCAAAAAAATACGATAAATTTTTTTTTGCCAAATATTTTTATTGAAAAAAAAAAACAAGAGCAAAACTTTCACTGACAAAAATACCATTTAACTTTTTTTTTCTAATTAAATACAATAAAACTAACAAAACGCACCCATGGAGGGCATGTATTCAATCAGGCAGTACCTCTAAATGAGTGAAACAGGAAATAAAGCGATGCCATTTATGGAGTATACAGAGAGGGGTTTATGGGTAGAGAGGAATTAGGAATAAATTCTTAATACTATCTTATACTTAATATCATTATTAAAGTGCACAAACATTAACACATAGTTGGGATGTTACTGGATATGCTTCTGATCACTATTCATATAAATGTAATTATTGCTGCATTTGTTTGTGTAATTTTGTCCTCAATTAAGTTTATGTAAGTGGTTTTGTGTTTTATACATTCTAAGTGTTATTATTGAGAAATCGGATGTACCAACAGCAGATTTATTTCTTCGTAGCTGTCTTTTGCTGCTACAACAGCATCGCTTGCTGACAAGAAAAAGTATCCCAACTTCTTCCGGATCATCCCGTCAGATAACGCAGTAAACCCAGCTCTGGTGAAATTCCTCAAGCGCTATGGCTGGAACCGTGTAGGAACCTTGACTCAAGAAGTGCAGAGTTTTCCTGTGGTGGGTTCCAGACCAAACTGAGGTGAAATGAAGTGTGAACACACTGCAGCCTGTAAATGAACTGATTTTCTTTTCCCCAAACAGGTACAGAAGGACTTGATTAAGCAGCTAGAGAAGGCAAACATTCAAATCGCTCTTACCGAGACTTTCTCTCAGGACCCCTGTGAGAGTATTAGGAACCTCAAGGTCCATTTGTTACTATGCATGTTGTACAATTGATGACATAACAAGTGATGACACAACAAAAACTGATTCATATTTCTTTACAGGTGAATGATGTGAAGATCATTATTGGTCAGTTTGATGAACTCTCAGCCACCAAAGTCCTCTGCTGTGTAGGAAGATTTATTTGATTCTGAACCATAATGTAAATATATGTTTGTCATGTTGACGATCGCTCATCCATTCTGTCCTGCTGCAGACCTACCATCTGAACATGTTTGGCGGCAGGTACCAGTGGCTGATCCCTGACTGGCACCAGGAGAGCTGGTGGAGTCCGAGCGGCCTGGTTAACTGCTCCTCTCAGAGTCTTCTGAAAGCCATGGAGGGCTCCATCAGCGTGGACTATGAAACCCTCAGTGCAAAGCAGATCAGGGGGGTCTCTGGCAGGGTGCGTGTCCAGAAAAGTTATTTTGCTCAGTTGAAATCGGTTGTTGATCGGGCATTTGTGTTCATTCAGTCACCACAGGAGTACCAGAGGGAATATGACAAATGGCGGGAAGAGGCTGGGGTGGAGTCAAGCAGGTTGCATGGCTTTGCATATGATGGCATTTGGACCGTTGCTAAAACGCTGACACGAGTCATGGAAGTAGTGCGGCACAAGGAAAGATACAGCATCCACCAGAACTTTACCATCAGCCAGAAGGAGCTGGGCCAGATGGTCTTTGAAGCCATGAATGAGACCAACTTTTTTGGTGTTACTGTGAGTTTTTAATCTCTTAATAGATTTTTTTTTAAATAGTAATGATTATCTCTAATCCATTGCTCTGCTAGCTGCAGTGAAATAATGAATTTATGTTTAGTCAATGTGATATGCATTACGTTTATATTGTGTTTCATTCAAATTTGACTGGTTGTTTAGGGTCAAGTCCTGTTTAAAGATGGCGAGAGAATAGGAACCATGCAATTTACCCAGATACAAGGTACATTTTTTTAAAATGGGAAGGTACAATAATGGTCACATGAAAAAATCATTTACACTCTAAATGGGCAGTGGTGGTCTAGCGGTTAAGGAAGCGGCCCCGTAATTAGAAGGTTGCTGGTTCGCATCCTGAGCCACCAAGGTGCCACTGAGGTGCCACTGAGCAAAGCACCATCCCCACACACTGCTCCCCGGGCGCCTGTCATGGCTGCCCACTGCTCACTAAGGGTGATGGTTAAGTGCAGAGGACACATTTTGTCGAGTCACCGTGTGCTGCAGTGTTTCACAATGACAATCACTTCACCTTTTGAATGAGGAGAAAGTCTATCAGATTTTTGAGGAAAACTGTTTTTAAGGTGGACCTTTGCCCCATTATTCATATTCCAGACAATATTCCATACAAAGGCTCGTGCAAGAGAAGATCAAGCTTCTATGATTGACAGTAGTTGAAAAAATAATTTTTCAACTAATGTTTCCTCAAAAAACTCTTTTGAATAGACAATGTGTATTTCAACTCTGTAACTGCTCCTCTGTACAATTCAGCATTTCCTGTCCATCCCACAATGCTTACATTTTTTTTCCCCCTCCCTACAGAAGGTAAGAAAGTCAAGATTGGCGAGTACAATTCAATTACCGACGTGCTGGAACTCAACAGGAAAATCAGATTTCCTGGTAAGAGACGTGTGGATATGTAACCGATACTACAGTTTTACTCAATTCCTTTGACACTTTCATTATGCAGTTGTATCAGTGGCTGCTCCGTCTGTTCTTGAGTAGGAACGGCACCTCCACGGGATCAAACACTAGTGCGTCCGCAGCGGAAAGAAATAAATGTCCTCCTCTATTGCATTTTGTCTTCTGTTACCATACTGGGAATGCTAATGGCAAGTGCCTTCCTAATCTTCAACATCAAAAACCGTAGTCATCGGTAGGTTGTTTTTCCACTTTTTTTTTTAATAAAGATGAGTCACATTTTGACCATTTCCACTGAAACAGTGATGCATGTCATAGACATGAACGAGGAATTCCAGCTTTTTTGATAAAATTGTTAACCAGAAAGTGTATTGTAAGGTACTTCATTTTATCTTGACTGCAAAACACATTGCAACAATCAGTTCACCAATCAGGTCGTTTTCTTAAAGCATTCAGGTAATATGGTTTTACAGGTTTATCAAGATGTCCAGCCCGAACATGAACAACTTAATAATCCTCGGTGGGATGCTGTCCTACTCCTCTATCTTCTTTTTTGGCCTAGATGGATCCTTTGTCTCAGAAGAAGTGTTTGAAACTCTCTGCACAGTGAGTTCAACTTAAATGATTAGTGATTGATTATTTTAATTTTTTTTTTATTCTCTGGTTACACTGGTGCATAAATGGATCGACTGACTGATTAAAACGCCTGGCAGGTCCGCACGTGGATTCTTACGTTTGGTTACACCTTGGCCTTTGGTGCTATGTTTGCAAAAACATGGAGAGTACATGCTATCTTCAAAAACGTTAAACTGAAGAAAACGGTATGGAGATGGAATTACTCATGATTACACATGAAATGTACATTTTTTTTTATCCCTCTTCCTAAGTTTTTGTCTGTTTGTCCTTATTTAGGCAATTAGAGACCTGAGGCTGGTGGCAGTTGTTGGTGGTCTGCTGCTGATTGACCTCTGCATTTTAATCTCCTGGCAGGCTATAGACCCTTTGAGAAGGACTGTAGAAGTGTTTAGCTTGGAGGTGATCAGTTTGCCAAATTGACTCTGTAGATCATTTAAGGATCACAATAACCCCCAGTGTTCAAAAAAATATTTTTTTCTTTAACCCAGTTGGATCCTCTTGGGGAAGATATTGCCCTGCGTCCATTCCTGGAACACTGCGAAAACACCCACATGACAACCTGGCTTGCTATTATCTATGTTTACAAGGGCTTTCTCATGGTGAGCAGAGAAAAATGTTACAGGATACTACAGTATCAGAACGTAAAATTCTTGTTCAGTTTGAGCAATGTAAAGTATGGAATACACAGGTAAAAAGCATATACAGTACAGGCCAAAATTTTGGCCATACCTTCTCACTCAATGTGTTTTCATTATTTTCATGACCATTTACATTGGTAGATTCTCACTGAAGGCATCAAAACTATGAATGAACACATGTGGAGTTATGTACTTTATTGTGGCATATCATTGAAGGTTGTAAAAAAAAGCCTTTACACCGGGCATGGTAACTAATGCACTGTCTTCCTCTCAGCTTTTTGGCTGCTTCCTGGCCTGGGAGACACGTAATGTCAGCATTCCTGCCTTGAATGACAGCTGCTACATTGGGATGAGTGTGTACAATGTGGGCATCATGTGCATTATAGGCGCATCTGTCTCCTACATGACCAGGGATCAGCCCAACGTGCAGTTCTGTGTTGTGGCCTTGGTCATCTTCTTTTCTAGCACTGTCACACTATGTCTAGTCTTTGTGCCAAAGGTGAGTGCAAAGCCTAAATCTCAGAATAAACACAACGATAAGGCCTAGATATCACTAGACAGATCTCATGCCTCTCCCACAGCTGATCACAATGAGAAGAGACCCTGATTCAGCAACTCAGTCTGCCTGGTACCAGCTCACACAGGGCATCAAGAGGGATGTGGAGGACACACAGAGGCGCAGCTCCATCACCAGTGTGGTGCAGACCAGCTCGTCCCGTCTGTACAGCCTGCAGACAGAGAACCAGGGCCTCAGGAGACGAGTGATGGAGGTAAATAAGAGCCCAGCACTCATTGGTTGGTTTGAGAGCAATATGGACTTTGGGGCCTTGGGTTGCTGAGCCCTGCTCTATTTCTGCAAAGTTAAAATGTAATTATTACTTTTTGCCTCATATCATTGAATACAATTCTTATTTCATACGATGTAAAGCAGTAATGTTATTACTGCTGGTTATTATAATGGTGACAGCAGGGGGAGCCATATCATAATCTTTTGTCTTTTTAATCGGCTTAACGGCTATAAATTGCAATGATATTTAGGATAATTATAGGTGTGTGTAATCCATTGGATCATCAAAACAACTTAGTCCTGGTCAGGGTCACGTTGGGTTTAATAATAATGATAATTATTATTATTTTATGAATATAAGGGTGTTTTTTTGGCACACAGCTGGACAGTGAGTTGGAGGTGGTCGCTAGGCAGATGCAGGACCTACCACAGATGTTCCTGTGCAAAGAACATTTTGGAGAAAAAACCTTCACCACTCATGCAGGTGTATTAGGTACGGTTCTTAATAATTGTATAATTGTACAAATCGTACAATAATATTGTACAAATGATACCTGGATGTATAAAGATGTAGATTATCTGTTCATGGTTTTCACAAGATTATTATACATGTTACAATAGACTCTTTATGTAACCCAAGTAATGTCTGCTGTCTTTTTATGAAGGAAGGAACAAATGTAGAACACTTCCCCAGAACTCCAGAACCTCCAGGAATGGTGCAAAGGATATCAACTCACCTGAACAGTAAGGCCTTAAAACACATTTAAATTAGTTTTAAAAAAATTGGACTAAAGCTCAGTGTTTAGTGTAGATCTAAGCTGCTTGTCTGGAAAAGAGGACTCTTCCTGAATTTACAAATCAGCAATACAATCCAAGTTGGTGGCGAGGACAATCCAAGATTGCATCGTTCTCTCTGGACCCGAAATGGTGCTTTTTTTGTGCAAAAAAAACCACGGACAATAGAGAAAATGATCGAAAAAAAAAACAGCTTTGTCATACTACTAAACCATCTGGAAAAATCCTACAGGAAACAACTGGAAGCCTTGGCCTGCTGGGGAAAGCAGGCCCCCAGGCCCGGTGTGGCTATGATGCCGTTGCATGAGGGAAATGCACGAAAACCGGAAATAGGCAGGGTCCGTGCTAGGCTAAGTGCTAATCCTAGCCAGCTGGCTATCCCATCCATCTTACTCTCCAATGTCTGTTTCCTGGATAAGGCTACATCAAACTCCAGCGGTACATAGCTGGTGGAGTTTGTGAGTGTGAGATCTAGACCGTTTTTTATTATCGGAGTATACATTCCATACAGCGCTAATGCGAAGGAGGCACCCTGTGTGATGTATGGAGCTATGAGTGACCTACAGAATGTGCACCCTGACGGACTGTTTGATTTCAACCATGTGGATCTTGAGTGAGTTCTCCCTAAATGACATGAACATGTGGATGAGAGGGAAAAATCTTGATTTTTTTAGACCTTGTTTACACAAACATTGCCGGTGCATACCGGGAAGAGCCCCGCCCCCATCTCGACCAATCAGACCTCACCACTGTTATGTTAATTCAAGACCACAGACCACTTGTCAGATGCACTAAACAAAAACAGGTGAGAATCGAGCCAACAGGACCCATTTCTGCTCTTCAAGACTGTTTTGAGTGCACTGACTGGCAAACGTTTATGGAGGTAGCAACCAACAACACCATAAGTGAAAGCGAGTGTAGAGTGAGCCTGCAATTGGTGTCAGTGCAGGATTGTCCAAGAAAAACTTGTCCAACAGGTGTAGGAAGGCTTGGTAGGAAAGTCCAAAGTGCAGTATGAAGGATCTGTCCATGTTTGGAGGTACTGGACAGAGCAGAGTATACATTACGTGTCCATTATGATGCTACTAGTCCATTTGAAGATCCCTGAAGTTTTAGTCGTTGTGGTAGTGGTGACTGTGGTGACTCTGGTACATTTTATGCTGGATTGTTTTGTCAGAAGCTCATTGCAAGGAACCAGGATCCCTCTGGTGGTCTCTTCACTGGACACTGGAGGTGGTCTGCATGCTACAGAGAGAACAAACAGAAGCAGTGGCATGTTTCCATGTTCCATCTTTATAGTGGTATATTTGTGAAACTAGGACAGTCTAACTAAGGTGAATTTAACACTGTCGATGCTTGACTAGGTGACTGTGTAATTAAGTGGACTTTGTAATTGTAATTAGTAATTGGTGGTCTAGTGGTTAGGATGATGGGTTAAATGCAGAGGACAAATTTCACTGTGTGCACCGTGTGCTGTGCTGCTGTGTATCACATGTGACAATCGCTACACTTTTTTGACACTGTGTCTCAGATTTTAACTAAAGGCCAGAGAAAACAGATGTGTTTTCAGTTTAGATTTGAACACTCTATAAGAGAAGGATCTGCTCCCAGTTGTGACCTTCTGTACTTTGGGTACCAGTAGTGACCCCGCACCCTTCGAACGCAGGAGGCGTTGTAGATTGTAAATAGCTAAGAGTTCACTCAGGTACTACGGAGCAAGACCATTTAGAGCTGTATAGGTCAAGAGTAGGATTTAGTAGTCAATCCTAAATTTGATGGGTAGCCAGTGCAGTAAATGCAAGATAGGGGTGATGTGGTTGTATTTTCTGGATCTAGTTAGAACTCTGACTGTGGCATTCTGAACTAGCTAGAGTTTACTCATGCACATACTAGAACATCCAGAAAGTAATGTGTTTCAGTAATCTAACCTTGGTGTAATAAAGGTGTACCAACATTTCTGCATCATGCATTGAGATCATATTTTGTATTGTTGCGATAAGGTGAAAGAATACTATCCTACATTCAGTAACAAATCTTGTCATCAATGTCAATTCCATATAAAAAATAAAGCCCCCAAAAAAGCACAGAAAAAGAAATCTGATGTTTGTATTTTTTGTTATTTTGTTTTACCAGGTTACAGCGCAGACTGTCCTTGCAGCTGCCCATCTTGCACCATGCCTACCTTCCATCAATAGGAGGGGTGGATGCCAGCTCCGCAAGTCCATCAAACAGCACCAGTTCTCTTTCTAAGCATGCAGCAATGGCAACCTGTTCATATTCCCACGTGCCCACACGCCTCTGAGTTTACTCGAACATAAGACAATTTGTCATTTTTACCCGATGTGGATTCTGTCATTTAAAGAATGTAAATGCCACATGCTGCCATTCCGACCTGTGCTCCCAGCTTTTCAGCTATATTTTAGCCTTATCTCACATGGCTTTAACTGGATGTTTCATATTTAACATGGTTTCAAGACTGGTTAAGTGACGGGTACAAAAATAAGATTTTTCAGCATCTTTTCTGATAAAATGATGCGTGAGAAAAAGAGGGATGTAAATGACATTTCACTATTTTGATTATTAATATCTTAATAATTAATTTAATATTTTAATATTTAATTAATTGATATTTTTTTATTTAATGAGTAACTTAACCTATTGAAATCTGAAAGAGCTTATCAGGAACTTTCATTTCATTTCTACATTTCAACCAAAATGTCACTTGTCCCTCTGGTTCTCGCCCCTGTATTTGTGTATATATATATATATGTGTGTTTATATAATAAACCATAAACATTTGTAAGCATTTATACACATCTAAATACATTTGTATTTTATATTGTCAAATATTTGTACTGAGCACTTTTTCCTTTCCAAAATATATTTGTGTTTAAACATCTCTCCTGTGTCATGATGAGTAAGATGGGTCACTGTGGGATCACCAGTTTTCTGAAAAGCATTTCCAGCATGAACTGTACAGATATACTGGCTGTATATTAGAAAGCATTAAAACCTATTTGAACATCAAACCTTACATTTAAAATATATTTAACCTCCCTACCACCAGGGTTGACACTAATCAATATCTTTAATCAGCCTCCCAATCAATATTTGTAATGTATTTTATTAATGATTTAATGTTAAACGTATTACTGCTCAGGTCACTTCTATGGGTAAAGATTTGAGCCAGTAGAAAATGAAATTGAATTTAATATATATTAATCTGAATTGCACAAACTGAAATTGAAACTGCATTTTACATCCCTAAAAATTTAATGCAAATTCACTTCTCATAATTCAATTTAATATTTTTGTGATACATAATCTGGGTCAATAGTCAGAACGTGAATGTGCAGTAGTTACCACCCACATCACGCCAACTTGCTTGATTCCTATTTGTGGAGTCTGTGGGGCAGCGTGATATGTTGTAGCCTCCTGAGTCCTGTTGCATTTTAGATCGTTTCTCAAATCCCAAGTGGAATCTTGTTTATGAAGCAAATTTGCGTCACATTTTTAAAGATGTAAAATGCAGTTTCAGTTTCCTTCAGATGCAATTTAATACATTTAGATTCAGTTTGTTGTACAAGTGAATTATAGTTTGTGCAATTCAGATTGAAATATATTCAATTCAGTTTCTTCTGACACAAATCTCTTAACATTTGCATGATCAAATTTGTTTGACCATCCCTAGCTTACCATCCCAGTGCGAACATTTCATGGTTTCAACATTAGATTTGTTTGAGCATCAGGTCGCCATCAAATAATTGAAACAAACAGTTCAGTCATTTATTGATAATTTATTGATAATAATTTATGTCCATTAAATGAATGGAACAAGGAAGCAAAAATTGGTGTTTGGTTTCATGTGACAGCAATGATATGAAAGCGAGTCTGTGACTGGTGTTAAAGGAAAAGAGAAACCGATAATGAACACGCATCATACACATTCAAAACAAAATCCATCAAATTCAGACACTGTAGATGACATGCATGCATTGATCATTCATGTATCGATACAGGAACAGAAAGCAACATGGGATATATTCACACTCAACACCTACCATTAACATGCTAATTCATGACATTCTGCTGCTAATTTGGTCCCTGTAGCCTGATGGAGCTCCAGCGAACCTCCGGCAGTGGCCTCTCCTGCTGTAAGTTACAAAACTGGACCGTTCCCGTTCAGTAACATGTGCGTACAAGGATGATGAGAAGGGTGATGAGTGCTACGATGGTCAGCGCTGAAAAGAGGAAGAGGAGGCCGGCGAACACGTCATTTTTCATGGGGAGCAGAAATTTGGCCTCCGCTGGGATCATATTGGAGAGGGCCAGCATGTAGCCTAGTGTCCAGGCTATACTGGTGTTATTCACCTGGAAAAGGTTCATTAGGAAGACTCTGTTAGACTCTTTACTACCAGTCTCTCAGTTCAGGGGCAGTGGTCTTTTCCTATAGCAACGAATAACTGCCTACTGCATTTTTACTGCAGATGTAAAATGAACATTTAACTAAACTTGGGGGCTACGAACACGCACACAGACACACACATACACAAACATACACACATATACCTTGCTTTGAAAATCAATGTCCTGCCAAGTGTCAGCATTGAATTTGTATCCGTCTTTAAGGAGTGTGTAGATGTAGTTTGCTGAGTAACAGTAGGAATGCAAGTGCTTCTTCTGTAATTTTGTTTGTAGAAGCTAAAGGAAGAAAAAGGCATAGAAAAGGTCTTTTAATTCTGTCAAAATAAACTTTATTATAGCTGCATATTATAGCCTGGCATGCGTTGTCTCAATTATCCTAGTTTTTCCTCTAAAAATAAAATAAACAAGCCCCCCACAGTAACAGCTTTTCTACTAACAATAATGATAATGATAATAATAATAATAATAATAATAAAAATATTACTTAAAAACATTTTAATTCCAAAATGTATTTATATCCTTTATATTACCCAAGCATAAGAGTACATCAACCACATCAATTAGCTTAAACCCTTACAAAACATACAACTGATGAATAATGCTTCATGAAGTGTATTCTCTTAATGGAGCACCACAGCAACTCAGCATCTGTGACCACATCCAGCTGGTCAATGAACTGCTCAGCATAGAATAACCCTCGCACGAAGACGCCATACTCACTGACTTGTGGTCCAGTGAACAGAAATCCCAGATGGTTCTGTTGAATTGGTCCAAGCTGGATGTGGCGGTGAGATTGAGAGCATCACTTGTGTAGAAGAACCCAGCGTAGGCCTGTGTGACAAGCAAGCAAACTGGTGCTTTTCTCCTTCAACTTTTCTCCTTCAATTGACGTCTGCCTTCATGCTACAGGCCGGAAAAATGATTTTCAGTTGTAGCGGCAACACCATTCTAACTGTCCTACCTTGAATTTCCCAGAGACTGGTGGCTGGTGCACTCCATTGAAGGAGCAATTCTCACAGCTGGACTGCAGGTCAAAGATGGACCTCACTGCTTCTCTACAGCGCAGAACATTTCCTGTTCCAAAGAGTGCAATGATCTGCTCAGGGTCGTAGTTGGTTGGATTTTTAGTGCAGTTAGAGCCAAAAATTGACTTGGCTCTCTTGGTCGTGTTGTATCCAGAGGGATAGCATGGGTTCAGCACGTTTCTTTTATCTTTCGACATCTGAAGAACACAGTGAAAGTACAGGAGTTCATTCTTCCTACATCATTCAGTATTCGCACATGCAGCAAAACAACAAAACGAAAAAAAAAAACAGCAATAACTTGATCAATACTTCAGAATCCCTTAATGCTTTAATGTGTTTTAGTGCCTGGACGTTATTTAAGGACCGCAGTGTCATCAAATTGTTTTATCCTCAGTATCATCACATGATAGCTGAGCTTTATGGTACAGAACTTATGAAGCATTGAAAAAAAAGAACCTGAGCATTGTTCAGGAGGAAGTTGTATAAAACCATGGCACAACCATCCAATAACAAGCAACGCAAAGTAAACTGTTGTTTGGAAAAAGAATGAGTAAATATTTCATTAGATGACGGTACCTGCACAAGATTGGCTAGAACAGCTTTCTCAGCTTCATTTTTGCCATAGCACAGGTAACTATGGGTGTACACATTGTACTTATAGCCATATAGTGTGATTTGCGTCTGCCCCTCCCCTGCTTCATCATCAGGAGTAGCAAAGGCAATCTGGGTAGAAGCTCCGCCCAGATCCAGCGAACCCACTGTCTGAGCTGCATGGGGTCTTACCCAGGCATTCCACAGGTTTCTCTGCAAATTCGGCAAAGAACACTGGTGTCAAGGTTGTATGCTGCTGGCATGTGCCACTGGATCAGGTAAAAAATAGACATAAAAAATATATACAGTGAGGGAATTCAGTGTTCTTCACATTTTTCATTAAATATATTTCTGTTCACAGGATAATTAAAAACAAATCAAATGGAATGTCACAGGGAAAAGAGCAAGAATGCCTGGTGTGTATGTTTTTGCGCGCTTTTGCAAATCAGCTCCGTTTCAGCTAACTGTCCTACCTCACTGCATATGGCCGTTACTGACCAACACGGTCTAATCATTTCTAATCCTTTTCTTATCATAATAGAAAATTACTTCTGTGATGTGTTTGCATGTGCACAATGATCTCAACCTTTGACCTTTAACCACCATATCCTTATATGCAAGGTCCAAGGGAACATGGTTTGAAGAATCTGTTTTCATTTCAGTCACTCTTTTCCCATAACCTATTCATCCAAATCAGGGCTGTGGCTTCTCTAGCCCATCTAGGGACGGTGGGTGCAAGGTGGGCCGCCAACCCACCACAGGACCCTGCTTATATCATGGGAATATATTACATTTTTCCCCATTCCCAATTTAATGCCATCATGAAGCGTTTTGAAGATTTTTATCATGATGGTTGTCTGGTGGTGTTGTCTCGTTGTTGTGAGCAACACATATTTTATGAAAAGGCAATTTTGACAGTATGATTGTGGTGTATGTGCTTCATTTTAACTTGGATTTAGATTTTATTTACCTCCAGGAAATTGTTCATCAAGTAATTTACAGTAATCCACCCATACAGGCCTTCTTCTTCTCCAGATATAATAGATACATTTTTGAATTGGAAAGGTAATGTCTTGAGGTAGTTCTTCAAATTCAACAAGATTTCATTGGAGGCACTTTCATTCTGCAAACTGTAAAACAGCAGTTTAATAAAAAAATTTGCTCTATTTATAATGAAAATGTTACATGTTTTTAATGATTTCATCTTGTGGTCTCACTCTAAGCATGATTTGTTACATAAATATCTCACCTACTTACCCATTCAGCGGCATTCTTTTTCTATACTATAACTATACTATAGCTAACTATAATTGTTCAGGTATGTTCTGAGTTTGGTAAGAATTGTTAATTCCCCAGGCTACATACTGTAACAGCCGCATCCCAGCTGTTGCACCAAGATAAACAGGCGTGGTCTTGTGTTGGGATGACGGGATATGTTCCTCCACCTCCTTCATACACTTTCCCAGTTTATTTAGTGTCATGTTACTCCAGTCTGAGATCCCGGAGCCTGAGGATTCGTTTGAACATAGAAAGGAAAAAAAAACAACACAGATACCATCAGTCAGCCTGTTCAGGAGATTTTTGCTGTTTTTTAATGACCTGGCTTTTTAAAACACATTCTGCCCGGTGAGCCCCTTTTTCCCCCAGTTCTGTCATTACCAGTTCGCCTGGACAACACTCAACACTTGACAAGTCATTGTCCGTCCAGACATAGAGGGTAGCTGTTCCCTGTCACTATAGACGCTTTAAACTGCTCCATAGGGGTGGCAGTGACCACAAAGTCAGGTTTAAACCCCACTATTGTTTCCCTCAGCAAACGCTCTCATAAATGTTGTAAATATAAATGCTTTGTGCATAACATATTTCACACCATTTGTTACATTACATTAGTCATCTGTGTTTTTTTCTATTTCCAATTAAATAGTACACTTTATACTGTTCCATTAAAATGAGCTCTGGGAAGAACTGGGAAGAATCTTTACACAAAAAAAATGAATGCATGCCATATCCTTTCATGCCATGTTAAGTGTAATGAACGATACCATTAACATTGCACACATGCGTCTCACTGACGACTCCTGTGTTGTTCTCTTTATCTGCAGGCCACCGGTACACATATACCGTAGTGCGTGAGGATCCACAGTCCAACACGATGCCGTACTGCAAAAGACAAAAATCATCATACAATATTTTAAAATCTAGGCCAATACAATTTTGAGCTATAATTGTGACCATGAAAGAAAAACACAAAAAGTGAATAAGAATGAGGAAAAAAAACTATTAACACATTCACCACTGGGGTAAACAACCCACAGTCAGAATCTACAGAGCTAGGATGATATTCTATATCTCCACTAGGGGTGTTGAAATTAATTGTATAATCGATGCATCGTTATGCCGACGTGGACGATATTGCATCGATGCAGTGCAGAACATAATCGATTATCATAATGATGTTGCTTGTTGATTTTCTCGTTAAAAAGTCATACAGGTAGTGACTGTGGCGGCCTGTTCTACAGAATACAGTGCCGTTCCATGTCGGAGTTTTACGCTGCGTGGCGTTGCGACCATGACGTATTTTTGCGGGCGACCGATAGACTCCGCCACTTCGAAACAGACACACGAAGCGGGAATGGAGGAAAAGCTGATCTTTCTCTGAACACAATATCATCTTACCGGGATTTACAAAAATACGCATATTTTTCATGTGGTGAGCATTCAGTTGAATAAAAAAAAAAAAAGGAATTCTGTAATGAATACTATTTGGAACTAAGGTGTCAGAATAATTTGGACATTACACGTACCAAATATTACTGCTTTTATGTAATATAAAATGAAATAATACAAGGACCACAGGGACAAGGACCACAGAGCTTGGACCAGTCTGCTCGGTTCTTCTGCTTGGTGGAGATGTCGATCTGCATCAGGACCGGGGCAGATGATTAACTCTGCCCACAACATAGTGCCATGGGCATTTAAAGGAGAACTACCAGTATATACAACTGTTACAAGGTGAGTGCGGACGTAACAAGTTTTTCTGCTCTTTGTAGCAAATCAGAGCATCCACACAGGCGTACGAGACCTTAAAATCATGTGACCATTTAGAGATTTTCTGGGATGCATCGCGATGCATCGATATCAAGCCACTGACAATCGTAATCGAATCGAATCATGAGACCAGTGAAGTTTCACACATCTAATCTCCAGTAGATGCTGACCATAGACAGGCACAAGGTCCAGACCTTCTGGATTTTGAGAACCAGCTCATCTTGTCAGCTTCTACATTCACATTTTCAATCTATCTCCATGACAGAACAACAGTAACACAAGTCTTCAGTTTCCATGTGTGGCACTGTAAGATGGGAAATCCCAGGTCTATGGTATTTTGTGCTTTTGTCTTTTGTGAAGGCCCCAGGCTGAATCTTGGTCAAACTCCCCTAAACAAGAGGTGTCAAAAGCCAGCAAATGACTTGAGATGTCATGCCGAGAAAAACAAGGCAGAGACATCAAAGGACAAATCCTGATTGGTCTCTGAGAACTTTTTGGGAGTCATATATATAAAAGAGTTTCTCTTGCGAGCTTGGGGGTTCTCTCTTTCCCTGTTTTTCACCGGCCAAGCTTTTTTCTCTCTCTTCCTCAATCCCTTCCTCCTTTCTTTTATTTGGGGTTTTTGTGTTACATTGATACCTTTTATATACAATATTTAATCTCTAGTGTGCCATGCCTCTTTCATGCCAGGTAACATCGGATGAGTATGTTTAATACAGTGTAATACAGAATTTCTTTACATGGATTTATCTTTAATGGGTTTGTAGAGAAGGACATTCTTGTACATACCTTTAATTGGAGACGTGCATGGTGCGTTTGGATGACTGATATGGTAATAATGACCGCCGCGCTTGCCAGCAGAAGAAATGTTGCTAAAGCAGCAATTGTCTTGGTTGCCATGTGGCTGTGAAAATCCACAGGAAAGGTTTGCAAGTATTATACATCTGAACATGAAATACCATAGTAAATTGCTGATTGCTGATCTTTTAATTGATGTTTTTCTATGTACACTGACTGTTATATGCAATGTTATTTGAGTTGTAACATGAAGCAAATATTATAGTGCTATTTAGTTAAAATGTAAGAAAAGGTTTTCATTCAGGGAATAGCATAAACCTGGTTGTAAAACATAAACATGGGGCAGTGGTGCACTAGTGGGTTAGGAAGTGGATTTGTAATCGAAAGGTTGCCGGTTCGAATCCTGAACCACCAAGGTGCCACTGAGGTGCCACTGAGCAAAGCACTGTCCCCACACACTGCTCCCCGGGTGCCTGTCATGGCTGCCCACTGCTTACCAAGGGTGGTGCATATCTTATCAGTGTTTCACAATGACAATCACTTCAATTTCACTTAAAATATTCTGGGGTTCTGCACTTTAAGTCAGTTGAAATTCAGCTTCAGTAATTTCACCACATTCTGCCAGTGGAGAATCTATGGATCAGTGTTATCTCCTGCTGACCTGTCATAGCCTTCTGTACTTTTGTGTGTCTACAGAAAGAAAAATGTTCTAGAAGGTAATGTAGCTCTGTGGTCTGCCCATATATGAGTAGTCAGGAAACACCTAACCCAGCAGGAAACCCACCTTCAGCAAGCCATGGGTTTGCTGAGAAGCTTGTGGCAACGATAATAGACCAAAATGCTTTTTTAGTTCTCGAGGAGATCTGTGTACCTAGTGCTGCCACAGAAACGCATAACACGTATGTGGTATGGATTTGTGTGGCATCTGCTTAATTGTTACCTGTAAACCAGAAGACCACACAGTTAAAGGTTCAAACCCCACTCACTACCATTGTCTGAGACAGACACTTAACCCTGAGTGTCTCCAGGGGGACTGTCCCTGTCACTACTGATTTTAAGTCGCTCTGATTAACAGAGCTAACCTTCTTTTTCCAAAAAGAAATAGTACAGCAGCAGTAAGCATGCATTAATCAGCTGGCACGTTTGCTTACCTCCCTGCGTTCCAGTATCAGCAGCAGGTCTGAAGAATGCTGCACCCCGCTGATCGGCTTGTCTAGACAGAAGTATATCAGTCCAGCAACTGAGCGGGAGGGGGCTTCATGTTAGCCACTCAATAAAGACCTCGTTAGGAACATATTAGTAACTCCTCCTACCAGAGGAAGTCCCACCCCATGTACTTCATGCTCTTTGCAATTGTTTCAGGATCCGAATAGAGTTTCTGTGGTTGAGCATAGAATGTCTTAATGGGATTTTTTATGGCAACCTGAAAGCAAGATCCTTTCTTAATGGGCAAATATGAACGGGGAGCACCATGCTATTCCCATTCACAAAAGTGATTAAAGATCCTGTGTGAGCAGGGCAGGGTGGCGTCAGAATGTGGGACCACACAGCGAAGTTTGAAGCTATGCGCATATCTGATTTTTTAACACTTAACTCTTTCCCCTTTGTACATGTGGACTGGGGCTACTACTGAAATTAATTTATATAAAAGAAAACGAACTTGAAAAAATATAATTGAACCAGATCTAACAGTTGTGAAGTTGATTAATGGAAAGTATCAAAAATCCTCATTATGAGAGCAGAGGTGGTTAACCGAACACTTATTTGAACCTCATTAGTACTTTGTTGAGTGCAGCAAATGATGCTTTAGAAGAGTTCATGGTTGTTGCAGGATGGATCTCTTTGACCTGTTGCTGTACCCTGTATCGAGTAACAGTAGCACAAATACATTCGAACGGCATCACATGACATCCTGACAAATATGTTTGAAACTGACCAACATGAAAACAGTTCTTCTTTACAGTCCTTTTCTTCCATGAAGTCATCTGAAGCATCAGCAACCCGTAGGTGTGGATGCTGTTCAGCTATGCGGGGAGATGAACATGTATATTTTTAGACGTAGAATGTGAGATCTGACACCCATTAGTCTCTGGAAGCCGGAAAAGCCGGCGCGGACAATTAGATTGTGAGAGTGATGCGGGGGGTCTGGACGCTGCAGAAGCTTCTTCTTCTTTCTGTGGAGGCAGCTCTCGCTAGTTCTAATGGTCTCTGATGGAGTTGGATGTGACAGGCTACACAGCAGGCTCCAGTGATGATGAAAATGTAACTTATTAAACAACACTCCATTCACATTCTGTTTTCTTCATGACAGGTAGAATCATTATGAGTAAAGTGCGTTTCTAACGTCAAGAGAAACTCAAATACTATATTAAATTGTGTGGGTTTGACCACTCGACCCAACTTCTTACAAACGTTTCCTATCAGGGTTTACTGAGGTTAAATGTTAAACTATGCAGAGTAGTGCTGGTAATGAATGAATAAATCACTCTGGCAGGATTCGGGGGGAAGCTTGTGGTCACATCTTTTTGTCTTGTAGAATGCTCAATTAGAACAGAGTGCTTTTTGGGCTCATTAAAACCCAAGATGGAAGAAATGTACAGCTGGTGTGGGCCAAGCAAAAGAGAAAATGTAAAAGGGAGGCTTAATGGATCCTCAGCCCATCTAACATAACGATCAATGACAAAGTTTCCCACAAACTGCAGCCCACACCCACAAAAGCACACATGCGGCATGTATCTTGTGTTTGCTGTTTATCCATCTGAAACACTGGACACACTTTACTAATATGATAAACGCTTGAATGGAATGGGATGCTGCGTTTCAGCTTCACAGGGACATAATGCGATTTGCTGAAAATATTTCACATAAAAGCCCGTAATTGTAGGTAGCGTTAATGATACAAGCGCAGAACACGTCGAATCTAATCAGATGCCTCCGATGTCAGATTACCATCTCAGTTTTCAAATAAATTGAACATCGCAGTACTGCACCCTCTAACTGCCTACATGGGGGGTGGGAATCTGCTTTCAATCACTTGTGGGTGGCACCTAGAAAAAGTCCACAGGGCTTGTTTTCTGATGTGCTGTAGATAACGTGATCTTTCAATGTCACGGTACTTTCATTGATCTTTTAGCAACTTGAAGAAAATGAAATTAATTTAGCTCAACATGAAGCGCAAATTAAGATGACAAACAGGTCAACACGTTGCTGAAGTTGAGGTCAAATTTGTTTTCACACTGGTCAGATCAGGTTTTGCCCATATGTTTTATGCTTACGTGAGATGCTACTTCAGTTTTTTTTAATGTCTAATGGCATTTAAAAATACATGACTATGTGTTTCATCAAAAAATAATAGTTTTTGCTTAATGTGACACTGCTGCTAGAAGGCAGCATACAACATTTTTTAAAAACCCTAATTTTGATTACTGAAATGGGAAAATATCAAATAATATATTATATCAGTTACTTGCAGTTCTCAGGCCAGTTCCTGCTATTTTATTTGGCAGACAGAAATGTTTTTCACAGTTATGGTGCTCTAGTAAATCTTTTCTTATATTACTCTTCATTACATACATACATTGATTGCAGTGAGATTGTCATCGTCAGAGCCACCACTGCACTTGTCTGTATTGTAATTAACATCACATCACAGTCCTGAATTATGACAACAGAAAGGGGTGACAAAAGTGCAGGCAAGTTTTACCAAATCTATTTATTTTACAGGACAAAACAACACTTAGGACCAAGGGGAGTGGAGACGGGAAAAGGGAAGGTTCACACTCACATGGGGACAATCCACACAGCACCAGCTGAAATACAAACACAAGACCATTACTTGTAACAGCAAAAACACACAAGATGAGGAGTCCCACCGAAACCTCCCAAGGCCGAGACTTTTAAGTGGTTTTATAGGCAAGGACTACAGGGGCAGGGGATCTCGGGGGTGTGGCCCACATGCAGTGTTCCGGGTGTCCTCACAGGAATCCGCTGTGACAAATGCTACTTTTTAATTGCATTGTACTCCAATTAACATACCTGGAATGGCCCACCAATAGTTTTAGATAGAGTAGTTATACAATTTAATTTCTGAAATGAAGATACTCAAGTGCAGAAAAAACAAAATCACTGCCAGAACACAGAAGCCTAAGGTGCTAAGCGGTCTGCTCTTTGTAAGTGCTCTTTCTGCTAAACACAAGAAAATAAATTGATTTGATCAAATCTGCTGATGCTTTCCCAGATATGACACAAAACAGGGTGAAAGCGCTTACTCGATGCCCAGCGTCCACAACCCTTCCCCCCATCTCGTCATGAGCAGTTTAATGCACACTTTTAACCAATATACAGTTATTCATTAAATCCAGTCCTGCAATGTGAAAATTTGAAACCAATCTCAGCGCTTATTTGCTAATGGTTGCTGTCCATTGGGGTTCAGATTTGAATCTCTCAGATCAAGTTTCTCATTTCAGTTCTCCAAAGTCCTTAATTTAACAAATAGTTATTCTGTTTGGCCACATAATTCCGACATCTGGCTCAGTAGGTAAAGGAATGCTGGTAAATGCCCCGTACTCTGAGGTCTGTCATCTGGAGAGCCCTGGAGCAGGGTATTTGTCCGGGATCTTCCTGTAGGGGTTTCATATGGACCATAGTAGAAGACACTGAAGCTGACTGAAACAGGACATGAAGATCTTTCAGCAGCTGGTTCTTGCGCCCCCTACTGGTGGCATGAGCCAACAGGCGGGACCACCCTGTGCCACCCTTCTATACCTGCCCCTGCATCACGAATTTAGCCAAATGTTTCATAATAATTTTATATGTGAGCAAATCACATTCGATTACATTTATGATCAAATCTTTCAATTATCATAAAAAAATCATTTGAAATCTAGAATTTATAATTGTACATTTTATACATATTGCATTGACTGTATTTCATGTCCCCCCAGGGGGACTGTCCCTGTAGCTACTGATTGTAAGTTTCTCTGGATAAGGGCGTCTTATAAATGCAGTAAATGTGAATATAGTTTGTAGATGCTGCTGCACGTCTGGTACTCTTCCTTTATGCACCCCTTTCTTCTCACCGTGCACTTGCATTTGTCCCCTTCATTGCTGCATGGCAATAATGACATGATTATATATTTTATTTGTGTCTGTGAGTGTGTACTTGTCTGTGTTTGATAACGAGCAATAGAAAAAGAACCTAATGGTTGCCTTTAAAATATATATTTTAAATATCTGATAATGCTGGACCCATCTGCCTGAGGACCTGTGAAATCTCCTGAGAAATGGAAGGGCTCAGAGGAATTGCGGCAACAGAATGCTGAGACACGAAGTAATGCGCTGGGAGGACGTCCTGCTGCGGCAGCCTAGCAGCATGTCCCACAGGCGCACCTGCTCACACCAGCTGGGGACGCCGTCCTCACCAGAACAACATCAGCGGCAGCTCTATTCTTTTAAACAGGAACCTGTTACTGAGTTCTATCTATCTATCTATCTATCTATCTATCTATCTATCTATCTATCTATCTATCTATCTATCTATCTATCTATCTATCTGTCTGTCTGTCTGTCTGTCTGTCTGTCTGTCTGTCTGTCTATCTGTCTCTCTGTCTGTCTGTCTGTCTCTCTGTCTGTCTATCTCTCTGTCTGTCTGTCTCTCTGTCTGTCTGTCTGTCTGTCTATCTCTTTGTCTGTCTTTCTGTCTGTCTGTCTGTCTATCTCTCTGTCTGTATGTCTGTCTGTCTGTCTATCTCTCTGTCTGTCTTTCTGTCTGTCTGTCTATCTCTCTGTCTGTCTGTCTGATTGTGTAGTACCACTGCTACTATTATGAACAGTAATAGTAAAAACGAAAAAAAACAACATTAATAAAAATCCATGTTTGCAGTGAAGTGGATTAAATTTTGTTTTGATATTTAGAATGAAGTTCAAAATGCAGTATCGTGATGGACAGGGTCACCTCTTTTTTAAAAACGATGCACCGACATTTCATTTCTCGTGTCTGTGATAATGTAAGGAAGTGTCAGGATTGCCTGCAGCTGGGCTCCACACCGGAACCCAATCCTGACGCCCCATAAATGCCGGAAGTTTCCGCCCGTTCGGGGTCGCTGGCATTTTCGTGAACTTCAGTTGGTAACACTGTTTATAATTTGAGTTCTGGCAATCGCCACACGCCTACGGGTTAGTTTTAGTTTATCTGTATTTAAGTTAAATCGTTTTCGGCCACCGCGCCATTGTTTCTTTGAGTGTATTGTTTGTTTATAAATAAAACCCTTCCCAGCATGTCAGACCTCTGCGCTTCCTTCCCTCGTAAGTCCGTAGTCGTGACAGAATGCCAGCGACCCACCCAAAAGCGCAGAGGTAGAAAGCAGAGGAGAAGAAACGCCGTGAAGGACGCAGCCCGGCGCGGTGAACGCGGACGGCAGGGGAGAGACGCGCCGCCCGTTCTTGTGGAGCGTTTTCTCCCCGAGAAGCCGTGGTACGCGGCGCCGCGTGATGACGTCACCCCCGGGAAACTCCGCGAAACCCGGAAGCGACAACGTCGGCGGGTGAGTGGGCGGAGCGAGGACGTTGGCGTCGGCAGCAGCGAGGAAGTGACGTGGGCAGCGAGCGCAGAAGATGCGACCCCCACGATCTTCGGCATGTCGAGCCAAGAACTCTGCGCTCTGCTGGCAAGACTCCCCGTGGACTGGGACGACACGGACGACGACGAGAGCACGGGAGACGAGAGTTGGGCTCCGCCCATCGCACCAGTCTGCGATCGTCGCAAGGTCCGTGGGGACCCACGTCACTTCCAGGGGGGTGAGAAGCGGCAACAACAACGGCGGCGTTCCTCCAGCGAGGAGGTGGGCAGCCTCCAGCCCGAATGGCCAGAGTACTGCCCATGGGAGCTTATCGCGCCATGGGTCCAGGATGTCCGCAGGGTGGACGACCCTCGGAGTCACCGGTGGGAGGACACGGATGACGAAAGCGATGATGACGTGGATTTTCGGTGGGCGGTCGTTGCCGGGATGGCTCCGCCCAGCGTGCGCGTCCGAGATCATCGCGGCGTCCGTGATGACCCATGTGACTTCCGGGGGTACGAGGTGGACACGGACGACGACCAGGATGACGCCGTTTGGGCAGTCGGTGCCGGGATGGCTCTGCCCATCGCGCCCATCCAGGATCGTCACGAGGTCCGTGGAGACCCACGTCCCTCCCAGCAGTGTGAGGAAAGCTGGTGGAAGAGGGCGACGGGAGGTCGCCAGCCAGCAACTGCGCTGCCGGGACTGCCTCGCAGGGAATCCCCCATTCCTGCTCCAGTCGCCGACCCCCCTTCCCTCTGCCCGGACGTTCCCCAGCGAAATGGCAGCGCAGCACCAGCACCCACACCTGCTGGAGAAGACGTCCACCCCCCTCCACACCACACACCTACCACCATCTCCAGCGACGTGCCCAGCCCCGTGTGGGACAGCCCAATTGTCCCGGGACCCTTCAGTGGGGCAGCAGACACTGATAAGACCACCACCATCCTATCGTGTCTGCTTGGGTCAGCATGGGGCTGGAGCGCAGCCCTCTGGCAGCAGGGAGAGACAGACAGCAGTTTTCGGGACTTCCAGCAGAGACTGAGGGCGGAGTTTGATCGGCCAGAGCCTGAGCCAGGGATCGAACTCTGCCCCTCCACCACATCCAGCGCCAGTCAGGATCCGGGGCAAGAAGACCAAGCACTGGCGGGCGACGAGAAGGTCGCGCCTCCCGAGATCCTGGCTGTGCCCCCTGAGGAGGTCCCGGAGTGCTCAGAGAGGGAACTAGACGACCCTCTCTTCTGTCTGTCTCTGTCTGTGTGTGTGTGTGCGTGGCATATGTGTCCGTATGTCGCCCCCACTTCCCCTCTTTGTGTCCACCAGATGGTGACCCAGCAGCAGAGCCGAACCCCAGGGAGGGAGTTCCCAACCTGACTGCACCGGTCCAAGGCGAGGTGGACGAGCCCCAAGGTACCCCTAAGTCCAGCCGGGGGGGGTGCTCCCCCAAAGAATTTTTTGGGGGGGGTGCAGTTCGGGTTGGGGACTCCTCCTGAGGGGAGGGGAGGTGGGGAAGCGATGGAGCTGGGTCCTCCGGTAGCCAGTGAGGAGGGCGGGCCAGGCATGGGCCTGCGTCTGCCTCCAGAGGGGTGGAGCGCCATAGAGCCCCCGGGTAGGCATGAGGACCCAGCTGGGACAGACAGGAAGAGGGCCTGCTTGTCCCAACGGACGCAGAAGGGGCTAGCCGGATGGTCTGGCAATGCCCCCCCCTTGGCACCAGGGCCGTGCAGCGAGAGGGGCTGCATAGTCCCAGAAGGCACCAGCCTGGGGTGCCTGGAACAGTCGCCGGAGGCTCTGGGACAATCTCCCTGCGCGGTGCAGGGGGTGACACAAGACGTGTCAGAGGGGACATGTGGAGACAGGGCCCACACGTACCCAGATGGATCGGCCCTGATTATTGTGTGCAGGTACGGGAGTCCGGGGCCGCCATGCGGGACCACGCCGGGGAGCCAGGCCGAGGGTCCGGGGCCGCCATGCGGGACCATGCCTGGGAGTCAGGCCGAGGGTCCGGGGCCGCCATGCGGGACCACGCCGGGGAGCCAGGCCGAGGGTCCGGGGCCGCCAAGCGGGACCACGCCGGGGAGCCAGGCCGAGGGTCCGGGGCCGCCAAGCGGGACCACGCCGGGGAGCCAGCCGAGGGGACCGGGGCCGCCACGCCCTGACCACGCCGGGGAGCCAGCCCGAGGGACCGGGGCCGCCACGCCTGACCACGCCGGGGAGCCAGCCCGAGGGACCGGGGCCGCCACGCCTGACCACGCCGGGGAGCCAGCCCGAGGGACCGGGGCCGCCACGCCTGACCACACCGGGGAGCCAGCCCGAGGGACCGGGGCCGCCACGCCTGACCACGCCGGGGAGCCAGCCCGAGGGACCGGGTCCTCCAAGGGGAGGATACAGCAGGGCAGGAGCCCTGTGGTTGCCGCCGTCCGCCCCGCCGCCTCCACTGATGGTACTGTTGGGGCTCCGAGGACGTAGCCCTTGGAGGGGGGGCTCTGTCAGGATTGCCTGCAGCTGGGCTCCACACCGGAACCCAATCCTGACGCCCCATAAATGCCGGAAGTTTCCGCCCGTTCGGGGTCGCTGGCATTTTCGTGAACTTCAGTTGGTAACACTGTTTATAATTTGAGTTCTGGCAATCGCCACACGCCTACGGGTTAGTTTTAGTTTGTCTGTATTTAAGTTAAATCGTTTTCGGCCACCGCGCCATTGTTTCTTTGAGTGTATTGTTTGTTTATAAATAAAACCCTTCCCAGTATGTCAGACCTCTGCGCTTCCTTCCCTCGTAAGTCCGTAGTCGTGACAGGAAGCAGCCACTCACATTTCAGTTGGTGCTCATCCACAAAGCGCATAAACAGACACTCGTCAGATAATGACGGCTGCCCCGCGGCCGTGTGCCAGAACTTCCACTGCTCTGGCTGATGGCTTTCTGTCAAGCTGTCTCACTCTCTCGTCATCAGTAAAAGGCTTTTACCCGTCAACAACTAAATAGAGCTGACGGGGGAGAGTGAGAGTTTATTCCGTCGACCATCTTGGGGCGTTTTCTCATTATCGCCACTGTGCTGTTGTGTCAAACGTCAGCCGGCTTTTTTCTTGGGGCTAAGCTCCCTTTCAGTTAGTGAGGCGTCGGGGATATACAAAAGGTGATGAAACACATATTTGGTGTGTTAGGTGTTCTTGAGCCTGTGTGTGTGTTTAACTCTCTTGGCATTAGTTTTATTCTATATTCTGATGCTGCCATGAAAAGGGAAAGTGAGTTTTATTCACCCAGAAAAAAGAGAGACCCGACAAATAAATAACTGAACAAATAATGTATAATAATGTCTTTTAATTTTTACATTATTACAGTTGTACATCATTTTGTCTGCAGATTGTGTATTGACTGTTAAATAAGTGTGAACTATTTTGTTAATTGTGTTGTTCTTTTTTACATTATGTGTAATACTGTGAGATATCAATGACTTGGACTATAATAAATATAATATATATTTTTTAAAAATACATATTCCACTAAGAAAACATTCATTAAAAAGTGTTCTTCAGGAGGAAATATTAGGGTTATGTCCACAGCAGTGGTTCTTCCCCTGCTTGGTGAGATTTGGTCGATCATCTGGTTGGTAGTTGGCTAGGTTGCTGACATTTTATTTCTACATTTATTCTAGTTATTTATTCTTCACACATCTACTTTCCCAAAACTTTTTTTTCTCTCTTTTGTCCTGTCTGTATTTTCCATCTAGTAGTCGGCCGATTTGCGATCTCATATGAAACGGTGGTGTGAAGAACCATATGTGAGGACATCTGCAGCGTATTAGTGACATGCCATCAATTACATCACGCTGTCACACCGCTTTCCCATCTGGTTGAGAAAATACAACATTCCTTATTGGGTCTAACAGAACTCATGCTCCTTCATGCAGGAGCTTCACGACCTTTGTGCTTTGGGCCTTCATGAGAATGCAGATGGGGGAAATTTATTTCACTTTCACAGCTCTTGCCTCACTTTATAGCAAATACGTCTCCAAATTGTTTGCTTTGTTCCGTTAAAATGGTTCCTAAATAGTCCAGTGGAAAAATACAATTCATTAAACTGAACTCACACACACAAACAATTTAGCACAGCGACAGGCGCAAAGTGATAATTCAAGCACGCACATTACTACATGCTAAAATCTGAGTGTGTGTGTGTGTGTGTGTGTGTGTGTTTGTGTATCATTCGGGCCAAACTCCTGGGGGGTCTGCGAGTCGCGGTGGCATTGAAGGATGGGCAAGATTTGCAGTAAATTCCAGAGCATGACCCAACACTAATGCACACAGACATCTGGGTCTGAGGCTACAAGCACAGCTGCTCTCAAAGAGAGAGAGAGCGAGAGAGAGAGAAGAAGAGAGGGAGGGCGGCCGGGCAACTTGTGTGTGGTGCACTGTACCGGGGCACCTGTTACCCTGCGAGCTGCTCCCAACTACTGAGAGCAGCTGGTGACCGGGGTCAGGCGAGGAATTAAACCATTTAAACGCCTCCTTGTGTCTGGGTCGTAACTGGACTGGTCCTCATTTCTCATTTCAAAGCTGCATTTCAACTTCTCATGTTATTACCTGTGGTGCTCTGGCAACAGGTCCCTAATAATAATACCTTTCATATCTGTTATACTGCATTTGTGTTTTAGACAATTGCAAATGAGCAAAATCAAGTTTACTTGTTAAACAACGTTGTTTGAATTGGGCAACAGAGGAATGAATACATAAACAGCAAAATAAAAGAAAATATTTTAAAATATATTTTTTATATATATTTTTGGAAGTTGGAAGATGGAATAGAGCATTTTTTGTTCAAAATAGAAAACCTTCTCATATTGTACATTCATTACATATAGAGTGAAATGAAACAACAACAAAAAAAACAAAAAACAGAATTGAAGTACTTGAAGTGCCCTAGTAAAGTAGCTACCCGGGCTGCTAAACGGAAAGCAAATCAAATAGTTTCACCAAGGAGTTATTTTTATGTTGACATCTTGCTCATATTTCATATGTATTTACAAGAGTTGCATTCATAGTCACAGTATAACACGCTCTGCTCTGCAAACACTTGGCAGCAGTGGGAGTCAAACCCGCCCAACCTGCAGTAAACTGAGTGATTTTTTGGAATTCGACCAGCCAGGTGTCACGTTCCGACTGAGCCCCGCTATTAAACTGGGAGTAACTCCTGTACGCTGTCTGGCATGTTTTCCGCCAGGGTGAGTGTGTGGTGAAATACAGCTGCGGGGCTGGTGCAGCGTTCAGAACAGGGTAAACAGTGACATGGCACATCATCAGAGGAGGGACATGTTTACAAGGAACATGGAACAATCTGTCAATGGCATTTGGGAACTTTTTTTTTACCATTTAGACAGTAGAGAGTTTGGAAATCTGATCTTGTAATAACATTATAATAATTAAAAAATGTATGGAATCTTCTCATCTCACAAAACAATTGGGAAAAATGTCCTTATTACTTCACTAATCACTGATCCGGTTTCTTTCCCCATCAGAAGCAGAGTCACGGCGGTGGCCTCTGTCCAGGACCAGGATTGGTCAGCTATAAACAACTTCACACCCGGCTGGTGACAAGTGGTAGTGTCTATTCAGGGGCATTGGCTCTTCTGTGCCATCTGTGCCCCTGTCTGCACAACAGACTGGCAGCTTAATGAGCAACGAGGGCACGAGGGACGGAAGACTCCCGTCAGCCCGGCCCGCAGGCTTCATCTGCCACCACAGTCCCCAAAATGGATGACAGAGAGGCACAAAGAGACAATGTTCATATCATAATTGACATTAAAATATCAGAACAATGGAAAATCATGCCAAAAACGAGATAAGTCTAAACACAAAGTCTAAGAAAAGTTACTTCATGTCACAATGACTTGAAGTACTTTAATTCAAAATGTTAAAATCCCACTATCTTTGTAAGATCACACAGATTAAACCATTAAACAACTATTTTCTGAACAAATGCACCATGCACCTACACCAATTTGTCCAGCAGGGGTCAGTCTACTCTTGGTAATTTACTGCTGTACTGATGTCAATTTCCCCACCAGGGTTCCTCTAAGACAACAATGATGACTTGTGATTTCCCAGCTGTACTCCTTATACCCCAATATGTAACAACACGAAATTCATAATAACAATAAATATCACACAACGAGGTCCAAAAATGTTGATTCACAGCACGTGATAAATTAGCAGACAGACCTGCTCTTGTGCTCCCCGCGGCTGAGACTACCGAGCAGGGCGAGGCGGGCTGCGCATTTCTCCAGGCGAAGGCCCCGAGTGTCTGTATTACAGGAGACAGACATTCTATTAAAAAAAGCGCAGGCCGTAATGGACTGAGAATCACCACCGGTAATAAAGTTGCCAGTTCGAATGACTGAAAAGCCGGCCTGAATTTGATGAGGGCCTTTTTGTTTTCAGAGCTTCATTTCTTTCTTTCTGCTTTCAACTGTCTGATGGGGTAATTATCGCACCTTAATAGAAGAAAAGTTCATTCTGCTATTTTTTCACCAATAATGATCTGCCTGTCTGGTGCAGACAGCTTGACCAACACAGGTAAATGTTCAAATTATATTCTAAATACTTTTTTCTTATGCTAGCATTCATTTTAAAATATTCCTATAGAGATAGATGTAAACTCTGATATGAAAAAAAGATATCATTTGGAAACACAAAAAATCGGAAAATATGAGAGTCACGTGTGATAATTATGTGAGGCGTTTAGCCATGACAGAGGCCTTGTCACTTCAGCCCCCATCTCATGGCGAATGAAGTGCCCGCTTTCCCCCATAATAATCCTGGCCAGGAAGAATCAGCCAGCAACACTGTCACACTCACCGACTCTCACATACAACTGAGCTCATTTAACCCTCCACCGCAGTCTGTCTGATTCCATCTGCGAGATGATTATGCGGGAGAGCGAGGAAGTGTGTGTGTGTGAGAGAGAGAGAGGCTCTTTGTACTGCTTTATTTTACTCCGGGCCTGTGTAGAAGGGTTTATTTTAGGGAAGCGTAGTCAGATGAGGATCATTGGTTCTCAAGCTACTTAAGGTGTCTCTCTCATACACAGACGCACAAATTGCTCTTAGTAAATGTCCGTAACTATCGGGGAAAAGCTTGTTTGCACAGTAGCCCACAGTAATTCTGAATCTGTGCTCAAAAAACATTGTGTGAAATTAGTTAATAATAAAAACCTTTACAAAATGTGTTGCTTTTCTGTGCTCATGGAAATTAATAAAAGAATGTACAATTTTCAGGCCCGATTTGACATCGGATGCTGCCATTTTGTGTTCCTTATTTCACACGTGCAGATATCCCAGATCGTGTTCCAGGACATTTACAGCATTTATCAGACCCCCTTGCAGTCAATAGTTACAGGGACATCCCCCCCCGAGACACTTAAGTGTCTTGCTCAGGGACACAATGGTAGTAAGTGGGATTTGAGTCTTCTGGTTCATAGACGAGTGTGTTACCCACTAGGCCACTACCACCCATTTCGTGGGGATGTGTGTATCCTATAAAGGACAGCTTTACGTCCCTAACAAACTGCGTGCTGAGCACGAAATGACTTTTTCGTGCTCAGCACGCATTTTGTTAGGGACGTAAATCCCCAGAAACGTGGTGACGTCGGCGTTCCGCGTGACGTGATTAACAGGAAGTAATTTTTTTTTTTTGGCGAAGATGCGGCCCACCAAAGCCGGCCACGTTCTGCACCCTGACAGGTGTAAGATTAACTCGGTTAGGTGTCGGCGCGCTCGTGCAAGCCAAATTAAATTAATGGAACAAATTTCCCCCGTAATTAAGATAAAAATTCGTGTCAGCTGTAACCTTGCCGCGCACTAATTATGTACAAATGATTTATCATCTGTTTCGCCCGGAATATTAATCTTCGGCCCATTGATAACTGCAGCCAGTGTTAAGAGATGAGACTTGATTAACAGTGACAGGTCGCGCGCGCCCAATCAGGAGCGGCCGCGCGCCTCGCCTTCAATTAGGGGCCATTAAAGGCGCAGGCGGCGGGAACGCGCCTTCACAGCGCGCGCGCGACGCTAGATTGGGGGGGCAGGCTGTAGGCTCATGGAGAAGAGGAAATACCCTGAACAGAAACCGGGAAGAGGGGACATCATTACTACGCATTTTTCATAAACCTCACATGCATCTGAAGGCTCTGATAATAGAGCAGCTTAAATGAGACTTTATTCGTATTTTTGTCTCGAGGCGGAGCTGTACGTGGCACACAGTTAAAGATGCTGGGGGGGGGGACAAGGATGGACAGGATTGGGAATGTGAGCATCAGAGGGACAGCCTGGGTTGGACATTTTGGAGACAAAGTTCAGGCTGCGGTTTATGTCGGTTCTGAGACACGCAGAAGAGAGAGGCTGAGGATGATGAGGATGGAGCTGCCAAGAGGAAGGAAGTTTATTCATGTGGTGGGAGAGGAAGACACAGAGGATGACGGGGGGAAATGGAGACGCTTGATCCACTGTGGCGACCCCTTACGGGAGCAGCCGACAGTGCAGTAAAACGAGGAGCAAATGGCAGCGGCAAGGCAGCCCTGATCAAAAAAGGCCCAGTCCAGCTCCCTGCCGAGGACGGTGGCAGTGGGTGGGTGAGCTCCTGGGCCGAGATGCTGGCAGTCCATGTGCCCCTCAACCTTCAGGTGCACCAATAATGCACAAAGCGGCACAGCATCTTGTCAGGCTCCGGCTGCCCACTCTCCGCCATTGGTACGCTTAATGGGATTCGGTGGGAAGCGCGGGTCCAATCCAGCCACTAGATGGCGAAGTCAGGCCGGTGCTGCGTGTGTGTGTGTGTGTGTGTGTTTGTGAATTCAGTGAAACAAAACCAGCAGTTGGAGTTGGACAGCTAAAATAAACTGCATCATTTTTATATATTTATGGCTCAGCCGGCTTATTTATGTCTCTCTAAAGCAGAATGGCTTCAGATTGAAGCCCAGAATCCACCTCCCCACATGCTAATGCTGTGCGTGTGTAGCTGCGCTGCAGAACGGACCACAAAGGGTGCTGCGTGCCTCCTTGTCCTGTTTTTTTTTTTCCCTCCTCCTTTTTTTCGGGGCGCATTGTACAAACCTGTATTGTTTCTGTGGGTTGTAGTGCTGCCAAGTTTGTTCATGCACTGCATTCTAATGACTCCGCTGCTGCTGGCACGTCTTTTAGACACAGCTGTGTACATTCTTAACTCGGTTTTATTATTATCGTTGTTATCATTGCTGTTGTGATTTTGGTTGGTTATCCAGCTTGGATTGTCATTAAAATCCACGAAAAAAAACCCCCAAAAAACATCAACACTGTGTTCTTTCTTTTCAATGCAAAGCAAAAGCCCGGTTTGCTTTTTCACAGAGCTGGTTTTGCGTTCACTACAAGAACGGACCAGGTTCAGGCATATATTTCCCTTTTCCCCCTCGCTGAGGCATGGAGAGACGGGCTTATTACTCATATTTCTCTATTCATTTAGGCCTGTCTCTTCTCCGCCTCGGCCGCGTCCCGCGCCTCCCCCCGCTGCCCGGCACATGTTTAGCGTGCCTGCACAACTTGTCACATGCACTTAGAGGGATTTCTTGATCTGCCCTTGCTCTCCGGGATTGGGGGCACACGCCATCGCTTCCCCAGCTCCGGATGCATGAGCCAAAGAAGAACAATATTTAGCGGAGCACACCATTTCACTCCACGTAGGGGCCAGAAATGAATTTCATAAATAACAGAAGGGTTTAATACTGCAGCTCGTGTGATCAATGATGCTGTCATGTTGCAAATTCCTACAATAGGATTTCCACCCCGTTGCACCATGCCGTACAGTAAAAAGGTTGCAGCGAGGAGCTGTGAAGAAAGTAAACACCACACTTTTCGTTAGTCTTCTGCCCTAATTCCCCGAATTTTACTGCTATTTTTGAACTAGAAAGTTCACATTCATCTTCTCTCAAATTATGAATAATTAGCCTTCGTTTGCATTACATTAGAATCCAATAATCCAATGTGGGCTCCGTTGCTAAATGCGTGGTGCCCCCTTAAGTGTTTTCCCAACAATTTGTGACTGTCCGTCCCAATTTGTCAGCAGGGCTCTGACATCAATGGTGCCTTGGGTACGGCTTTTATCGCCAGCGGGGAATTGGGCTTACACGCAGGGGTTGAAGGGTTAATTAGAAACAAGTGAGAGGTCAGTGGGGTGGAGGTGGCGACCACGTGGGAGCCCGCTGCTGTAATGGTGAGACAGGATCACTTTAACGAGGACCCTCAGCGTGAGATTTATTCCGAGGTTATGACACTGACACAAATAGTGCTGATAACAGGGGGACCCTCGATATTGGCCCGTGTAGGGGGGGGAGGGGATGAATCAAGCGGACGGTCATATTCACTTATGGTCTGGGGGCGTCCTATGAGCCTCTGTGACACCTAATACTGTTCCTCCCAGACCACTGCCCCCCACTACACCCTCTCTGTGACTGTCGCTCTACGGTTTGCCCCTCTCAGAAAATGCCTACGTCAACATTCACATTAACTGATAAGGCAAGGCGCTGGCAGCCCCAAATTAATTTACCAGCAACGATGCCATTATGAAGAGATAAAATGCTTTATGCTGAAAGACAACATCTCCCATCCCCCACAAGAAGGTGCCTGATTAGATTTTCATGAGCTGGGCTGAAATTAAACTTAATTATGTTTTTTCGCTTGCCAGGCTTCAAGTAGCGGAGCTGAAGAAAGCAAGAATGCGGTGTCTTAAAAAATTCTATTATACACACACACACACACACATGCATGCATGTATCTACACAAATGCTGGTTACCTGGAATATGTTTTTTCTTAAGTTAGAACAGGATAGTGAAACTGACATTTTGCAAATCTCGTGAAAAAAATTTTAAATGGTGCTGTCTAAATGTATTGCATTGATTAAACAAATAATTACACTATAATGCATTATAATTATTACAAAGCTACTCTAAAAAACAATATTTGTTGTACCTTTACTTCTGTATCTTCACTTGGTGCTAATGATATTTTTAAAGTACAAAAAAACATGACCATACATACAGTATGTACACCAATGGTTAAACAAATTATTTTGCTCTCATGGGTCCTCATGAATTGCATAGGTTCTCCATCAGCGTATTCAGATCAACACCCTGTACAACCCTTCAGCAGCGGTACGGCATTAGCCGGAAATCCACGCCAGTCATTATAGCAGCTTCTTTCATGTGCCTCATGACTGCTTACTCAACACATTGATTTGCTACAGAACTTGGTCTAATAGGCTTAAGTTATGGAACTAAATGGAATCAAAGTGGATTATGGAAATCTCCTTTCGGCACTTTTCCCCACCATTTCTCCCCCCTATAGTTTATTATGTCCTTCTGAAACGCAGTCTGTTGCTTATGTTATTTAGGATTACAAGTGCTCCGTTATGGATTACATTTCTTAGCTCTGCGATTCTGAACAAAGTGTGGAACAAAGTAGTGATTTTGGAATTCTTAATGACACACTATTCAAAAAGAAGCCAGACAACAAGCACATATTGCACAGCAGTTGTCACTACTTACAGTCAAGCAATGTGTGAAAATTCCTCGTAATTTAAACTGACATCTATACTGAGTGTCCTTGAGCCAGTATCATCTCATGACACTCACAAAACAAAGGATGTTCCCTGTTTTATTTGCACGTACGCACGAGTGCGTGTGTGTTTTTAGATATTTAATTATTTTACGGGCAGTGCTTGACTTGTAAAACTTGCACCAGAGCCAGTCCAGCTTTGTGTTTTGGATGGGGAGAACACACTTAGTCCACATATTTTGCAGGGTGCTTTACGAGGTGTGAAATGGGCGATTTCTCAAAGGCACTTCGGAGGCAGCTGCCACAGAACGGGAGTCGTAGAGCGATGATCGAAGTGCTGTGCTGTGAGATACGAGCTCTGTGTCATCAGTTGTGCAGACAACATGAAGTTGGAACCACTGAGCATGCACCGCAGATCGGAGGAGGCAGACCATGCCTGTGTTGTTTATTCTATTGCTTATTTTGGTGCACTATTGCTTATTTTGGTGCACTGTAAGGCGCAACATCATGCATATTACCCACCATCACTGTTTTTAATATAGTGAATCGGCCAGGCCATTTGGGGGCCACTGGGGCAGTGGTGGCCTAGCGGTTAAGGAAGCGGCCCCATAATCAGAAGGTTGCCGGATCGAATCCCGAACTGCCAAGGTGCCACTAAGGTGCCACTGAGCAAAGCACAATTTCTGCATTCTTTCCAGCAGGATTTGAAAGGCGTCTCCTGTCACCTTTTTAAGTGAACGCCAATTCACTAAAGACACACATGATATGTCTGGTTCAACAACTAATAGTTTGTGGCTAAATTATATTTTATACCATAAATTACTGAAAAACAGTCAGATAAATTTTTGAATGAACTAATGTTTTCTTGCAGTAAACTGTGATCAGAATCAGAATCACATTTATTGTTAGTATATGAGCGAATACATATAAGGAATTTGATTGCCTTCAATGGTGTCACACAACAGTATAAAACAACAGTAACATAGTATATAGTCTAAATCTTATATAAAGATTTTATATAAAATACAAGGATTACAGAAAAATGACCACATAAATTGCCATTGCAACGTGTGTGACAGTTCAGCTGTTCAGGAGCACGATGGTGAGGGGAAAGAAACTGTTTCTGTGTCGGCTGTTCTAACATGAAACACATTTTGTCTATATTTACTTTTACTTTGCATTCCCTCTCATTACTAACTGGCCATTTTACTACTTCTACACATCTGCAATACTGCCTTAGAAAAAAAAAAAAAAAGAATACCAAAGTAAGATGCAATAAATTTCATGACCATTGAATTATTATTGTTTATTACCCTGAACATAGTGTTGTTTTGTTAATTTTTTTATTATAAATTGTTTCTTGAGAGATTTTGTACTTTTATGCCCCATGAAAAGAATCTCCGTGTAGCAGTTACAGGGCTCTGCGATACACTGCCGTTTGTTCATTTACTGGTTTGTGCGTAAAGGCATGGAGGCCCACCGGTTGGGCCACTGGGTTGGTTGAGCTGTGATCCACCATTGCCTCTCCCAAATGTGCAACTGTCAGCCTGCAGACAGCTGGAGTGCATCTCCGCACCACCCGACAGCCAGCCTCACCCGCCTGTTCAACCACCCGTCCACCTACAGCAGGCGTCCACCTTCCACCCCAAGCACCCAAAGCCCCCGAGCTTTCCCCGTCTTGCCTCTTCCACTCCAGCCTCCTGGCAGCTTGTCCTTATTAAATGTAAAGATATTGTTACAGTTTTGGAGGGGGCGTAAGCAGACAGGATCTCACAGCCATGGTTACTGAACGCGTGTTGTCTTAGATGATGACCAGACATGCTACATCTTTCTCCCAAGGGAAGTATCTAATCTTCAGGATCCATGTGGTGAGACCAAGGGTTGGATTTGGATGATTTGTGCCTTTAACTTGCTAAAAAAATTGAAATGCTTTTTTAGTCCACTCTAAGTCCACATTTTTGTCATAATATCATTTGATCTATTGATACTGCAAAAAATTCTCATGGTTCCTTTGAAGCATGATTCCAAATACTGCAATGTAGAGATCCCAGCCTCATTCTCTTAAAAGTCCAGATGTTAGCTGCTCCTTTCTCAAATAACCAATTCCTTCTTACAGAGCATTCCTTTTACTGACAACATAAGGTGTACACAGTTATTTAAAAAGCTGAGGTCACCCTGGAGTATTAGAGGGCATTAGAGGTGAAAATAAACGAATAAGAAACACAGCATTCAGCGCGGTGTGGACAAGGCATCTGATGTTCCTACTGAACTTGTGAAAAGGGATAACTGTATGAATGGGAGAAATGGGTGCATCTGCAGTGCACTGCGATGACAGCGTGCGGTGAATGGATTTAAAGTCTTCCTGCCATCCCTAATCCACGCTGTGGAGCAAGCGAACAAATCCCTGCAGTTGCCAAACACTTGTCTGTGGAAGGAATGCCAGTGAGAGCCTCAGACCTCCCACACTCAGGGCCACCGCCATCTCATCTGGTCCTGGTTGTACACGGGGGATTCTTTTGGCCTAGGTCATCGGGACAGGTTGCGGTCTCATCTGCATTGAACCAAATTGTCATTTAGCAGTTCTATATTTTGTGTTGACTGTGTTTGTTGGACCATTCCGATCTTGATGTTTGTCAATTTATTCATTTATCTTTCAGAAGTTATTTTAATATTTTTGGAACATTTTGTCCTGAGACCCTGCAGCAATATTCATTATCACTGTTATAATTATTTCCAAAATGATCAAAGGCTTTTGACCTTTTACTGGCAAGTTTCACTGGTCAAGAGTGATTCTTTTCTGCGTGACATTTCATACGTTCCCTCCTTTGTTTGCAGCGGGGCTAGTTCCGCATGGTGGACGATGTGCTCTTTGACATTGCATTATGCAAATCCCAGATTTGGCGAGATCTGATAAAATGGCACTAAGTGGATTAGCTTTAATTACATTTATATTTGGCCTCTGCACACCGTTCCAGTTAGCCCTGAACACTGGGCTCCACCTCGTCTGGTGATAATATTGCAGACATACTATATGAATTAAATGAATTCATATATGAATTATTATGAAATAAATGCTGTTCTGCAGCATTTAAACATAGGAAGTTTCAATACAAATTTCTCTAGAGATAATTTTTTTTGTTGTTATTAAAAAAACTTTTTTTTTTAAATTAACAGTCTTCATTGGACTTCTACCTAGTGGCTAATTAGGTTCAAATGCCTGCAACATAATTTCCTGACTAACATGCAGTCTTAATAAACATGAGTCAGCGAATCCAGCATGGGGAAGTGGCTGGTGCACTAATGTAGATTAATTCAGGCTGCCATGCCAGGGCTGGTGTCTCTGAAACACGTAATTAAGATTAATAATCTGCCTCAGTCCCTCTTTTGTGTCTGGAGTGCCACGTTGTCCTCTTTCACAGGCAGATAAAGTCAAAAGTTTCAAGGATACATCTATTTGTTATGATATTTTCTGAAGAATTGCGCTAAATGAATAACGCAATGATCTGAAAAGGCAAACAAGTCACTGTTAATGATTTCATTCATGCCACATCTTCCTTTTTGTGTGTAAACTGGCAGCGCCAGACAGTATCAACTGAAAGTTTTCCTAGATAAGAGCTATTTATCATCTGCAGTAACAGATAAAAAATGGGGTTCATGTTGTTTGAAGAATGGCGCAAGCAAATCGCAGAAAATAAACTCATTACAAATATAGGATGGCTGCAGCCAAGCAGCTAACCAGCGATTAACACTACGATCAAAAACCCTCTCATTACAAATTCACCAAGTAACAAACTCACCCTGAGCGTCGGATAAATACATGAAAAATGATCATCAGTGCAATGGATTCCCTGGTTGTCTTTGGCCCCAATTTTTAAACTGGTGCTGAGCGCAGGGCTACACGCTGGGGCTTGTTCGATAGTGTAAGGTCAAAGACGTTCTCAGGATTAACATAAATAGATTTGATATTTATCGGTATCTAGAAGAAGAGTAACTACTGAACTGCCGTTTTTGTTGTTGTGTAATTATTTATGTTACCATCTTTTTCGTTTTATATTTCTTATTTATGTAAATCTTGAGGATACCTTTGACCTTACAATAGCGAACAAGGCCCCATGCTTAGTGGCAATTTGAAAATGGTGCCCATTATCTGTGTCAGACTAAGAAGCAATGCCATGTTCAGTTTCCCTTGTACTGAAGCCCATCTGCTCATCAACAAGGCAGAATATTACTGAAATTATTTCAGCAGGAACAAGAATTTAAACATTTGTTCTTGGCTCACATTGGTTTTCTGAACCAGTTTTGAAACTCACCAGTATAATAAAGAGAGCGATATATATATATATGTATAAGAAGTACAGAGTACTTTCTTGTGTCGGAAACACTGTGCCTCATGTGAGAGACGCTACTTCCAGTACTGTTTACAGTAACAGCTAAAAGTTTCCCACTCTATTTCATTTTTTGCTGTTATATTTCAGCAACACAACAATGTCAACATTCATGACACTTTTCTCATTGAGGATATACATAATGAAATTTTTTTTTTTTTTACCCCCCTCCCACAACCTAGTTATACAAAATCAAAAAAGCAATTATCCCTCCTGCTGTTCGGAAGGGACATTTTGAGATGTATTTGCATCTGCTTATATCATTAGCATGACTACGATGTGACACCAGAGGATTCAAAACGGTAAACAATACGAACCAACGCTGCTGCAATCATGGCCATGTAACCGGACAAATTAATAAATAAATAAAGAGAGCTAGTTTTATCTTTTTTTTTTGTTGGTTTCCAGGCTTTATCATCAGTGACAGCCAGCACAGCAAAACGCCGGCATCAACAACATCATTCATCACAGACAAACTCAGCAGCGAAACAAAGCAGATGGGCCCTGGGGTAAAAGATTCAATGGACGCTTTAAACCAACGCTAAGCCTTTTAAGCGTATTATGGCATTCCGTGGATGCTGTGGTAGGTTGTGGATATTATTCATAATGAGTAATTAATATGCAACAAATTGCATACAATATTAGGTACTTAACATTTAATAAGTGGTTGCCTAGGGTCATCCTAGACATCCTGCAAAGGGGGCAGCGGCGTGGGGTTGTACCAGGGACAGAATGGAGGCTGATGTGAGGGCGTGGCCTGTGACAGCAGCACAAACAGAGCCTCAGGAGCCCCCCGATAGGGAGAGGTGGGTGGGGAAATCACTGCAAATGAGACACTTTTCCTTTAATTAAGCAGTGTCAAAGCGAGTCTGAGTGGGCGACGAGTGTGTGCTACGTGTGTGTGTGGGATCGTGAAAGTACACATTCGTAGGTCTGTTTATTTACTGGAACAGTAGGGGTTTCGGCCCTGCGTGCGTCTGTGTGTGTCAGTGCGGGCATGCGCTCCTGCGCAGGGAAGGTAAACAAATCCATTTTTTAATAAAGGCTGTACCTCATAATCCGCCCAGCAGCAGGTGAGGGCCGGCATATGGGCCGAGCGAGAGGAGGACAACAACTCCAGCAGCTGTTTGCTGTAGCGGCGCCAGCGAGTGGCGAGCCGTCGCTGAGTGTTCCTGGGCCCGTGGCCAGCGCCACTAAGCGGAGAGTGAGGCCGTCCTTGAAGGCAAATAAGGCCCTGAAATAAATAAATAAATAAGACGGTAAACAAAAGGAGCCTTCACTGTGAGGCAGAGACGACTGTTCTCTTCCCCCCCCACCAGTGTAAATATGGAACAGTTTTCCTGATCCTGGCAGAACAAATATAGCCCTGTTTTCAAAAGCCCAGTAATGGACGTAGTACGTGGGGACTGTTCACTCTTTCACAGAAATAAGACCAGAAGAACTGTGTACTAATTGACTCTATCTTGAAGAATGAGAAGTAACCACCCACCCAGCCATTTTGGTCATTGTTTCTAGATTTCTAGAATCAAAGGCTCGACTAACTGCGTCAGATTTTTTATCACGGTCCTGTAAATTTATCTCAAACCGTGTTGCCAAATATGATGTGCTCAAAAAAAATCACCAAAACACATACAACACAGTCAAAACCATCTAATATTTAATTGTAGTGACTACACTTCCCAAATATTTTCATATATTTTTTAAATTTCGAATATCACAATCAAATCTGTCCAATCTGGCAACACTGGGCACGAGATCCTGTCTCCTCCCTTCCTCCAGTGTTCCCTTCTGGCTCCTGTTAATACCCCTGACAGAGAACTGTGCAGGACCACGTCCACTATCAAACCAAACCTGCGGATGAACCATCAGTGCCTTTTATTGAAGAATTCTGATTGGTGAACTAGAGAATCTCACTTCATTTACTCAATGTCCTCAATGCGCCTGGGTGAAAATGTCCCCATTAGTGTGGTATACACATGGTTAACAATAGCTCACACACTGACACACACACACACACACACACACACACTTAGCATTAGGGATACTACATTTACAGAGTAATTAGGTAGCTGCTAATTAGCATTTAGTAATTACCAGAAATCAAGTCAACATTTGAATACAAATGATTCCGCATGGCACAAGGTCGCGTCCCGTCTAGAGTTGCCCTGTCTGTTCATGACCCTGATGGGCTTTCGCTCTTTTCTGCTGATGCGGAAAGAACAATGGTGTTGAGGTGCTGGAGGAGTTGAGCCCAGTGGAGGCGGAGGATAGGTAAATATATTCACACACAGGTCACTTCACACTCTGTGCATACGGCGCACGGACCCCGGAAGCCTGTTTGTTCTTCTTCTAAGGGGGTTTTCACACTTGGTGGGACGCAAAATCTCTATAACGTTCGCCACTGAAATTGGAAAATTGCTCCACACCAGCCTTGTCCCTGCTATTCTGCCTCTCGTGGAGTGTGAAGAATGATCCTCCAAATGAAATCAGGGGAGAAGTCGACGGAATCTGGTTTAATAGGGTGACGAAATGAATCACAACCACTCAAGGCATCCATCAAAAAGCAAAGAGGTGACCACAAATGATCTGTGAACCGCTATATATTGATTACTCATGTACTACAAGTGTCGGATTTAATGTTCGAGCAGTGCGAGAAGGCGGCCAGGACAGCTGGAGTCTTAACTCTTCTTTGATAGATTTTAATGGTGAAATATTGATTTCTGTCTGGCCAAGGTCCGCCGGTAGGGGCCAAAGTCATTTGTTGGATAATGCCGGACACCCAGTTTGCGAGTCACAATCAATCATTTTGGCACTGCGCACCGAAAGAAGGGGAAGGGTGGAGGGGGAAAAATGGAGCAGAAGAAGGGAAAAAAGCACCTTGGACCATAATGCAATTCGAACCAGGCAACCTGCCCCAGCGGAGCATCCCTTACCAGTTGGAAATAGGGGGAAATATGAAAGCTTTGTCAGTTTATTGAGTGGCGAGGCTTGGCAAATTGCGCCTGACGTGAAATAGTTTGGGGGGAGAAAATGAGGGGCCTGTAAAAGAAAAAAGGAAAAACAGCAGGAGCGAGAAAGAAGAGGAGGGAGAGACAAGCGAGCGAGAGAGAGAGGGAGGGAGGGAGGGAAGGTGCTATATGTTTTATTTAAACATCCTTCAGGAGAGCGGAGTCTCAGGTAATCTGTTGTGTTACAACTCAGTGCCCGTTCTCCCCCCATCCGCAGAGATAACACAGAAGGCCTAATAGGAACCCATCAATCACAATAAGCTTCCAATTTCGCCGGGTGTCTTCCCACTCCCAGCCACTGTTTAAAGCCTCCTAATAACGGTGATAACATAGTTCTATGGCGCCGATTGTGCTCCGGCTCCTTCGAGGGTCATATTCCCCGGTAGACTGAGCGTGTGCGAAGTCAGCATCTCTTTTACGTGCAGAAGGGAATATGGAGGCGGATGACAGCAGCCAGAGAAGAGCCTGACAGCGTCGGAGGGGACCATACAAGAAAAAATCACGAGAAGCACGAGTCCAAGGGATTGTGGGGAGAGACTGGCGACATGTCAGAGTACACAAGGGTCTGCCGAGGAGGACGAGGCCCGATGCGGTTTTGATGATCTTGCTTACCTAATGATTTTTGCTCCAGTGCCCAGCTCAATCACAGTCCTGGAGAAAAAAAGAAGAAGCAGGAGAAGAAGAAGGAGAAAAAAAAAACCCGGCAGTGTATTAGGGTGTGAAGGTAGCTCTAATCGTTAGCGGGCGTGGGCGGGGGGAGGGTCCTGCAGGGGCCAGAGCAAAACAACAAGTCCCGGTCTGAGAGAGACCTAAAGGTTACGATAAATTAGATGTGGCTTGGTCTGCGGGGGCCGTAATTAACATGCCGTGTTTAAGCAACTCTCCACAAGGCCTTTAATGAGTGATGCGCCGTGTGGAGGCCAAGTGCATCATCTACTGACGGCCATCACCGCTGACCGGTGGATGCTGCTCGCAACCGCCAAAACATTTATTACGCCTTGTCCTTCAATGGACAAATTCATATATTGGGTGTTTTGGTTGTTTTGTGTATTTTAAATACAGAAATAATTATTGGTGGGTAAACATGACAGGGTTGGTGCTTTGGTGCTAAACTGGATCTAAATGACTGTTTGTAGAGCAATTAATTGATTACAGGACTAATTGTTAAACATTAACGTGACACTTCATTGACGTGCGACCACTACACCCCTTCAAAAAAATCAATTTGTAACAATAGCGAGGAGTCATTCCAACCTGTACTGGTGGATGTGTGCTGATGTGACATGCAGCTTCCTGTCCACCAGTAGGTGGCGCAAAACCACTGGTTTACTGGAGATTGTCTCTGCCCACTGGGCCAATATGTCCTGTCAGCAGAACCAGGAACAGCGAGGCACCAGCTGACCAGGAAAAATGTTAGAGCAAGATAAATATTCTGTAGGTGATCTGAGCGAATTAATGATTATTTTGTAATGAAGTTTTAAATAGGTTTCATAGATGCTTTCAAATTTCCTAATTTAGTGTTTTTTTTTGCCGTTTAAATAATATTATTTCTATTTTTGCTTAAAATGATATTTCTTAAAAGTGAATTTTAGTCAGAAATGGCAAAGTAAAAATAATATTTTTTTTCTTTTATTTGTACATTAATTTTATTGTTTTATAATTTGGTATTAGTATTATTAGTACTGATCTTAAATTCACATGACAGTTTAGCAATCTGGTTATAAATTGTGCATACTTTTTTGTCAACAAATGAAAGCACTAAAAAAAACAAAAAGAAAAAAACCAAGCAACTAATGCTTAGTGTATATGAAATAATAAAAATATAAGGGACATTATTTTATTTAGGTCTTAATTTTAACGCTGAAGCAAAAATGGCTGGCACCATGATGAGATACAATCTAAAATAATATTGCTCTCTGTTGAAAGTGTGGCACATGAATCAGGTGTAGTTTAAGTAGCAGATCTGGTAACATGAAGGCTCACTTCCTCCTGGTTGTGTTGCCTTTTGTGTCTGGGGACACTGACACAGTGAACCTGCCAATCAAGGCTTTTTACACGAATCAAATCACCATGTCGCCACAGCAACAGGACAAAAACTATGTCTTATCCAAGTTTAACCCTTGAGATGTCCTGAAAGGACACATATGACTACAGAAAAAATATATTATTTGAGGGCATATATATTTATTTTTTATTTAATATTTCTGAATATTAATTTCTTTGTGATAAAAATGTGTGTGGAAAGAATAATTATCCAATTATATTTTCCTTTCCGTATGCAACATATATGTATTTAAGGAAGAATAAAGGAGTTAAAACTGCAAGCTTCTTGCTTATGGCTCAAAGATGAATGCAGAGGTTAAAAAAAAGAGACCAACACATATTCACAAAGGAAGAAAGGAAGAAAGGAGGAAGGAAGAAAGTTCTTTCTCCTAGCCGAGCATCACACATCAAAGTGAAGACTTTGTTTGGGAAGAACAATGGCTGCAGTCACACTTGAGGGCTCTGAGTATTGTTGCATGTTTGCACTCCGCGTCCCCGCAGACTCCAAAATCACTGGATTATCACACCAGCAGATGCTGCGGATGTATAGGAGAGAACAACATCACTCAAACACCGGCAATTCTGGATATTCTCTTGGAATTGGGAGCAACCAGGGAGGGGAGCGGCTGCACAAGAGATATCAAGTAAAGTACAGCTTGACTGAAAGAGAAGTTAATAGACATAAAACGGGGGGAAAAAAAGCCAAAAAAAAAATTATACCTAAAGTTAAGAATAGTTTTTGACGTCTTGATATTTTTATTTATTTATTTGAAAAAGCCTCGGTTTTTTGTAGCATGAGTGTATTTGAGTGTGTGTGTGTGTGTGTGTGTGTGTGTGTGTGCGCGTGTGTGAGCTGGAGCGTGAGGCTCAAACTGTACGTTTGCTCTAACAAGAGCAGAATTTATTGACCGTCCATGCGACAGGGTGACAGTTGCTGAACAGGGCTGACATCTGAACAGATCATTATTCTATCATATCAACAAAACAGAAAGAGCGAGGCAATGTTTTTTTTATGTATTCACTGCAGGCTTGTGTTTTATGTGCGCCATAGACGTTGTGTTTGCAGCCCACTCCTCAAACCGTGACCAAAGGTAAACGTATGTGGGACTGGATCCACACACCGACATACGGGGCGGCCTGCAAACAATGAATTTATTCAGGTTCACGGACCGAAAAGAGGAGCTTGAAATATACTGTGTGTCTGTGTGTGTGCGTGTGTGTGTGGGCGAGATTTTGGCCAGAGAGCATATGGGATTGTCATTATGCTGTGATTTGCAGTGTTGACATTCTCATAACCTCCAGGATGCTCCAGTCATGGAGGTCCAACAAACCAGGCTCTTTCAGAGACACATCAAAAACGCAGGACCTGAGAGGATAATCGAAAACATCGACTGATCTGATCCCACGTTCTACATCTCTCTTCTTCAAGCCCCCCCGACAACAGATCCTACACCTTCACTGCTCCACAAATCTACGTACGTGTTCCATACATTAAGGGTCTCTGAGGTGTGATGGACATTAAATTAAACATATATAAAAATAGATAATTTTATTTTGCAAATATGATACCTTAGAGCAGAAAAGTTGAATGCTAACAGGACTCATATAAAAAAAAACTGTACGTACATGAAAAAATTATGTCATTGCTTTTTTATGCACTGTGTTAATGTATTTACACACAGAAAAAAACGAATTATTATAGTCTTCTAGTTGTATTTAAAACTTCCCTGAAAAAAAATGAATAATTCATAACATTTTAAATATAACAAAATCTGGTATTGGTTTTCGTGTTCACCCTTATTAATTTTGGATTAATAATTTTCAAGAAATTAAGATAGTTATCATAAAGTTTACAGTTTGCTCTGCAAACACGTGACATTCTTAACTAATAAAAATCTGAAACAAGAGCCACACTCTGTCCTTTTCTGATTAAACGGCACGTGTGGGTACATCGTCCTTCAGTGGTGTACTGTACATGAGATGCAACATGATTGACAGGTCAGCATCATCAGCTCCTCCATCACTCGTCCGGTCACTCACTTCCTAATCACCCACCGAGGCTCCTCGTAATGAGGGGCGCCTGAGAATGTAAATGCCATCGATTGCGGCCTCGTTAATGGGAGCCATTATTGAATTAATGAAGCCTAGGTGAGTTGAGACAGGGAGAGTGGCGAAGCGGGGACACAGAGTGGATGGGTGGAGGGGGCCATTACCTCCGCCTGGCAGTCGAAGGTGGGGATCGCGCAGCCTGACCTTTCCTGGCGAGCAGTGGACTCTGCGTGTTTATTTAATTGCCACTCCTGGTGTTTGTCTCATGAAAATAATTATAAAAGTAATAATAATTTTATTAATAAAATACTTCTCCCTTATACCACCCCTTCATAACAAAACTAAATATTCATTTGAACAACCTGTATTGTAAATTTTTTTGCACATGCAAATTTAATAGAATTAAATATATATATACACACACATACATACATACACACACACACACACACACACACACACACACACACACACACACACACACACACACACACACACACATATATATATATATATATATATATATACATACACACACACCCACATATACATCCCGTTCTAATGTAGTTTTATGCATATTTCTTTTATTCTGGTTTATTATGTGGAGAGACCCGGGTGGAAGAGCGCTGCTTTGATTAAGGACCTTGTCCTTTGGGTTTATGTCTAACAGGGCACTGCCCTTGACTCTGACCTTTAAATACTGGCAAGAAATATTTTGTGGACTTGAATGTCAGCGGCGCTTTGTCAGACAGATGGTCCACCACAACCCAACATCAATTCTGCTCTTGTTAGATCAACACAGCCTCCTTCTCTCTCTGAGAGGAAAACTGAGAGCACACAGACACACACACACACACACACACACACAGAGAGACATACAGACACACACACAAGCATGCACACGCGCACACACACAGCTGCCTTTTAAACCTGTGTGTGTGTGTGTGGTTGAGTTTATACCCCTCGCTCTCTCTCACCCTTTTGCTGTCAAAGAACAACCTACCACCTGCTGGGCGAAAAAAGGGCAAGGGGTGAATCGCACTCAATCACCTTCAATTAATTTCTCCACGCACAAACTTTTAAAGGACACTTTTTCCACGGAAGGGGGCCTTCGGAGCGCCCTCCCAGCCCGATCCCAGTCCCACCACTGCTTAGCTATTGATTTATTATTCTGTCCAAAAATATCTGAGGCAGGCAGCCCTTTTGGCCCAACCGCCAGCATCAGGAAATCATTAGGGTTCGCATCGGTCTGATAGGGCCTTCATTGTACTGATTGACAGCGGCTCAGACGCATTCGTTTTTTATTGAAGGGGGGTTTCATAGCCCAGAGACCATGTTTGGCCTCCAAAAAACAATGGATGTCGTACATAAATATATGTCCCCACTGGTCTCTGGCTTTTGGAGGCTTATCTTATGCTAATGGACGGGTGATAATGGGAGAAAAGAGCAGCGCTGTGATGACCAGTCGGACGGTGAGATCGGCGGCTCCAGGTTCGGGGGAGATTAGGCAGAGAGGGGCATTATTAGCCATGCTGGCCTTTTGTGTCTTGCGTAATGAATATTTGGGCATCGGGCTCACTTTGAGGACTTAACACTGTGCTAATCCCTTAATCCTTCGAAAAACCAATTTTGTACACATGAAAGGGGGTCATTTAACTTCTGCTCATTAATTTTCTGCCTTGGAGAAGACGCGATGGCGGAGATTAGATTCATTAAGGTGCCATATTGTACGCGCGAAGACCCCGGCCATGTCGCATGGGCCCTGTCATTGCACCGGGGCTTAGGGGGAGGAGGGTCAGACGGCCCCTGACATGTTATCTCTCCCTTCTCTACCTCATATCATCTACTCCGCCGCCACCCCCAGATCCTAACCAGTTCCCCACCGTGGTGGGGTGTTCGACCCTGCTCACAGCAGTTTAACCCATACTGACTGCTCCAGGGCGCTGTGCACAAGTCTTGTACAGCAGATAAGAAAATGTATATATGAAAAGAAGAATTATTTCTCTTTTCAAAAATTATATTAAATACATACATACATACATGGTTGGTTAATGGGTGTTTAATAAAAAAAAAAGACATTTCATTACATGAAACTGTATGACATGTATGAAACTATAAGACATTTTTCACCATTTATGAAATTGTCAGAAGACAAAAAAGAATAAAATTTGTTACATGCCAAGCTAGTCGGTTACTGTAAAAACTGAGAAAGTGTTATTTATGACAACTCCTCAGAAAAATATTTTGCGTGAAGGACGTTCCAACAATAACGATCATTTTTGCATTATTGCTAAGTCCTGAAGCTGTTGCCACCATGGATCAGGAGCACGTCCCTCGGTAACGTCTGTGACCTTAGTCTCGTTAAAGATGTGTTGATTATTTATGGAGGGTTTAGGCTGGAGACAGTCTTGACTGCTTCTACAGTAAATATGTCTTCTCGGAATAACACCGACTGATTTTTACAGCACTGAATGATCCTCCTGACACTTTAGACATGTGTTATTCTCGGGCGGGTTGTGTGTGTGTGCAGGTCTGGGTGTTGAAGGTTTTGTTGACTGTATTGACCCCCCTGTGCAGAACAAAGCCCAGCTGGGCCTGAGCCCCTAATCCTGTTGGATCTGCACAGACGGCTCACGGATGCTTTCACAGACTCTTTGGTACCAGCGAGGTGCCAGACGGGCTTCATGGCCCGACGAGGCCCAGGTTCAATTCAACGTGGCAAAAAAAAAATACTAATAATCCGTCATTTCATTGCCTTCCTTTCCGTTCCTCCTCCTACAGTAAAGAGCAGCCCTCATGAACACCGTGTTACACTCTACGCTGAGTTGAAAAGGAATGTCGGATTTCTCTTCTCCTCTCTCACTGGACAGAGCGTGAATTGGTTCGCGGGCCCCAGGCTCCACAGAGGTTAGATGGGATTATGGGGGAAAACAGGTCTGTCCATGTGTAGAGTGGCTGATAAGAATGATGAGGTCAGTGTGTGTGTGTGTGTGTGTTTGTGGAGAAGGACTCTCCTGCTCCTCCAGTGGAGATGATGAAGGGGGAGCCGTGGGAGTTTTATCTCAAGACCAGGCTGTGAAGAGATGCCTGCCGTGGACCTCAGAGACCCCGATACAAAGGTGACATTATTCGCACACTTATTTATTTATTTACGACCCATGGCATAAATGGGTGGGTTAGGGGTGGGTTGTCTGAATAGAGATCAGAACCCCCCCAAAACCCTCGGCCCACCACCCCCCTCACCACCTCTCCCATAAGGTGGGTAGCAACATAATTAAAAAGATAAACCCGATGAACGCTGGAGTGGAGATAACAGCCCTAATGAGAAGAAGATGGAGGAGGTGGTAGGAAGAGACGATAGAGAGACAGAGGGGGGGGTGGGAGAGAGGGAAGGAAGGAAAGGGAGAGCAGAGGAAGGGGTGGGCAAGCAGACAGCCCAATAGGTTATTAGTGCAAGATGACACTCAGGAGGAGGTCTCAGCCAATCTGATCCCCTCCACAGCGCTGCTGATGGGGGCGCCTGCGTACCCATCTGCGTACAACAATCTGCGCACCGTGAGGTGTCAGGCTTTATCTGTATCAAGCCCTTAGCAGGCCCTTCACCGTCCCGGCGACAAACACGAGAGGGTTATTAATACCGTATCGCATAATGCTATCGATAACAAGGGGGCAGAGGGTAGAACACCGCTGGTAAGATGATCAATCCGCGTCTTTGTCGCAGGGGGAGCCGCAGGCTTGTGTTTTCTTTTTTTCCCGGTTGCACATTAATTCCAGCGCATTAGCACTGTTGAGATATTAAACATAATGGATTTGTGCACTCTAACAGAAAATAGCATTCAAACTACATGCAATTAGGAAGGGCCCGGGAATCATGGCCATATCAACTTAATGGGAAATGACTGGCCACAAGTTTAAGCTAAATACGTATGGAAACTTTTCAACCCTGATTTATTATGCTAGGATACGGACATTTTTCAAATATTGAAATGAACATTGTTCTATTGTTTTAAGTTTTTTGCCTTTTTTTTTCTACGGTCATTTACTGACACGCACAACAACATTTTTACAAATATATATATATATATATTTGTTAATCACTGCTTAGGTTAGGTACAACGTAATTATGTAACAATTATTAATGCATGGAACATTCACAAATATGAAGAAATATGGTATGCGCAAATATCTACCTTGTTATCATGTAAAGTCACAGCAGGTTTTTGAATTTCTTCTAATCTTTAGAACCTGTGCCTACATGCGTACACACAAACACACACCCACAAACAAATGTGTATTCCAGTTTGATCGCACAGTGCATAATCTCTTCTTTGCAAGCCCAGCAGTGTGTGACGCTCCACAGGCTGGCGCATTCTGAGTGACGGCCCGCCCGGCTCGGCTCGGCTCGGCTCGGCCCAGCCCGGCTCCGCCATGCCATGTTACATTTGCACCCAGCACTCGTTCACTTTCACACTCACAATTACAACATCTCAAACAAGATTTCCTCTTTGCCAGATCTGAAAGCTCACTCCGACTCAATGCTGCATATCAAATAGCAGCTTTTCTTGTTTTATCTTATTTTCATATTTCTTTATCATTTGGTGGCGATGATAGCAAGGGTTATTGCCAAAACGCTGAAAAGCAACAGGAACAAAAGGCTGTAGGTCAAAGCTGTCAGAGTAGTACAAGTAGAAAGTACCTTCCTCTGATTGAGTTGTCTTTATATCCATGTAGTTACTACATAATAAACATTTAATAAACAAATCAACCGTTACAACTTCAAGTTTTCTTCGAGTTTTAATTCAGCAAATTGAACAAATAAGACTTTCCTGATTGGAGTGAATGGAAGTACTCAGCCTGTGTTAAAGTCTGGTCATGGCCTGTTCTCGGTGAAAAGCATGTCTCATGTAGATGTCCGGCACCACATGTGCTTGCACTTTACTGCCTGAGTATTCCGGACACTACACCGTCGCCTCTGGTTGTGAGTTTGCTTGCATACACACTTAGGATGGCGACAGAAAGCACGGTAGCGGGCATTATCTGGGGCCGTGGCCCGCTTGACTTGCAGGTCGCGGCGTGGTGCGGCGCGGCAGACGGAGCCTCCCTCTCGGCCGCTCTAATCCAGCCCGAGCGCTCCGGCTCCGTTACGGGTTATCTGACCTCCCCATCTTCGCTAATCCGGCTTAGCTCACTTAATGATGCCACTTGTGGTGCCACGAATGCCGCGGTGAAGTCTATAAACTGCTTCCATTAAAATGCAAATCCGGGCCCTGCCGAGAAAGCCGGGCGACACAAAAGTGGGAGAATTCGGCCATGGAGGCGGCACCGGCAGCTCTCCCCACTCGGAACAAATACCCCTGTAATAACTGATGCAACGATTATCATTCCACGAGCACATTGCAGATGCAATAGGCGCAGAGAACAGACAGAAGGAAGGAAGAATGGAGGACGGGGGAGGGGGAGGGGAAACTGCAACCTATTTCATTTTGGAAGAGGCTTCTAGTTTTTTTTTTCTTTTTTTTAAGGTTGTCAGGAAATGAACAAATTGTTATCAATGTAGCGAAGGACATCTGCTATCTGACTGATATTATATACTCTGTATAACACAGGAAATGATGTGTGTGTGTGTGTGTGTGTGTGTGTGTTATGTCTCCTTTTTCACCACTCACACCTTTTTCGCTTTTGCTCGTCTGTTTATCAAAAAAAAAAAAAATAATCCCCTTTCTTTCAGATAACTCGATCGCGAACAATAATGTGACCCAGACGTGGAGACGGATCTTACCACAATAGAGTAGTTTCAATTTATGGAATTATTTGTTGCCCAGGCGATTATTTTTCTTCTTTTTTCTGCCCTTGTGCTTTTGATCTTGGATTACCGGCTCATCGCCGTTAGTTTTTATTTTTTTGTATGTGTGAGTGTGAGCTGTAACACTTGTGTGATAATACACACACTCACAAAAAAAAAAAAAGGCTTTCACCCCACTCTCCTGAGAAAGATTACATTTGGCCAGGTGTCGGCGTCTTCAGCCCCAACCACCCCACCTCTGCACATGTGACCGTAATGGAACCGCGGAGCCACAACCTGTCATGTGTTTTTAGCATTAGCACTGCAGATGTAGGGCCATGTGTGTCTTTGTGCTAACGCTGCATAATTAGTGTTGATCTGCTCTCGCTGCTTAAAGAAATTGATTGGTCTCCCCTGCAGCCCAACTTAGTCATAGCTGAGAAATGATGGAAGACTCCGTCATGCCTGTTGGCTCCATCTGAGTTCATGGGGGAACACGTGTTTTCTGCGGGACCCCACGGTGCAATATTGCCAACCAAACCAAATGATGCCTTGAGTTTTCTCAGCTGGTGCTGGAGATAAAGGTATTAATCACAGTGATTAAATTACATTTTAAACAATGTATGTAAAGCATAAACTCATAATACCAATTTACACTGACTTTTCAAAATGTAAAAAAAGGAATGTATGTCTCTATGCAGTAGCATTAAATAAATGAATGAGCTTCATAAGTCCTAAAGCAGTTTAATGACTGATCTCTGACCAGAACTAATCAAATATCTAATAAAAACATGGTTAAATTCTTGTATTTTGGTAGAACTGATGTTAGCCTTAAATCCATGCCTGAATGTCCCTAATATCAAATTACGGCTATACATATAATATGCTTGTGAATGTAAACTCCAACATTTTTTGGATTGGTTTGCATTCCCCAAAAAAATAAACTACACTGAAGACCCCAGGCTGCTGGTCCCACCACCCAAGTGTTCCCTTCACAGCCCTCCACTCAGCCTGAGGACTTGCTGTTCACAGCATTTTTTCCACGAGAGGATGAAGTACGCGCGTCCTGTGCCTTTTTTCATTTCTCAGAGAGTGGAGAGACTGGGCAAGCTCAGCTCAACACAGGTATGTTCATAATTATCACCGATGCACCGAGATTACATCTGCTCTCCGTAACATTGTGAGTAAATCTAATCAAGTAATTTAATTTACATTTACATTTAACAGCCGTTTACATTTGAAGCAAAGTTTCTGAATTGATTTTCAAGGAACACCAACTTAGATCTGAAATCTTTAACTAATGTGCATATTGTTCTTCTGGAAGAAAGAAATACACATCAATGTCTAGTTACATAATAATTCCAATAAATAATGGCTTATGTAAAATTTCTGTTTATTTTATAATAAAAACTAAGTTAAATATAACAGAGTGCATGTGTGTTAACCAGATGAATAGGGAGGTGCATCCCCTTTTCCAAAGGGGCTCGTTGGGGGGGGGCAAAGTGTGGCACGCAGTTAAAGTGCAATCTGCAATAAGCAAAACGGACATGTAATTAACAAGGCTGGCAAGTGCATTGAAATGCTCATCTCCCCGATGTTCTTGCTGAATGAAGTCATGTCTGCTAATATGATCCCTCTAAGATACAGGGGGACAGACTTGTAATGACTCTCTCTCGCCCACTGCCTGATAACTGGCACTTTTTAATTAATAAGGAGCCTAAAACTGAGGCTGCAACGTCTCTTTCCTGACTTCAGGAAGCAGTGACTGACAAATCCTTTGACAAATCCACTATCTACAACAAACACACTTGTAATAACTATTGTACCAGCAGCATTAATTAACTCAGCAATTCTCGGGTGAAATGGGGTTTTATCTTTATTTTGAAAGCTTAATTTTTCACTGGAAAGTTCTTGCAGCAGCACTTATGCAGGCTATGAGCTCAGGGTGTGAATGTAATATAACCAGTCTGTGATCCAGTGGTCTAAATCTTCACCAAGCACTGGTCGGGGTATTGGAAACCACCGCTTCATCAGATTGGGTCAGATGGCAAACTCATGTCTGCTTACAATGGACCTAATGCACTACATCTGTGCATGTTGCTTATGCACGCATAAACAAACGTTTTTGTAAAAAATTTCCAGCTTTATACATCTATGTTTTAGAGTTTTGGAAGATGTAGAAAATAGTGTTACTGCATTAGAATTCTTGTTTTATTGTGTCCACCGCCGGTTTTGACATGGAAAAACCTTGCACATGTGCTCCATGTGAGAGTCCCTGAGATGACTGCACCCAAGGTGAACGTCCAAAATACAGCCGTCTGTAACCCAAAGGATGGATTCTGCACAGCTCGGAGGACATTCAAACCATCCCTGATGCTTCGTTGCAGGGCTGTACAAAATTCCTGATATTTTCTCGCAAGCAAATCTCTTATTTCTTTATTTTATTTTATTTCTTTATTACAGATGAAAAATAATTTTAGAAACTTTCCTAATTATTTTAAATAAACAATGTTTTTATGCAGTTGTAATTATTTCACTCAAGGTGAATGGACATATAGAGGACATAGGGAGTATAGGCTGATGACTGAATGTTCTTCCTACAGAAGATCAGGGGTGGGGTTAATGATTCAGGGGGCATCACACAACAGCAACTTACAACACACGCATAAAAAAGGAAACAAACACACATGCACACAGCCTTAAAGTGCAGTAGGGTCGAAGAGTCCAGGCACGGTGCCACCATTTGACTCTCTTTTTCATCTGCATCATATCTTTTTGTGTCCCCCAAGAACACACACAAACACACACACACACACACACACACACACACACACACACACACACACACACACACACACCTCTATTCTCTTTTCTGTGAACATCCCTGATCACAAACCTGTCGGAGGTCTCAGATGGGCTGCCCTGTCTTCTGGAGTGGATAAAGTGCATAAAGGTGGTTTATATGGAGCAGAGATGGCCGCTGCAGCTCTGGGGAACGGTCTGAACCCCCCACCCCATAAACACACAAATATACTCCACCACCCCACCCCACACTCACATCACCCCTTCCCCGTCTGCATGTTGTGGCCTCCTCACCCCAGTCCTGCACCTCACCGACTGATCTACCTTGGTGATCCTCTACTCGGTTGTCCTCTTCTCTCTCGCGCCGGGTAGTTTCAGTGCGGTTTTCACTCAGAAAAATAACACAGCATACTGTCTTACTCTCAAAAATACATTCATGCATACATCAAATATTAAAATGTATATTATTGACTTACAAGTTGTGAATAGGTCTGTAACTTCTAATTAATAAAGCTGGTTTCTTCCCATATGTAAGAAGAAATATACTTATAAGTCTGTATTTTGTGTTTTATTAGATTTTATTAATAAATTCTAAAGTGACTGGAAGGTGTAAATGATGATAATGCATTGAACGATTATTATAATTAATTCCAGTTCATATCATCCTAAAATGATAGTGTTTTCTGAAACATGTAAGAGAAAGTGTGATGTGATGGTGCCTGTTTATTCACAGTCTGCTCTATTACCAGGTGAAGAAAGTTGTGTCTTCTGCCTCTTCTGCACTTTTTAAATTGTTTGAGACAAGAAATAAAGCCAGCAGTGGTAGAGAGTTGCGGCGAGACAGAAGTGGCTCAATAAATCCCGACTCCATCACGTCCCGTCCACTCCGTCCTGTCCGTGTTGTGTAGAAGACCCCTGGCCGCCCCTAAAGACAATAAAGGCCAGTGTTTGTATGCTAAAGAAGACGTTTTGGGATGATGGTGTCCCACCCGGGCCCACTGTCTCGCCGACTCTCTGGGATATTCCGATAAGACGTGTGTGTCCAACAGGGAAGATGAATCTGAGAGTAATATGCCTTTGTGCTGCTCTCTTCTTCTGTAGCGTGGGGAAGCGACCTGCCAGTCTAGCCATCCAGTGCACTGCTCAACTGTCACCCTTTGGGGCCACTGGCACAATCTGCCAAAGTGGATGGGTCTGGAGGTACAATGACTTCACTGCTTAAATATTCCATCTGGCTTTGTCCGATTGCAAAGCGTACATTGATAAAAACCAGAGCCAAGCGAATTGGTCTGTAACACCCTGTCTCTCCACCAGGACACCGGGGTTGTGTCACCTGATAAAACTGCATGCAAAAAGAGAGAAGGAACAATAAACTTGAATGATCATACCACATTTACAGAAAGATGTATTAAAATGCATGGAACTTTCCAAGGAAGTTATTATTTTCTGCATCGGTAACACCAGTATTTTAAAAATGTTTATGCATTGAACTGCATAATCATATTAAACATATGTCAGCTATGACCAATGACAGTAACCCCTGCTTGTCAACAAAAAAAACATTCATTAATCGTGCATGATTCTCACTACAACTCAATATGAGACAAAAGCCTTGGTCAAGGATTTTTCCAAATCCCAAAGCAGAATTTCTCCCTTTTCATATCTAGTTTTCTAATTAATTTTTATATCACAGCAGCCAAATTAACATGGACCAGGCTGAGAAAATGCATCACGTTGGGTTGCAACATACAAATATAAAAACTTTGGCTTTGTCTTGGTGTCGGTTTCGGTCCTCCATTGTTCACCTCTGGCTTTTATAGCCCCACAAAGCCCCGGATCGAGGGCAGAGCCCGGACAGAGCAGCGCCAGCAGCTTGGATCTCCCCCCCTGCTGCTTGTCTTTGAGCCGGCGGTGCCACTCCACAGCCCACCGCTTCCCAACACGCCGACATTCACTCCATTCCTTTCATCCTCCTTCCTCTCCACTCTCCATTTTCCCTTCACTTCTGTCACCGTCCACCTCCTCCTCCTCCTCCTCCTCCTCTTTTTCCTGTGCCTGTGTTTTTGTCACCCTGACGTGCTGAGGCATGCCTGGCCGGACCGGCGGGAGAGGAGGGCAGATGGTTGCCAGGGCGTCGCTGTGCCCCCGCTGCCATGTTGTGCCCGAGGACAATGGCGGTCTAGGGCTGTGGTGTGGCACCACGCCGTGCCCCAGTAATGCCCGCGCTGCTCTGGGTTGTGACCTGGAAACGGGCACGACGGCGGCAACAGCTTGGTGGAGCGGCGGTGGGCCGACGCCCGCACAACGTCACCACGGCTTCATCTTCTCCTGGGACTTTCCACAGACGGGGACATCAGGTCTGCACCATTAACTGGGCAAAATTTTTTGTAAAGAAATAAATGCGACAACCTGTTTCAGAGAATGAGGACGTGGAAAGGTGTTCAAAAGCTGTCACCTTTTTTTCGATCTTAATTAAACATCAGTGGAAATAGCACAAAAACAGTAGAAGCCTTTATTTATTTATTTATTATAAAAGCTTTCCGGCGATGATGCCCGGCTCTGGGCAGGATTGCTGTGATGGCGTGGCCATGCTGCTACTTGTTGCGTCTTGCGTTGTTGTAAATGTGCCCTTTAGATCCCTGCCACCTATCCTTTTACCGCGGGGCCGCTGTCATTCCGCCGAACAGACTGCCATGCTGGCACCCTCGCTCGGAGAAGCAGGTCCACTAATGGATCTATTTCAGAGCTCCTGCGGAGAATATTAAATGATGTCAAGCGCATTAAAAACCTGCCCTGGGTCCCGCTCTAATGTATGCCTCTCTTTATTATTTCTGGATCAATGTCTTGGACGTTTTTTGGGCGGCCATTAAACTAAGGCATGTCTAGAGACAGAAACTACTTTGGACGGTGGGAAGACAAAGAAATACAGTCACTGTCATGGTATTTTAAAAAGCATGTCATTCACTATTTTCACCCCAAGATGTCCTGATACTCGCTAATGAGACTACGTGACACATTAATGATGCAAAAAAAATGACATAAAAAAAAAAATAGGTGGTAACAATTCTCGCAATTGTTTTATGAGACAATTATTAAATGTATTGATTATTGCCGAATTGGCAGTACTAAAATATAATGTGCAACAAAATATTGTGGATGGATACTCTGTGATTTTCACCCCATATATATATATTTTGTTGAAGACCTGAATCATTCACGTTTACATATGAATTACATTTTTTTTTCATTTTATATAATGTCTTGAACCATAAAATCGTTAGGCAGAAGATCCACTTTATGCAGTAATCACTCTATTAAAAACAAGGCCTCCCCCCGCCTCCACTCCAGGAGGAGAAGGTCTGTTCTTTTATTAATCCACTTAGTTGCTTTTACGCAGTCAGAAATAAAGGAGCTCAATTTGTCGGTGAAGGGCTCTCCACCCAGAAGAGGCCGTTCACATCAGAAACCCCCCGGCGCGTTACCAGCCTCTTGAGTGGAGGAGCCGATCCTTGTGCAGAGTCCCCGGAGGATCTGCCCGTGGCGGCAGCAGCCCAAGTGGAGCTGGTGGCATGGGCCGTGTGGTGCAGCTGCACGAGGGGGCCCATTGGCTGTGTTTATTGATGGGCTGTGGTTGAGATCCGATGGGACCAGGTCAGTGAGAGCTGTCCTGAGAGAGGTTAAAGGGTGGGGGTAATGTTTCCGTCATAGGAAGGAGAAGAAGAGGGGTTCTTTCACAACATGAGTGATGAGCGGACCCCCCTCACCCCCCATCCCTTCTAGCCACAGCCTCCTGTAGCGCCCAACACCACAGGACAAAGCCCACTCGGAGGGATAAAACAAAGCCACCCTAATTGTGCTTTTGAGGAGGCTGTCGGCAGTCTGACGGCCGTTCCCAGAAGCAGCCTGGGTTTGTGGGGGGACCTGGATCAGCTCCGCACTCTCAACAAGACATGATAGATGGTCTGCGCTGGTGAGCCAGAGTGGACACAGACACTCAATCGATTTGTCCCCATTGTTGGACAACTTTTGTCAAAGCGGCCCTGCTTTCTACAAGGGGTCAAATGGGGACAATTGATGATGGTGACAGGTTTTTAGAAAAAGGTGTCCTGTCGTAAAAAATGAAAACAGGCTCCCGGTTGAGGAACTGGGTGCAATATGTATTTTGCAGTAAAACCAGGAAAATTCTATTCACCCTTTGTGCAACCACCAGACGTCAAAATATAATCCTCACATAAACACACTTGCCTCAAGCACATCTTCTCTGTCTGGTTGATCTTTATGATACCAAGCCGGGGACCAATCACACCTTTCCTTTCTGCTCTCTCAGTTGTTAATCAAATTTTACAGATTTGCAAAATAGCAAAAACTGTGTGTGAAAATCATGTATATTTAACACCTCAGCAGAAGGATTCGTTCAACCCTCATATTAAAATGTCTCAGGAAGGTCTGGCATACAAAACAGCTGTGGTGCGGTTAGAACACATTTTATTTTTCTCCCATAGTTTCTGTTTTTTTTAAAACACATGCATTACTCAAACAGCTCCTCATGAATAAGAGCATTGTAACGTCTTGTTTGGAGCAAAAAGGGACAAACCACTCTAGGCAAAGGCAAAATGTTCTCTCTCTCTCTCTTGCTCTCTCTCTCCCTGTCTCTGGAGCCTTGGCCATGCAGAATCCGGTCGGCTCCCACGCTGCTGTGCACACTCAAACCACTAGAACGTGCTCGTCAACAGATTATGCGCTTGCCTCCACGCAGACCCAGAAAGCTCTGCTTCTAATTTGTAAAAGAAGCAGAAAGAATGCAATTTATAACTGTGAAAGCAGTATACCACCAACATTGAGGGCGCTCCTGAGGGTCCAGGCCCGAGCAATATGGTAAAAAATATCCAGACAGCAGCCAGCCGGCCAGTAACGGACCCTTGTCTCGACCGCAGGTTTAGACTCTGAGCTGAATGTAGACTATGAGGATGAATTCTGGCTAGAGTGTGCATGCACGAAGGCCTTTTTTTACATTCATTCACCACATGTGTAACACATGACAGGCCAAAAAAAACATATTAATACATAGTTGTGGTGATGTTCGTCATATAGTCATATTTATCATTTGTGTTGTATAAATATAATGATTCATTGTTACCACGATTATGTATAATTTACTTTATCATTAAGTTCGTATGCTAATTGAAAATGATATAAAATGAATTATATTAAATGGATATAAATGAAGAATGTTGTATGTGGTATACTGTATTGATATATAGATTTATATATTGCCTCTTAACAGAACATAATCATCGCTGATTGCACAATGAAAATAAACTTACAACGAAACCATTGAAATATAAAAATTACAACTGATACATGTCATTATTTAAATATGTTACAAAAAGTGTTAATTTTTTTATGTGAAAAGCCTAATTTCTTGATATAAATTGATTGGCAGGTGTGAGGGCTCAGGACGGATCTCTATCAGATGGGGAGGAGGGTCCACTTCCGTGACTGACAGAGGGAGGGGTTTCATTCTTCCAGATGAATGAACATGGTCTGTCCTCAGCCCGAGTCGCGCTTGGCCCCATCCCTCTTATCTGCCTCTGCTCAGAAAAGGGGCGCAGACCTTTAGCCTGCCGCCATTTTACATCAGTGAAACAATCCCAGCCTGCACCTCTGGACAACTGTTCTGTTGTTTACACGTATGTTACAGCCTTGTCTCTGTGACCAAAGAGAGCATTAGAACCCTATACATATTCAACATGACTTAGTCTTTCGCCTTCAGACTGGTTTTTGGACATCCAAATTAAATTAAATCAATATGAAATTAAATAAAAGTTCTAAACTGTAGATTAAAAAGTCACAATCAGTAGACTTGGTTGTGAAGTGAAATTTATATAAAAATACATTATGATGACACACATTCCTAATCATTAGATAAATATCCAATAATTCAAAATATCTGCAGCAATTTGTTTACATGTATTTGAAGTGTAAAATAGAGCATCAAACTTGTAATTAAATAAAATATTCTGGGATTCCCACAACCACCATCCGCTTGGTGATTTGTAGAGGGAGGAACATTCCCTGCCATTAGTAATAAATGTAAATAATGGATAGATGCAGTGGACATTACGAGAGCCATGCTACGCTGCACCACCAATTGAAAGTTGCAGATGAGGCGAGTCGGAACACCAACTGTTCCCTCTCTGCCTCCCCTCTCCCTCCAGCTCTTGTATTTTCCACCCCCCTCCTGTCTTTGTACTTCTCAAAATGACCAATCTATTTAAATTAATTACCGCTTTTAAATGAGCAGGCTCAAGTGATAAAGTGCAGTCCCGCGGGATAAGGGGAGGGGCTTTTTTGGGTGGGGGGGGGGGTGGCTCAATGAGAGACTCTTGGACATGGATGGTGTCCCCAGTGGGGTAGGGTACCAGCTGAGTGACCACAACCGTGTCCACCGGTTCCCTGGAGAGCATGCCATATCACGCCTGTCCAGACCAAGCGCTACATTCACCAAATTCAAAAGAGCGAAATGCAGAATGTATACCATAATTGGAATCATCAGTCTCATGCATTTATCTGCTGTCTGTTTAGTATTTATTACAAAGACCATTTGGAAACGCACAAAGTATCAGAGGAAGGCCACGCTTGGTGCAGGTTTGGGATGTGGCAGGCGGCGGGGTGAATAAATAAGTAAGTAAATTAACAGGTACAATGGCAAAAATTATCCAGTGTTAAAACATCATCTTTTTTTTATTACATGTAATAATGTAATATTGTACATTACACTATGAGGCTAATTTAAATGTCTATTGTGTTTGTTGTCTTTAATTAAGTGTTATTATATAATATTTGATTTATATTAAATAACACACTGGAAAATTATTTTTTTTTAATTGTAGTAATGAGGGGGAGAGGGGGATGCAGATGAATCCATGGATGCAGATGAAAGAGAACTGGAGGATTTTTTCTTACAGAATTACCAAACATAACTTTTTCTTTTGACTTTAAAAATTAAACAGTATTTTGTATTCTGTATCAAAAAAGTCCTAAAGATCTTGGTATCACAGAACAATGTGACGTTACTGTATTTCTCCAAATGATGATATTTTTATGATCGTTGAAGCATCCTACGGTAAACAGTAATATGTTACAGCGTGTAACGATAGCGCCTGACTGTTTGGCTCTTATGGGAAACAGATTGCGTGGCATGTTGATGTCAGGCACTTTAATTACTCCTGCTTTGCATATTCAAAAAGAAAATAATTAGTCTTAATTGAGGCAGCGGTGTCACTTGTGGTTTTGGAACTACAGCAGCGCCGGGCAGGAGTCTTAGCCAAAGCGAGTGTGAGCAAAATTAATGAGTTATCCTGGAACATTCGCTCGACATTAACGCATTTCAAACCGGAGCTCCGGCTCATCATTTCTGAGGAAGACGTACATTTGTAATTAAGTTACAGTCTTCTATTCACGTACGGTCATTAGTGTGCATGCGGTATAATAGTATATTTAATTATTGAGCAATGCTAAAATACTGACTGTTTGTTAAATTCTCAGCTTGTCGATATTGATTAACTGAGAGTGCTAGGGATCAACACTCTGAATTTTATGCCTAAAGCAAGATCCAGGATTGAATTTTTGGCTCCATCCTTTCCTGATTTTTGGTGACGGTTGTGCCATCTGAAGTCTTTGTGCCTATTCATTCTTTTGGTTATTATTCTCAAAGCTCCCAATCTAATAAAGTCTTTCTGCATGAGCATGGTGGATATTGTGGCGCTGAGGCAGTGCTGCCGTACCCTTAAGACTCCAGCAGGGACGAGGGAAGCTGTGAGAAGTTATGGGGGTTTGTTTTAATATGGGCAATACATGTGTAGTGAAGCATGGAGCATATCCGGCTGAGACGCTTCAGCCCAGGCCTGCAGTTATCTCTGTTTTTCTGCCCTTTTCATATCAGCCATATTAACGCTAGGATGCAAGATGCATGAGAACGCCCCAGGCTTGGCTCGGGGGGCAGTGGGGTATTATTAAAAATGGCGGCTGGCGTAGTGAGTGTCAGCCATGCTCTTCTGTTTAATACTGTTGTGTCCTGAAGACCTTTTTTTGAAGACACCTAAAATGCATGGATAGTGTCTGTCTTGTTCAGCTAATGCTAGTCAGTGCTAACCAAATATCTCTATAATATAGTATCTGCAGTCAAACCTGCAACAACAGAACACTGGATGCCACTCTTGACAACCCATTCAATCTGGCACTTTCAAATAGTTCCAGTTCCCCAGTTCCCCTGAGCAGTGTTGTACAGTGTTGCCAACTTTCTCAACCCTAAATGGGGGACACTTTCTTGCAGGTGCAGCTTTCAAGGGTGCAAAGACTTTTGGCAAGGTAACTTAAGCACTGCTGTACTTGGAATACAGAAGTGGAGATGTCTCGATCTGTACAAATCAAAATCTCCCATATTTCGGCATGCCTCTGACAATTCGAGATGGTTGGCAACCATAGACATGTCGCACCATACTGTCTTTGTATTATATATATGTAAACAGATAGCTAGATATTAGTTATTAATCTTTGCTTTTACTCTGTTGTTTTCAGGGTCTCTGGGTATGAAACCACCTACTATAGTTAACTGGTAATGTTGACAGACCCATGTCCCACATTCAGTCGGACTGAGTTGTGTGGTCCCGTGAGACCACTATAGATTTTCTTTTGGCCACAAACGTAGGTTTTAGTGTCGACAAGGACAGCCATACAGCAGTCGTTAGCTAAAGAGGGGAGTCAACAAGCACCAACCTTGGAATCTGAAGGATCGGAGACATTTCAATCAGAGAATAGGAGATCCCAAGTAAAGTGTACACCTATATCATCAGGTATTGGTGAGCTGTTGTCTTGGCACAAAATATTGCATATTGCAATTAATTGTAATTAAAAATGTAGTTGTGCAATTATGTTGTCATGTAGTTCTGATTTCTGATAATATTTATTAGAAAACAAAGAGAAAGAAATAATTGTGGAATGTACCGTGTGTTGTGAAAAGACGTTTCAGATTCTCACAGCAGGATAAAATGACATGATGTGCTCTCATTATCTGGTGTGATGAGTCAATCCAGGTACAGTAGGATCCTGAGGTAGGGCACAATATGGCTCAAGGTGAGTGGGGCTATAGGCCACCTGGCCCTGACTGCTTCATGCTGACAGCTCTGTGGTATTGATGTGTGTGTGTGTGTGTGTGTGTGTGTGTGTGTGTGTGTGTATGTGTTGAGGTGTGCCCTCACACAGTCTATATGCAGTCCCCCATTGCTTCATACCTGATGAGCCCATCAGTGTGATGTGATTAAGAGAGGCAGGTCAATACCAGTGTGGTGCTTTGTCTGTGTGCGTATGTGTGTGTGTTGGGCGGGTAGTGGTGAGTTGCTATTAATGGGGTTCTTCCACATCCAGCCAATTTCTTCTTACCGGTTGTACGGTTCCCACAAATTAGCTGTAAACCACAAATCCTAAATAGAATCTTGATACAAAGATTAGGTGTTAGGTTTTTTTTTAATCATTGCTGTGTTTACATTGTTCCATAAAATTATTTTATTTGTAGTTAGCTTATCGCCAAATCCTACTAAGAGGGTGCAATTAAGATATTTCTTTAAAACCCACAACTTGATGGTACCCATTGCTGATAAAAAAGAAAATATTACATAGGTGTTATATATTACTGTTTTGTTGCTAATTGTTAGATTTAAACATTACCAAGTAATTTTCATGTTGTTTGTCACAGTCGTATGCTCCTTGCTTTTGGTGATAGCTCAAGGTTACACTTTTTACTTCTGGTTGTATAAGTGGGTGTATAAGATCAGGTTTCCTAAAGGCTAAAGGAGACTGCTAGCCTGTCTGAACATTCAATGTTGGCCTAGATGGACCCATAAACTAAATGCGGATGGGCACCCAGCCTGGCCTTCATTAGACATTCAGGCTGATGGCTGAAGGCCCGTGCTGGGTAGTGCATCTGAAGTTGCTCTTGACTGAGCGCAGATAGGCACATTGTCTAAGTTCAGGTGCTTTCCAACTTTATTGCTTAACCCATGGATATGTTTCAATGGCATTAATTAAAGTAATTATGAGGCCACACAAGCCAGTGATAGAGGAGGTGATTAAAAGTACTGTGTCACAGTCTGCTTTTTATCAAAGTACATAATTTCCCCTTTTAATTCTGAATTAATTGGAATAAAGTCTATGCTGCAGTAGACACATAATATGTGGCAGTAATCTCTGGCCTTTGTGAGGGTAAGAGATAAAACCAACCTTTTTCCATTTCTACAGGTTAAAGTTAATTAAATTTCATTTAATTGTGTTCACAGGAAAAAAGAAGAGTAGAGGTGAAAAAAACACATTTTTGAAACTAATATGTCTCCTCCCACCAGAAATAAAAGCAGACACGGATTGAGAGAAGGGGAGAAAGGAAAGGGAGGGAGAAAAATTAAAGTGGTCTTTCTTCAGAAGAACTGAACTGTCAGCAAATTTCAGGCGAAATTAATTATTTCAGCTTGATAAACCTTTTCATCTCCTTGACTCCTTTATGGCAAAGCCAATTAATTATGTCAAACATGCTCTCTCTCCGGGGACGGGCCATGCGCTGATGAGTGTGTTTACCGAGGAGGGCCGGGCCGAACGAGCTCGGCGGAGAAACTTCGCCGTAATCCCGACACACCTGTCAGGCGCGAGCCTCATTATCTGTGTACAGAGGGCAAAGCTCATTTTGTCAGGTGCGCTTCCCCCCCGCCGGCGAAACAACTGCCTTGGGAAGCGTATAGGACTGTCCTCTGGTAGACGATTCACTTAATTACGGTGGTGCGGCCCGGCGCTGGCTGCATATGTAATGAGGCGGAGGAGACGGCGGCGGGTCCGGGCTGACCTGGGCTCGGCCTGGCCTACCAACGTCGATGATCGGTCACTCATGTCACTTCCAGGTAACATATTGCACTGGAAATGAACTACACCATCAACCTATTTTCATTTTTAATGTGCAGTTTGCCTGGAATGTAGTTTGCCTGTGGAACACCGGGGATGTTTATGACATAAGCAGATTTTTTATTGATTCACGAATATTGTTACTCATGTTCAATTCTCATCAGATGAAGGAAAAGATTTTGTTGCATTATTGATGTGAGGTTTGGAAAAAATGGCCTTTCAAAATTTGAAAACAAACACTAAAGACCAAGACCTTGAAGATAATGCAGATACCATCAATCTTTTGCCACTGTCAGTCCATCAGCAGGTGATGCAGCTTTTAGATTCCAGAATAACACATAATTTGGGAGTGTGGGGTCAACGTGCCTTTTATGGATGAGAATCAAAACATTTTCCAATCTTTGTCGACATGCACTTTTCAAATAGCAAACAGAAAAACTCTTGCTTTCTGGTATTGAGTGTAATGTAAAGAAGGACCAATAAATGGAGCTGCCATATATGTGAAAGTGAAGTGATTGTCATTGTGAAACACTGCAGAACAGCACACATTGACACCTTGACAACCTTCTGTTTATGAGGCTACTTCCTTAACTGCAAGGCCACCACTGCCCTAAGGAGTAGGAGGAGTATTGGTCCCTTGAGGTCTCCAGAAGCTCTGTGCACAATGCCTTTTTCTTATATTAATATTTTTTGTTATTATACCTTATAATGTTGATAATGAATTAAAGCAGAATCATTTGTCATGTGATGATGTAAATCCATGAGAATAAAGTATCTCAACTATGCATTTATGTTCATTTAAAGCAGTATTTTTCCAGCAGTGCCAGCCATTGTCCATGCATTCTATCGTTCTATCTGCCATCTTGCACGGCTACTGATGGTGGAGTCGCCTCCATGCGTTTTCCCACCGTGCCATTGAAATATGAATGTGGGCAATCCGTGCACTTCAGGGAGATGAGCTGACGCTGATCACTGACAGGTTGATCAAGATGTACTCTCCTTGTGCAGCAGAAAAACCCTTCCCCCTTCTCCCTGCACCACCCTCCCATCAGAAGCTGAAATCGAAGCCTCAAGGCTCATGGGCTCTCCACACCCGGCTTGTGTGTGTATGTGTGTATATGCGTGTGGGGGATCTTATAGGAACCATGTGGAACAAGCTGTGTCTGATAATCAGCCTATAGTCCGGCTCCTCCTCCGCCTGCCACCAAGTCGTTAAAGTTTCATTTGGGGAGGCCTGTTGATCTGCCAGTTCCCTACACGCCAGTGGCATTAATGGACCCGCTTCAAAAGATGTGATGCGCTGTTCGAGTGATCCAACTGCTGTTTGACTGATGGTGGGTGACTTATTCGGAAGACCACTATGATCAACCCTGATCTTCACAACATTTGTTTTGTATGTATGTCATGAGCACAACTTGACTTCAGTAGATCGGGTTGTTGAAGATCAAAGGTTCAATGTCACCAAAGTGCCACTGGGCGTCTCTATTTTAAGAGACAGAGTTTACAGTCACATTTTACAATCCAGCGTTGGGGGGGGTCGAGTCTGGGCATGGTGTAGAATGGCGTGAAGTGACAGACTCTACTGCTGCTTCATGTGTCATCTCTATTACAGCCTACCCAGACAGGATCAGTGCAAAATAAAAGGCAAAGTGTGAATTCTTTTAGATATTAGGTTGTGGAGACGTATACAGTAGTTAAATGTCAGCGCTTAGTATAATACTTTTATAAATACAGTTAAAAGAGAACAGAAACACTGGAGTGTTTTTTGGAAACTGGCATTATAATTGGCATGCATCAATGATTCTAATTTCCGGTGCTCAGATGCCTCGGGTAAGGGGACAGTAGCTTCTGTTTGAGTAACCAATTAGTTGGCCAATTAAATGGGATCTTGGTTATGGTGGGCTGGTAAGACAAAATAGCTGACTGTTTTTTTTTTATTACTTTTTATTCACGGTGGCCACCTGACCTTTCACAAACAAACTATTTTGCTCCCCCGCTTTGTTATTGAACTTCATTGACGTGTTAGACCAGGCAAAAAATCCCAGGCAATAATCATGGGCCATTATATTTAACCTCTGTTTCTCCTCTGCCTTCCCAGAGCCAAGAACACTTACTTAAGTTGACTAAATCAAGAGACGCATGCTGACGCTTGATGGACCTCAGACCAACAGGCAGTCAAGTGGTTGGATTGTGCGAGCCATGCTGTCATTTAGACGGGATTGATTTAATGGGTCAAAGCAGGCAGAGCCACTGATTCCATCCAGTGGCAATCGTTTTCGCTGCAGGGTGCCAAATTTCACTGAAAGTTTGGAGACTTGCAGTGACTGCCCATCAGACGCGCTCCTCGTGAAAAAAAGCCCAGCTGGGACGCGGTGGGCTTTGGTATCACAAGAAGGGCGTAAGAAGTCGGCTTGCATTTCAGACCAACTCCCACAGGAAGAAGCTCATCTCCCAGGAGAGTCGGGATCAGCCTCCCTTCAAGTCTTAATCTTCACAACAGCAGGCTGCAATCTGCAACTGATCCCAGATCAACTTTTAAAGCGACAGCTCATACTTGAGGGTGACACTTCTTCCACTTGTTCAGACACTGCCCTTTCATCGCACTCTGCGGGCGCAGCATCAGCTCTATCATTATGTCTCGTTGCTCGTCACCATGTGTTGTTTACATGAGACTTGTCTCTTTCACTAGCATTCCACCTCGACGACGGTCGTCCCGGGCGGCGAAGGCGACGGAATGAGGCAAAACCTCAGCAGTTAAAAAACTGCCAATTGTGGTCGGCTTGTTATGTGGACTTCTGCATTCTTTCACGTTTTGCTCTTACACACTGCTCGGGGAGTGAGTGGCTTTTTATATCGTCTCAATTTTGTGGCTCCTTTGGGGCCCTTGCTTCGGCACACTGTGACTCTGCAGCAGTCGCAGGTCTTTTCCGTCCTTTTATTCCGCATGCTATTCCCCATGAGTGCACAGGCAAAATGCAAAAGATGCCAGTCATGTGACTGAAAGTTCCAAGCACCAAGGGCATGTGGGAATGTTTTAGAGTCCTTCTAAAGTTAAAGTGGTGGTATTTGCAAGTAAATTTAAACATCATAGGAAGACAGTGCTGGAAGACGTCCAGATTATCTGAAGGAAAGTGGGATATTGTGACTTTATTATTCCCCATCTCTTTCTAATCCTTTCAATAAGCAGCAGTTCAGTTGAGGTGAAGCCAAAAACATTGTTCAGTCTATTGAAATCGTTTTCAACTATGACTCATGACATTTGACCCCTCTACTCTTCTGAAATTTAGCTTGGAATGGACGAAGACAGAACAAATTCTAATATTGAATACCAACAACCCTCTCATCTACTTAATTCACTACAATAAAGTGATTTTGTAATGATATGTAAGATATGTTAGATAAGTAAGATCAGAATTATTTTTGGATGTCCCTGCAAGAAATATTTCACAAAACATGCATTTTTAAACTATTTTATTTATTTATTTATTAAACAAATTATTAAATTATTCGGAATGGCATTATTAAGAATTTCTAGTATAGACATTATCAGATGGGAGTTTGTCAAGCAATCTTTGGTCAACCAGGAAATTGCAATGAAATCCCAACAACAACCGAACTAATTTAAAAACCAAGGTCCTATGTGTGATTTTCCTCCTGGCATGAGCTAAGATGACAGATCCCTACACTGGCTCCCTGTCTGTTTCAGAGTACATTTCAAAATTCTTTTATTTGTTTAATGGCTCAGCTCCCACCTATTTGTCAGACCTATTCCATTCCTACACTCCATCCCGTTCTCTCAGGTCTTCAGACCAGAGACTATTGTCTGTTCCTAAGTATCATTACAAGCTCACAGGTGACAGGGCATTTGCAGTGGCCGCTCCATGTCTATGGAATGACCTACCAATCAGAGTCAGGCAGGCACCTTCAATCACTGCATTTAAATCTCATTTAAAAACCCATTTTTCACCCTGGCTTTTAACCCAGTGTGAGGTTGTTCTTATATTTTTTATACAGTGTTATATGATGCAGTGTATGGCGCGTATGTGGTTTCTTAGGCAGTCCTTTCTTAACTCTTTTACTATGTTGTCTTAAATGTTTTCTGTTTAATTCGACCCTTTGTTTCATTTAAATTGCTGTATGTTCTCTCTTATTTTACTTTATTCTGTTTTCTTTTTTGTCCATGTCTGTCCTGTTCCTGGTAATTTCATTGACATTTTTTACAATTTTTTTATTTTAATGTACAGCACTTTGGTCAGCTCCTTTGTTGTTTTAAAGTGCTTTATGAGTTGAATAAACTATAAAAAATGACAGCAGAATTGCTCACAACCTAGTAGAGTCTAGTTTCATATTTACTCTTGCTTCCAGCTGAGAATGCTGTGTGATATTTACCATGAAACTTTAAAACCAAAACTGGTACTCTATATAAGTTTACTTATTTTTGTGGCAATCAAACAACTGTTTCCCTGACAGTTGTGTAACAGCACTGGGTATAATATTACAATTCAGAAAGCTTACTAAAAAGAAACAATAAATAAATAAATGACAAGAAGTCAGATTTCATACTTTGAAGAGAACAGTAGAAACACAGGTGCTTAAAATGGTGCTTAAAAAAGTAGAGTTCCCTTTTTACATTTTTGAAAAACACTGAATGTAATATTAAACCTGGAAAACAAGATTTCAAATAATTTATGAAAAGACTGTATTTATCAGTATGTCCACTAGAGGCAGTAAACTGAAGATTTTACATAGTTAAAATCAAGAAAGTGAAAATCACACATTGTGTAAAGATAATGGACGTCTCTTTGAACTAAAAAGAAATTTGTCAGCTTTACACTTTCACAGAGCTCTGATATACCGGTTGGTGACGGCTCAAATCCTTCAGGACCTCTTCACCCCATCATCGCCTGCTTTGAGGATAGGTATCAGGGCTGAAAGAAGCATCTTAGCTTCTCATGCTCCCCCGTTATCGAAAAAGGCTTTTCCGGTGCTGCCATATCATCTTCCCCTCTTGCTTGTCTGAATGCATTCAAAGGATATATGCGCGGCTTTAGATAATCCACTGAATTTGCAAATGAGAAACAGTGTTTTGAGCCTTACAACAGGCCTGTGTTTGACTTTCTTCTCTCTCTCTCTTTCTCTCTCTCTCTCTTTTTTTTTTTAAAACTTATGAGTTCATTCTTTTTTTTATTCTTATGTACAGTGATTATAGTGAAGTAGCAAAATGAAAGTTGACATAAGACCCAACTATATATCTTAGGTTATGATGTGTATCAGCTAAAGAAAAAACAGAGATATGGAGTGGAGCAGATTGGGTGGGGAGAAAGACTGACATGGAAAGAGAGAGAGAGAGAGAGAGAGAGAGGGGGGGGGGGGGGTTAAAAGCCTGACTTGACTCTTGGCAAGTACGCCTCTCTGCGATGATTGTATTGAATTTCTGACGTTTTCACCAAACAGTGATATTCTTTTCATGCATCTTGAGATGTCAGCTTCAATTAAAGTGATACTCTTTGATTCGTTCTGTCACACATCCAAATCCAGCCATATGAGAAAAAGACAGTGGGGATGCAGCGGCCACCCGAACAAACCAGATGCATTTTGGGTATGAAATCAAAACTCAAATTTTCCAGAGCACGGGAGCCTGCTGTTTTCTGAATGCAGATTTCATTTCTGAAATTGCTCTCTGTGGCACACCCTCACACACACCCACACACAAAAAAAACTGATACACCATGACTAAATCAAAGCAAAGTTTCATGTGTACATTAATGTAGTAAAATTTTGTTGTGTAAGCTTTTTTGGATTAAAGCTCAACTTCAGTTAGTCTGCACTACTTACTACTGACAATGTAATGAATACTGAGACATGTTAATACTTCACTTCATGCCAATTTCTCAGGATTCTGAGCTGCTCGCGTGGGCGAGGGCTAAACAAAAGCCACAAGGAATGCTGGGAAAGCTATTATTTGATCGAAGCTTAGCAGTGCACCGGGGGCAGGCGGTGCACCATGGACCCCTCTGCCTTTGATGTTGGCATGATGGACCTGGGCCTTTGGATGCTCCCTGGAATATTGGGGCTTGGGATTCTCATGTTTCATTATGGTGATGGGAAAATCAGACAGGCGCTCAGCTGAGCCTCATTTTTGGGCTCCTGAACCCCGGTGCACTGTAATATCGCAGTTGACTCAGGATCACGCTATCGGGACGGCATTTATCTCTGCGGCAGACGCGAAATGTCCCAGTCTGTTTTCAGTTGTAACCGGGTTCAGCTTGATGTGTTCAAGGGGCTTCCGGCTTTACCTTCAAATCAGAAGCATGTGACAACAACAAGAAAGCCTGTTACAGACCAAAAACCTGGAATAGGATAAATACAATACAAAGAAATGATTTTTACTGTAAACTGTTCATAGGGTTTGTGTTATTAAACTGTGCAACTTCTGAGGCTAAATGTGTGCCGCCCTCATCAAGTGGAATGAAACCGCTTTACTGCAGTGAATAGTAATGCTGTCTGTTTCACCACTCAATATTCATGTAATAAATACATTTCAATTAGATTGCAATCTGCCAGAGAAAAGTTTATATCATTCACTTACAGTGATCATTTTCATCCAGACACAAATTTTCCATTTGCAATGATAAAATAATCACTTGTGCAGCTGTGTGACAAAACATGAAGACCAATCATGTCCCTGTCTTTTAATCAGGGGTCATTTCAATTAGGCTATAGGCGATCAATTGACATACAAGGACAGCGAGTGAATCACCTTTAATATTTCTTCTGTCAAAAATATACCCATCAAATGTCTTCTGAGCTGTGGAGAATTGCTGTTTAAAAATAGAAAGTTCAATATCCACACTTTGGGTCTATTCACCACGGAATCCCTTACTAATGAAGAAATTATGAGGGGGGATAATTGGAAGTGTGGTTCCCACTGGGGCAATTCCACTCATTTACAGGCCCACTGTTATTTTTATCCCCCCTTTTTTATTCCTTTAGTGAATAGAGCTAATAATCTTTTTACCATTTATGCTGAAACCATGAACATATCAAAATGTTATAATGCTTGAAACACTTTAGATTGTATTGTAAATATTCACATGCATCCACAGTGTCATTGGGATACTGAAACCATGCATAAATGCAGCTTAAGAGATATATTGATTTATGAAATACACAGGTAAAGTTCTTATAAAAAGCACCCGAGGCGGCTGAGGCGTCCTCAGACAGAGACGTTAAAAGGTTCCTGCAGCTGAACGTATTCAGTGTATGCATATAATGACATGCTGGAGGCAGTGAATGGAGTCGGTACGTTTTACTCATTAGCTTGTGAGTGTGGCTGACATGACATTTACCCAGCCTGGTGTTTTCCACTTCCGTGCCTTCTGGGGGCCTGGATTGTCACTCACACTCTCTTATGTCATGATCAGAGGGCCAGTGACACTGATAAATTCCTCTCCTCTCTTGTGCTCCGATCTGCTCCCTCTTTCACTCAGGTAGTTGTGACTTTACGCACTTATCCAAAGTCAAGACTATTAACATGCAACAAACTGAGCTAGAGGTGCTATATATACACACACACACACACACACACACACACACACACACACACACACACACACACTCCTGCTGAGGTCCAATGAACTCTTAATTAAGAAAACCCTTTTTTAAACGTCTGAATGCCCATTGAGGCATAATGTGAATGCAAGAATTAAACTGATTGTGTAACATTCTTATTCCTGAAAGTGACAATTTTTTCTCTTGGAGTATTAAATAATTATAACATTTTGTTTCAGAAAAGATACACAACTTTGCAATTTTTTTTGCTCTTGTTAGATCCATCTGTTAGATGAAAACGGAACATGCAGTATTTGCTCCTGAGGAATCCTGCTAGGTGCATGACAATCCCGCCTAAGACTGTCTAAACTGAGCCTAATGCTGCCCTCTTTCCTGGGACTTTACAGCCCAGTTATGTGGCCTGAAAACGGGCCCCTAATCTTCTCTTAGTCCTCTGGTTAAACATGCACTATGAATACATAGTAGCATTTGCCATTTCCTCATAAGAGCCCAGGAGGAGGTCTCTTCTTGTTAAAGATGATCTAAGAGAGGGAAGACGCGCCATTTAACCCCCAATCCCCCAGCCTTTTCAAATGGCTCACCCCACCCCCCCGCCTCGTGTTTGAGCTGTAGCATGGAGGGAAATCCTCAAATCCTAAGGTAAAGGTTCGCCCTCGCTGCAGTGCGTGTAGGAGCTTTAGGGGATAAATCACCAGGCGCCTATTTAACATTAAGTGAAAGTGGAAGATTAGCTGCAGGGGTGGATACATAAAGGGCAGCCTAATCCATGAAATCTCTGTGGGGTCACAGGTCGCCCCGTTGAGATGGACGACTGGGTGCAGAAGAAGGCAGCCTAGGAAGGAAATGAGGGGCTTTATCCCACTGAGGCAGGACACAGGGGAGAGAGAGCGAAAGGGAAAGTGAGTGTATTCACATACACACACACACACACACACACAAGCCATCCTGACACCAGTTCATCTTCATAACCTCCTTTAACTCAATGAAAGTGAAGTGATTGTCATTGTGAAACACTGCAGCACAGCACATGGTGACACAACGAAATGTGTCCTCTGCTTTTAACCATCACCCTTGGTGAGCAGTGGGCAGCCATGACAGGCGCCCGGGGAGCAGCGTGTGGGGACGGCGATTTGCTCAGTAACACCTCAGTGGCACCTTGGCGGATCGGGATCGGCAATCTTCTGATTACGGGGCCGCTTCCTTAACCGCTAGGCCATCACTGCCAATCTGAACATGACCACATATTTGCTCTTCCTCTTTTCTATTCCTTCTTCAATAACATCAACAATAATATATACAGTAATAACATACTTTTGTGTGTGTGTGGGAAGTGTAATTAAAGGTTATATAAGGAAATGTTTTGTAATACAGAAGTATTAATTGAATGGACACAAAATTATATTTTAGTAGTAGTAGACAGTGCTAATTTCTACCTTTTTTGTGACCACCCATTGACTGCAGTCCCTGGTCCCTTGGGTCTGGCCCCCAGGCTCCCAAATCAGACAGTAATTAAAGCGCAATGAGGATAAGTGTCACATAGCTGCCATTTATCACCATTTCCTATTCAAGGAAACAGGAGGAGGACATTGCAGGGGAACAACATCACACCAGCCGGGAAGAAAGACCATCCCTGGACATCTGTCCTGTGAAGGGGACAAACGGCCTGTCAGAGAGTTACGCCTCTCAAAGGCCAACGCTAATGGAGCAGGATCCTGCTTCTGCTTTCATCCCACCTGCTCTGGACCTGCATCTATCATAGCCTGGACAACATTCCTGACAAAGTTATGTTTTAGAAAATTACACATAGATTTCTGCATCTTAGGTACACAAAGATGTTTCCAATTTTGCTTCAGATTCATTCTGTTGTCTGCGTGTGCCTCCAGTTAGTTTTTTTTGTTTAGTCACACTGTTTGTTTAGTCATGCAGATATACAAATGCATGTAATTACATGCACAGTCTCAGTGTAACCACATGCCCTTTATACTGCAGCTCATGCGCGGGGAATGCAATGTAATTAGGTGGTCCAGCGTAAGATGTCATGGTATACATTGCAATCAGTACCAAAATATCTTCAGCAATTACCCTTCGCTACATAAACGCCTGTCTAATGTAGCTGTTATTTCCAGTAATTAATGGGCGCTAAGATGCAATGCCTTGTTTCTAATCAGCGCTCTAATGGGTCATTTCTATGAGCACCCTGGGAAATTCTGCTGTGATGTATCAGGTCCCATGCCTATAATTTCACCTAAAATACATTTGTGAACCTTGACTTTTCTCAAAAAAATTATTATAATAAATACACCAATTAAAATGAATATCTCATGAGTGATTAACATATTTATTGAAAAATTGGTAATATAATTTATAGATTATCATAATAAATTTACAGTATTTATCAGATAAAATATAATAAAATAACACAGATAAAAAAAGAAAAAAAATTTTGGTTTTATTCAATAATAAATTATATGTCAGTGCAATGTACATATTGCCACCCTGCAAAGTATTATCATATTAAAATTATCTACCAAACAGTGTGGGTCATGGTTATGGTCAGGACATGGATGTGTCTTCTCAAAGCGCTCTTACACCAGGAGATGGTCAACCTTATGCCAGAACAGCTAGTGCAGGTGCCATGTGGGGTCAAGGGCCAGAGGTCAGCATAGCGCTCCACATGGGCTTCACATAGCAGTTTTTAAACGGTCCCAGTGGCCCAGCCACCTGTTCTGCATGTGGTAGGTAGCAAAACCAATTAGGCCCAGAGGCTTTGGCTTGGCCCGGTGGATGGACATCAGCAGAAATGGAAAAAAACTGTACGAAGGCGTGCAGGAATCTGGGGAATGCTGGGGTGAAACACGGCCTGTGAGCTGATGATGTATGGGTGTAGGGAGGAAGACACCTTGCATGCTGCACCTGTAGGCATGGGTCCAGTTTCAACCGTAGATGACACGGCTGCAGCAGGAATGCCTGTTTACCCTGAGAGAGGATCCCAGGCCACCCGCCTGAAAACCCACAGCCCGGGTTAAATTAAGACCTTTCCTAATGAACTTAAAACGCACTGGGAAAGCTGCACATGCAAGCATTTGCACAACATACAACACATATATTACACAGAAATAGATTTTTACTTGGGCGCTTGCACTTTTTGTCTCAAAATTCATACAAATTCAATTAATGCAAAATTCTAATTGCATCAGGATGAACAGGAACTATGTAGCCAATTTTCTGTTTTATTTTCTGCACCAGCTATGAATATCGAATCAAAGGTGCCCCTGCTGTCAGGCTGGCTCGCCATTACACTTTGTAATTAGTCTTTGCGGAAAGCCCCGGCGTGTCTCCTCACATCTGACTTATTGCTCTTTCCACAGCAGATGAAACGTTTGAAGTGCGGTCAGAGGCGGCTGGAAATTAGTAAGTGACATTTTTAAAACGCAGACGGCGTGGTTTGGTCTGTCATATCTGACTCAGGCAGGGCCGGGTGATTGAGGGCTTCTCGGGAAAAGGGCACATCTCCCACCGTCTGGGCACTGTCGCGGGGCCGGGCATCACATGGGGTTGATGTGACGGCGATGACCCCTGCCTAGTAGCGGCCCTTGTGCATGGTGTGGCTGCTGCGTGCCATTGACCAAAGAAAGGCTAAGCAAAACAAACAGTGGCTGGAGTGGCGATGGGCTGAGCTGCTTATCGGCACAGCCGCACGGCTCGGAATAGATGTGAAATGAATGTTTTGACCGGTAAGGCGCTCGGGTTTCTGCCCATGTGCTTCACTCGCTCATGGGATAGAAAAAGTCTCTGGTCATGTTTTTTCACTCAAATGCAATCAAACACAAATACTATACAAATACAAATACAAATACTATTTATTCTGGGTAACATATATATGCCATTAGCTCACAACAGCTGTATGTAAGGTTAAACTGCACTGATAACAGACTTTAAACTATTCAGCTACAAAAAAATGATTTCAGTGTATAAATAAGGTTACTTTTCTGTAACTTTCCCTTTTCTGTTCTCATTGCTGTTTGGGTGGATGCTTTTATTTATTTGATTCTGAAACTGTAGCAACAAAATCATCCCAAATTTTCTTAATTACATTAATTTAGCATATATTGAGGGGTGAGAACCATATTGGGTGAATAGTTACTAAACATAAACCAAATGACAACTAATATGTCACTTTTTGTGCCAAAATACAACTATTTTTGAATGTAAAATTGTAGAATGAAAAGGTTTTCAATACATTATTAAGTTTGTTCACTATGTACACAGTTTTCCACATAGTTAAAGTAAGATTTAAAATTTTTTGAAAACCAACAGATAAAGTTCATCAAAATATCGTCATTGTTTTGTTCATTTATGCCCACCCTTTGATTTTATGGTTTAACATTTTTATCATATTACAAAAAAAGACCCCTTTTCACAATTGTATAACTTTTTGATATAGTTAACAATGACACTACTGTTGCTTTGGTGGAACATGAAGTTCTCATACGCTGAAGGAGGATACAAAATGCATTCATAATGCTACTGTGAAATGACAACATTTGTATTATTCTCCAGATTTTGACCTGATGGGAATTCTTTTGAAACTAAACCTCCCCTGAGAGTTAATTGCACATGAATAGAAAAAGTTTCAGCAAGGTAACAAAATCCCCTAAAACTATAGCACATCATGTCAGGACCTGACTTTTTTTTCTCATGGTGTGTGACAAGCGCATGCCGTTAATTAACGGTAGAGGGGAAATGTACGAGCAAGCTCAGCACTGGCGGCTGCAGTCTTATGAATGTACAAAGTGGATCATGGCTATATGAGAAAAGCGCTTTGTGGCCTCCAGAGGCAAAGTGATTAAATTATAATCAGTGTGGATTAATTAATCTATAATATTTATTCCTCTTTTGGAGTGCTGGAATGAGGAGGTAGCCTTATAAAGGTTATTTCGGCACTGGTTCCTTTGTCTTAATAAAGGAGGGAGCTCAGGGAGGCAAACTCAACAAGCCCCCCAGACAATGCAGGCAGAAGGTTATTGCTGATATCAAGTGCGCTGAATGCAATTATCAGTCACAACAAATAATTAAGGGGGATGATAATAAGGAAATTAACATTTTCATTGTCTGCATTTTATTGTGCGCCCGCTCATTGTAATAGAAGCTTTGAGCGGCCCTGAATAAATTACTATGGAAAGCCAACCTCCTGTGTAGAGGGGAGATGTAGTCATTAGAGACTGATAAGGGGGAGAGAGAAGGATGGGAAAAAAGTAGAGAGAGGCAGAGAGATGGATGAGGGAGTTGTCCAACTTAGGAACATCACACACAACACACACACACTTCACACCGTGAAGTGCAGGTTTTTTTTTTTTTTCAGGACAGCAAACGAGAGGGCAGATGAGTACCATTTTCAGGGTGGGGGGGTGAAATGCAGGTGTAGTTATCAAATAAAATCTTGTGTCAAACGTTTTCAACTGCCACAGGAACAAAAGTGAATTTGTATTCATTTCCGATTTGTTGTAAGTATTAGGCACAATGCCAGATCATATAATGTCCTTTTAAATCTCCCTATAAAGTTGGTTCTCAGCTGGTTTATAATTATTACTACTGTCATCTAAGATAATGAAGTGTTCTGCAGAGAAGACTAATGTTTGTTCAGATTTGTGGTGAATTTTGGGCCAGTGTGTGTGCGTGTGTGTGTGTTTGTGAAACACGAACCTCCATTTCTTGGTGTTTTGACGGACACTTCTTGGATGGGCCCTGCTCAGCGAAGGAGAGAAATTCCTGGTAGGAATGGTGTTTGAACCGTTTGTGGATGGCCATCCTGCTGGCAGGGTTGAGGGGGTATTGCGGTTCTCCTACAAGTTTAGGAAGCTGTGTTGGCAACACATTGTTCCACAACAATGGCGAGCAGACAGTGGGATCCAAAAGCTGAGGGGATATCAAACAATGGCGAGGACGACGCCAGGACACATAGGCTCTAGTCCTTTCATGTGAGGCGTCTAGACATCAATGTTCCACCAAGTCTCTGTAAGAAAATGTTGAGGCCAACACAAGTATTTAATATATAAACAAGTTAAAGCATATAAAATTGATTTAATATAAAACTATAGATGAACTAAATAATAACTAAAATAAAGTAAAATACAATAAAAACCAATAATTTGTTTGAAAATATTGTAATTCATTTGGGCATTTATTGTGGAAGTGAGTGAGTTTGGAAAAAATAAATATGTTTCATGATTTGATATAATAATAAAGTTAAAGCATATGATTGGGCATAAATAATTGCATATGCATATTATTATGTATTGGTGTAATAATAATAATAATAACAATAATATTGATATAACTATTATTGTTAGTATTATTGTTGTTATTATTATATCACATTGTAAGATGTTTTGACTTTAATTTTCAGTATAATAATAAGATAAAATAAAAAAGTGTTAACTGCTGTAATAAATATAATTATTTATTACATCACAGAAAAACATAATATATATAATAATATATAATGATTTTCTGTTTTAACATATGTGCTAAATCCTTGTCAAAACTGTATGAAGAGTGAATACAATGTGTACAGAGAGCGAACCAGTGACTGACTGCTCATGTAAATCAGGGTTTTAGGATACAGTGTAACTGTTATTTTTATCTTTAGCGGGGATTTGAAACGAATCACGAGCCCGAGGAGAGGAACGGGCGGCCATCGAGCAAGACAGGTGCGCCAGGCCAAACTGGCCTATGACGAACATGGCTTCTGTAGGCGGGTCTTGAAACAAACACATAAGGCTCAGGCGCAAATGGGGGGGGATTTACACAGTAGCCCGAGCTTTCATCATAAAGAGGGACCCGTTGGTGAGCCGACCCTGGGCTTTGGTGTCCTATCTTCAGCGCAAGGCAGGTGGCCCAGTCAGGGTCCTATTTTTGACACGTACTAACTAGTTCATTCCAATAAACCTCTGACCCCGGGGTCGTAAATCCCCAAACAACTGCGCTGGCTGTGCCACCCACTGCGCCTCAGCAACATGCATAGAATGGGCATGTCGCATGCCAGCAGGGCTGTAACTCAATAGCGCCTGCATTTTCCCTCAGCCCGGTTGGGAAAAGGTGCAGCAGCCCCCTTGGATGCCCCCCACTGTCTCTCTCACAGTCACACACACACATTTTAGATTTAGGCTCCAGAGAGCAGCAAAAGCTGAAGAGTTGACCACAGTTCTCCTATGCTAATCAGTGTCAGGCTAACAGCTATTAGCTCTCTCGCTCTCTCACTCACCGTCATCCCTCATTCTCTTCTGTGTTTGACCCACCAATAATCATTCAAACAAACTAAAACAATCCAAATTATTGTATAATGTTATATGCGTAATTATTATTATATGGTTTTGCATGATAACTGCTACTATTATGAGTTCTAAACCCTTAAGGTGACTTTTGCTCCACTTCACATGCAATCTGATCCTAGAACAGGGCTGTCTTAAGAATTATAAAAGAACATTTGAGGTTTAGTGACACACCCAGTTAGAGGTTTCTGAAATAAGCTCCTGTGAACAGAATTTGACCACAAGAAGGGTTCTGAAGGCAGATGATGGTACAGTTCACCCCGGTTAATGTTGACCCCCATGGACGGGAATAAGGCGGGAAAAAATTATTTTCCGCTTTGCACAGCTCATTGGCTGTTTGTGACAGGATGCACGGGCAGGGGGGTGAAGAGGGCGCCGCCTTTGCCTGCCAACAATGTCGCCATGGCAACACCTAAATCATGTCTGCATTATCATTGGGATTAAATGTTGGCATTGTCACACGCCTTCAGCACACAAAAGGTAGGAAATCAAAATCCAGTAAATGTCCGATGTCTCCCAAAACTAAAGACCCGGAATAAATGCTTAAGATTGTGATTTTCCAAAATGAAAACTGCCATCAGCCACGATGGGTACGGGTTAAGAATTCTAAAGATGCAGGTCCATAACTGAGACCGAGGACCTTGCTGCCAGGGTAAAATGACTCAGCAGCTCAGCAACATCCAATCAAACATGAGCAAGCACCGCAGCCTTATTAATTTCTTCAAACACCCTCAAGCCATTAATTCACCGCAAACCTGGCCAGCCTGTGGAGACCCAACTTCAGCGCCACTCTCATTAAAGGGGACCATTTATTGTTTTTTAATATGGATGCGCTGGTCGGGGGGGGGCGGCTGCTGTTCAGTCCCCCCTCCCTCCCCTCCCGTTCAGCCTGGTGCCTTCCTTTCAGAGCCGGGCAAGCGACGGAGGAGCAGCCCATTTGCATGTGAATGTCCCCAGTGAGCTTGCTGGTCAGGGTGTTGGAGCAGACACCGAGCAGACCTCCATTCAATCCTCATTTCCTGTCTGACATTCGTCATTGAATCAATCATGTTTGCTCCTCGCCCCCTTTTTTTCTGCCGCATGCCCCCCTACCCCCCAATACGGCTGCATGTGATTTGCGTTGTCAATCACAATATGCCTCCCCTCCCCCTCCCTAAATATGCTCCCCCCCTCCTGGTATTTCCTGTGGCACAAGCAGACATACCCCGACACTACCCAAAATACAAACACACACACACACATCCAATCAGACTTACTGTCAGCCCTGCCACGAGTCACATGACCACTGTCACCATCCGTCACCTCCTGACACCTTGTGCAGTGCTGATTTATCTAATTAGCAATCAATTAGCTTGTTACTACTGGATGCAATTAGCTTTTATAGAGGAAAAAGGAAGTGCAGCTGCTCGAGTGTAATAAACCCTCGGTGAGTGGGCCGTCCTCTCGAACCCCCCCCAACCCCCCCACTGGGGATGTCTTAGAGAATTATAGGCTGAGGGTTGAAAAGCAAACACTGTCTCTGGGGGCTACTTTCCCTGCTAATGTGCTGAAATCCCATTTTAATGAATATTGGATCACCTAAAGAAAGGCAGAAAGAGTGCGAGGGGCAAGGTGGGGGCGAGAGGGAGAGGCCGGGACCCTCGCAAATCATCAGCACGGATCCTCCCCGTAACACCCCGACAGCTTTGCTCCACAGCTGCCTCGGTCGGGAGCAGCTAGGTGGCTTGTTGAATAATTTTCTGCATGGTTTGAAGTCATTTAAGAATGGCCACGGCCCTAAACACACTCGCTTCTCTCCGAGCTCTCGTGGCTCGGCATGCCATGTCCTCGACGGTGCTCGGTGTGCCAAGTTCTGCTTTCTTACACCGGGTCCCAGTCGGTTGGGGGTACAAAGAGACATCTCCGTGGACAAGATGCTTAAGGGTTCTGTGTTAGTTTAAATAAAAAAAGGCAAATGTACAAGAGATCGTGGCTTTATCACATTCGCAGCCTTTGTTCTTTCTTTCTGCTCCCATTTCCTCACAACTCACGACTCCTCCTGCTCTGCTTTTCGCTCACTAAGATGTCCCTTTTCTCTCTCTCTCCCTTAATTCCACCTTCTACGCTTCTGCGATTTATTAAAGTTCAAGTGCTCGGAATCCTTTAATCCTCAAACGCCGCTTATCCGCAGCCCATGAAATAAATCATGAACCTATGCGCGGCTCTTGCAAATATATCTCTTTTCATCAGCTTGTTTACCCCGCAACTGCGTCTGGGTAACAATAGTCATGTGTGACAAGCAAGGTTAATCCTATATGCTCGCATTATACGGGGTCAACCTCCATATCATATATTTTTGGTGTCATTAATTTCCAACCTGCAGCCCAGTCCCTGGGCACACAATGACTCGCTACATTAGCTAAATGGCCAGAGCCCAGAGTCGGTAATGAGATGAGTTGGTAGAATTGTAGCTCATTCATCATCCTGCTCGCTCCAATATAAGCGTTCTTTTATCAGCTCCTCCTGGATCTGATGTCATCACAGTGGACATAAATCACCTGTCAGGGGAGGCCGGGTCTCCCATAATGCCCTATTAGCGGCCGTGTTCCAAAATCATTATGGACAAATGAATGACCAGAGATTGGCCACCGTTGGCCCTCCTAGTCTATGGGCCCGATGGAGACTGATGGAGGGAGATGGAGAGAGTTTATTAACCCGCAGTCTGTTGTGTGGGATGTGATTGGTCGTCACTCTGTCATTGGATCAATCTTCTTTCAACCAGACATATGAAGCATGCATGAGGCAGACGTGCCGACATGCACAGAACGCATGGAACAGTTCTAACTATGAAAAGAATACCACAAGCTGGAATCAGCAGAATTCCTCTGTTTTATTCCAGATCACCATGTGTTTTACATGAAATCCAGAAGTATAAAGAGCAGAAGGACAAATGCAGTCTCAATAAAATACATTCCTTTCATCTTGTCTCCAAGGTTAATGACGTCACTTCCTGTTCCTGTTCGTGATGAGGGTACATGCAGTGGACACTGCAGATGGGACAGAGGATCCCAGATTCCCATGAACCCATGAAGACCTCCGGTAATTGTGCCTGCTGTCAAATATGCCCCTCTAGGGATGACATGAATGCCGTGACATTGACGGAATGATGTGATCCCTGGCTGCAGATTTGAGGAATCTGCCTCTATGAACTAGTCATGTGTCAACGTCCCACGCGAGTTCCCAGACTTCAAATATGGCCACAGCATTTATTGTCGCAGAGGGCTCGCAAAAAATAGGAATCACGAACTGTGTGTTATATAATGGGGGCTTATTGGAATTACAGTAGCATGAAGACACCATCTAATGCAGCATACATGACTTTACAATGCTGCATATCATGCTAGCCTGGCGTTGCACCGCCGTACAAACCAACCCTGACCTCAGCAGCAACGCGGTCACCCCCTTCCCTTGGCAAACATTAGTTTGCTATTAAATTAATGTTCTCATTAAGTGCTCAACAGGGTCAATTAGCACGAAAGCAATATCCTTGGTCGCTATCAGATGGAGCAGGGAGGGGGCAGCGAGTGAAAGAATGCCAGTACATCCCTATTAATGTGGGAGGAGGCCGCGGACTGACAGGTGAGATAATGCAGGCGAGATGTTCTTTCATTAGTCATAGAGCAGGAAACACAAGGGCTGCCAGTCAGGCCCATCAATGCTGGAGGCTTTTGGCCTGATTAATTGATTCCTATTCTGGCTGGCTCTCTCTCTTCCCACCCTCGATCTCTCTCTCTCTCTCTCCCTTTCCGGGTGCTTGCTTGCACGTGCTTTTACAGTGGAATAAATCAATTCCCCAGCGGCTTAAATAAATAGCCGCACGGTGGAAATGCCGCCAGACAACTGCCTCAAAAAACTAATTTCCCCCCCGCTAACGTGGTCCATTCATCTTCCGTAACTGCGGCTGTTTGTGACTTTGTTGTAATAACCAGAGGGTCAACTGCAATTACCGCACCTCCGTCTCTCCGATGGGCGAGGCTTCATCACAAAGAACGGCTGCTGAGATTAACCGGAGCTGATGTTGTTTCATTCATGGTGTAATTATAGAGAAAAAATATATATATATATATTTTTTCACAGTTGCATATTTGTTATGCTTATTTGTTAGTGATGCAAAGCCCTTACAAACATCAGGAACTGAATGACTTGTGAGACTTTATTAGAGAAGGATATTCAATAAAGAGGTGTTCTGGAGCAGGGCGGATCCCGTGAGTTACGGTCCTAGGGAGGTAAAACAAATGGAAAAAATATTTTTTCATCTCTCTCTGTCTTTGTTTTTCGCTCCCTCTATTCATCTACCATCAGTGGACCGCTCAGGTGGGCAGGCCTTGCCATGCATGGCAGCAAACCCACCCATACCAAGACAAAGGGCCGCTGGGGAGAGCAAGGAAGCATTGTTGCGGTTGACACCAACACGTATCACCAATCCCGCTCCCCCTGTTAGCAGCCAATCAGCTGAGGAGGCCAAGCAAGGAGGGAACAGGTTTTCCACTCCAGCTCGCTGGGAGGAAGCCAAGTGCATGTTGCCATTTGATGGCAAACTCACTGTACACCTGTTCCCACCAGCTGGCAAACATAACCTATGTCACAGGGATATGTCAAGCAAACGCAAGTTCAGTCTGTGCGCCATTTGGGATGGTGTGTGTGTGTGTGTGCGTTTGTGTGTTTGTGTGCATGTGTGTGTTGAAAAGAACTGAGGGAAATATGGGAATAATGTGTGCTATGTCCTTGTATTTGTATATGACCAATCGTATATATGTATATATTGTATATATGTGTAAATGTATATGTGAATTTGTGTCTGTGTTTGAGCTCTTGTGTGATTGTGAGATGAGAGTGTGTGTGTGTGTGTGTGTATGTGTTTGTGCGTATGTGCATGTGTGTGAGACATGAATAGGTCCTGGGGGTGGGTGAGGGGACCCTGCTGTCTGTGCCTGTGTCTTCTGCCACAGATGTGTGTGTCTGGTGATAAAGGCTCATCTGCAGCACCACTCTCCCCGCACAAAAAAGGCAAATGTAATTTGCATGCTGTAATTATGAGTTGCACTGCCAAAGGTTTGTGATAGCAGTCACTTGGGGTTCTATAGAGAAATTAGCTTTCTGTGGCCACCTAAATAGGTGAGAAATAAAAGATTAGCATGATGTTGCTGATTTATATTAAATGGTTTGGGTTGCTTTAACCAGGGGATTATAATTGCACGACTTGTTAACTAATGGGTTTATTTAAACCCCAAAATGGACAGTATGCATTGTCCAGTACTGTGCAGCACAAGTGTATGACCACAATAATAAAAAAATACACCACTGTAGACCTTTTGCATTTACAAAATCCAAATAAACCCTCAGTTATACAATTAAACCCTTTCCTCATCATGAACAGTTCTTAACCCTTAAGAGACTGGTTTTGTTTGAAAGAGTCTGATCTCAGATGTCCTTTTGTTGTGGAGTGTTTGTCAAGCTCTTGCCTTTTGGTGGTAAACGGAGCATCGTGTTTTCCGAGAAACATTTTTTTTTTACGATTCTGACTCC